>NW_006159738.1:2899550-2931668 GCF_000334495.1 Tupaia belangeri chinensis | reverse complement strand
CAGAAAACTCTTTGCCTCTAAAGTAGCATAATGGATTTGAAGCGAATTACATGCATTTGACAAGCAGCTATTTCTAGATCCGGTGGTGTGTAGTAGGTGATGATGTTAGAAAAGCAGAAGCCCATCCTCCAGGGAAGTCTGGGACAATATCCTCTACACACGGAATATGAAAACTCATGCTTGAGGCACAAGTGAGCCGGTAAATTCAGCCATCATGAATTGTTAAAATGTGGGGTGACTGTCTTCTTCACTGTCACTTGCTTTTGCCAGGCTATCGAAAGGGTAGTTGAAGTGTTCTTGCTTGTCAGAAGAAACTGCTCCAAAGAACATGCAAGAAAACTAGAGGGAGAAAAGTGCTGTTAATTCCAAAGAAGCCGTGCTCATTAAAGGCCCTTGTCAGAAATTTCCCCTGTGTGGTATCCCTGTTTTAGTGATTGTGGAATACCCAATACCTTCTTTACTGGCCCAATCCTAAAACCAGACCCTTCCCTGACTTCAAAAGTTCAAGAGCATCTTCAGTTTGGGATCAGTAATCTGCTGCTGACTCCCTTGTTGAGCCATCAAAACTTCCACCAGACTAGAGACAAAGGGAGCCCCTGCAGTTACTGAATTGAGTGACCTTCCCTTCCCAGATAACAGAAACTACCCTTCTAGCCTACAGCCAATCCCTCCTTCCCTGTTGGCATCCCAGCAATTCCCATGCCTCTCTTCTGGTGAATAGGAATGTTAGCATTTTCAAGTGCACAAATGTCTTGAATCCTTAAATTACACAAGCTAACCTCATTGCATTCTCCCTACATCTGCTGTAGTGCTGTCCACTCTGGCTGTCCGCATTTTCTCATTTGCCTACTCTTCTGCCCTATCTCAAAAGGCTCTGATCCCACCGCTTCCTGTAAGAACTGTTCTTACATGGGGTCACCCAAAATCAACACATCATTTTCATGCTGACATCTGATGTCCTCGTGCCACACTGTCCCTACTGCTCTGAACTGTTTGGTTGGCTGGGCCTCTTCTATCCAGCCTAGGATCACGTTTCTCAGCTCAGACTACTGAAATTTGGAGCCTGGTGCTGCTTAGTGGTGGGGGCTGTACTGCATTGAAGTGTTGGTCTCTACCCTCTGGATGCCAGTAGCACACCCCCTTCCTGAGCTATGATATCCAAAATTGACTCCAAATCTTGCCTTAGGTCTCTTGGGTGGCACCATCACTCCTGGTTGAGAACCACTGCTTTAAATGATGAAGAGATTCCATCCATATGCCAGGGAGCTTCAAAGTCAGATTCTAAATTTCAACCTATATAGTTCTACTACCTACTTGATATCTACAATTTAACATATGCTAAATCAAACTCATGATCTTAGTAAAACCCAACCCTGCTTCTCCAAATCTAAGTCCCCCATGATAACATGTTGTTCCTTAACTCCCATAACCCATCACCAAGTCCTGCTGGGTTTGCTCCCTAAATTAGTGGTCCCCTTCCACCAAGTCTCTCCATCTCTCATCTATGGAATCACGTTTTTAGATGCAACCAAGCTACCTTCAATGAGCCTCATTGTGCCCCATTTTTCACAAGGCAGCTAAAGTTACCATGTCAACATTCAACTCCGCCAGCCCTCCTTGTTAAAACCCTTCAGATATTTTACAGCCCAACCATGGTCCACAGGTGATAAAGTGCCACTGTGGGATACTAGGCCACATGGGAGGCCCAGATGCAGGTCCTGGTTGACTTGGCCTGACCACATCCACTGGCCAGCACATCCCTGTCATCCTGACTGGCAGGGAAGCTGGGAGGAGGACCACAGGATGGCTTTCACCATTCTCAAGAGTACTTGTTTCAGTTCCTCTCTCTCATGAAAGAAATTTTAAAAACTCGGTCAGAGGGCCAAGTGACATGACAGTTAAGGCACTGGACTCCCACATGGTCGACCATAGTTTGAGTCCCAGACCTAGTGGTTTGCTTTCTCACTTTTCCTCTCTCTCAATTTCTCTCTGGTCAAATGAAATAATAATAAAAGTGAGTAAAATTAAATCTTAAAAAAAAAAAAAAAGGAAAAAGAAGACTAGTATGGTGTTTAAGGCAGCTGGATTCTACATGGCAGACTATGTGATTTGAGTACCAGACCCAGCAGATTAAAAATCGCTGGGGGCTGGGACCAGCGGTTAGCGTAATGGCTATGTTGCTGGACTTCCATGTAGTTGACTGCGGTTCGCATCCCAGACCCAGTGGCTTAAAACTCATGCCGGGCTCGTGTGCGTGCGTGCGTGCCCAAGATCCCGAGAGGAGACCGGAGGAGAAGGGATTACGGCATGCGTGCCCAAGATCCGAGAGGAGACCGGAGAAGGAGGGATTACGGCGTGGCCATCCCCCGGGGGGTGATTTCTCGCTTTCTGTCTGTCTGTCTCTCTCTCTCTTTCTGGCGAGCACACGCGCCCTATAGCAAAAACCTCTCTTAAAAGAAAGAACGAAGAAAGTTGGACTTGTGTGCGTGCATGCCTGAAATTCCAAAAGGAGAAATTGAGAAGGGACTGCAGCATGACTATCCCCCGGGGTGGGAGGGTGCTTTCTCACTTTCCCTTTTTGTCTTTCTAGCAAATGCACGTGCCCTCTAGCAAAATTTAAAACCAAACAAAACCTTCAAATACTTTAAATGCCAGGGTGTAACCAGTAGTTAGCATAATGGCTATAATGGCTATGTCACTGGACTCCCATGTAGTCAAACACTGTTCGAATCCCGGACCCAGTGGCTTAAAACTCACACCGGGCATATGTGCATGCATGCCCAAGATCCCAAGAGGAGAATGGAGGAGAAGGGATTGTGGGGATTGGCGTGGCTATCCCCCCGGGGGCTGATTTCTCGCTTTCTGTCTTTCTGTCTCTCTCTGTCTGTCTGGTGAGCGCACACACCCTATAGCAAAATCCTCTCAATAAAATATAATAAAATAAATGCCAAGGTACTTTAAATGGCCATATACATAGCTTACAGGACTTTTCCGGCATGATTTGACACCAATTGCTATAGCTTCACCTTGTACCACTGTCTCACCCTAGTTATCTGCTCTCCAACCACACTGGCCACCCTTCAGTTCCTTAAACCTCTAGACTCCCTCCAATCACTGCATATGCGTATGCCACACCCCAAACTCCTCTCCCCGCTGCCTCATTCTTTCCAGTCAGCGCAAACACCAGGTTCAAAGGGAAGACTTTTGGGCCAGACCCGAAGCCTAGTGATTAAGGGAGTCAGATCCCACATGGATGCATGCAGTTCAAATCTTCACCTTGGTGCCAGGTGCATGTGCATGCCCCAAATCCCAACAGGATGCCGAAATGAAGGAGAAGGGACTGCAGCGTGACCACACCCCAACGTGGGGTGCTTTCTTCCTCTCCCTGTCTCTGGCAAATGTGCCCTCTGGCAATTTGAAAATAAATGAAGGTGACCTCCTGGATGACGTTAGTCCACACCTTAAATCCTCTTAAAGCATCCTGAACGTTTTTTAAAATGTTGAGCTTATCGTGATTTTAAAAAAATCGTATAATCATGTGAATTTGTCTTACACTTACACCCTAGTCCTTCACCCTACTACCCCAGTCTATAATCAAGAGTAGGGACCTATGTTTCGCTCATTGTAGAATCCCTTGCATGGTTATCCAGGACATGCAGCCCTCCATAAATTCTGTGGGAGTTTCATGGCGCCATGAATTAACGAATAAACCCTGTTCTTGGACCATCCCCCTGCACCAGAAGGTGAAGATGCTTTCTGCAAGATGGCAGTTTGACAGCAGGTGTTGAATCCTTGCCCCGGGTAGAAAACCCCAAATTAGCTGAGATACTGACCGTGGTAGGCAGCATAATAACCCCCTAAAGATGTCCATATGCTAAACGCACAAACCTGGGAATATGCTGTCGCACGGCGAGGGGCGTTAAGGGCACAGGTGGAAGTGAGTCTGCTAATAGCTGACATGGACTAGCCAGGTGCACCCAATGTGATCACAAAAACCCTTAAATGTGGAAGAAGGAGACAGAAGGAAAATCAGGGTCAGAGTGAAATGAGTGAAAAACACTAAGCCAGCCATTGCTGGCCGTGAAGATGGAAGAGGAACACGAAGCAAGGAATGCAGGTGGCCTCTAGCAGCTGGAAAGGCAAGGAACAGATTGGCCTTTCGAGTCTCCAGAAAGGAACGCAGGCCTGCCCACACCTTGACTTTGGTCCAGTGAGACCGTTTCAGACTTGCAGTCTTCAGAACGGTAAGATAATACACTGTGTGTTTCAAGCCACTACATTTGTGGCAAATTCATTATAGGAGCAACAGGAAATGAATACACTAGTGTTGACTAACTGGAGGCACAGTCTCAATTACCCAAGCAGGGCCTAGTCTTGACCATGGTCATGATCCTAAGGTTGGAAAGGACCTAAATATAGCATCTGTGTCTGTTCAATGGATATAGTTGTGTACAAATAGCTCTTAACAGTGTTTATGGTGCTGTATGAGACTTAGCTTTATCTTGACCTTTGAGAGCTGCCCTGAATTTGTGATTGGCTTAGGAGAAATGCTGTTTTCTACCCTCCCTCAGTCCCATCTTCTCTTTAGCCTTTAAATCTCACAGCCTGGATAATGGAGCACTTCCCCACGTCTAACAGTTTTCTAATGGAGAAGACGTAAGACCATCCATGGAATTGGAAATTACAAGTGCAATCTGAATGGGGTAGGAATATAAATTACTAAAGTCTCTTTTCTCTAAAATAATATACATATTTGGCCCCAGCTGCAGTGACACAAGCAGTAGGGTACTGGTGTGTGAGGTTGGAGTCACATGGAAGACTAGTCTGAACAGGCCGAGTATGGGAGTGGGTGCCTATAACCCTAGCTAACTGGGAGGCTGGGGCAGAGGACTGCAATAGTCAAATCCTGCCAAAAACACCTCTCTGTCTCCCTCCCTCCCTCTGGCTCCTTTATACTCACTCATATAATAATACTAACATGCACATTTTGCCCGTTTTTGGACCCTTGAGTACTATATAGCTTATTTAAACCTGATGAAAATTTAAGAGGAAAAAGCTACTGGTCATTGTTTGGACTATAGTAATACTCTTATTATTGTTTTATTTTGAAAATTCCTGTTCCCAAAGTAGCACACCTAGTATATATGTCTTTTTTAGAATAAGGTAAATTATAATTTATTTTATTTTGGAATTTTGCAATATCCTTGGAGAGATTTTAAAATTTTCTTAGGATACCCTAAACCAGGGTTAAAGATATGTCAGCGAGGGACCAGCAGTTGGCATAATGGCTATGTCACTGGACTCCCACGTAGTCGACTGTGGTTCGCATCCTGGACCCGGTGGCTTAAAACTCACGCCGGGCATGTGTGCGTGCGTGCCCAAGATCCTGAGAGGGGAATGGAGGAGAAGGGATTGTGACATGGCCATCCCCCCTGGGGGGGATGATTTCTTGCTTTCTGTCTCTCTGTCTCTGTCTGGCGAGCACACGCGCTCTATAGCAAAAACCTCTCAAAAAAAAAAATGTCAGCTAATGGCTATAAGCTAGGAATACAGAGAAGTGTAAGACAGCCTGCCCTCAATGAACTCACCATCTCCTAAGTGGACTAACAAATATGTAGATTACATAATTCTGTGATTTTTTTTTTGAGAGGTTTTCGTTATTCAGCGCGTGCGCTCGCCAGACGGACAGAGACATAGAGACAGAAAGCGAGAAATCACCCCCCAGGGGGGATGGTCACGCCACAATCCCTTCTCCTCCATTCCCCTCTCAGGATCTTGGGCACGCACGCACACATGCCCGGCGTGAGTTTTAAGCCACCGGGTCCAGGATGCGAACCACAGTCGACTACGTGGGAGTCCAGCGACATAGCCATTACGCTAACTGCTGGTTCCCATAATTCTGTGATTGTTTTAATGACCAGTATGAACAAAATGCTTTGAGTAGCAAAAGAAAGTTTCAAAAACAAAAGTGAGGGAACCAGCAGTTAGCGTAATGGCTATGTCGCTGGACTCCCACGTAGTCGACCGCGGGTCATGTCCCGGACCTGGTGGCTTAAAACTCACGCCGGGCGCGTGTGCGTGCGTGCCCAAGATCCTGAGAGGAGAATGGAGGAGAAGGGATTGCGGCGTGACCATCGCCCCTGGGGGTGATTTCTCGCTTTCTGTCTCTATGTCTCTCTCTGTCTGTCTGGCGAGCGCACGCGCCCTACGGTGAAAATCTCTCAAAAAAAAAAAAAAGTGAGAGCCAGCAGGTGGCTTGGTGGCTAAGGTACTGGCCATGTGGACATAACTGACAATGGTTCAAGTCCCAAATCTGGAGGCTTGAAAATCATTCGAGGGGGCCAGCAGGTGGTGTAGTAGCTAAGGCACTGGTCTTCCATGTGGCTGACTACAGTTGAGTCCAAGGCTGATGGCTTGAGACACATTGGGCACATGTGCACATGTACCCAAAATCCTAAGGAGAATGAAGAAGAGATTGTGGTGTGGCCATTCCCCCCGAGAGTGATTTCTCGCTTTCTGTCTCTCTGTCTCTCTGTGTCTTTCTGGAGAGCACACGTGCCCTATAGCAAAAACCTCTCCCTAAAAAAAAAAAAAGAGTCCAACAAGGCAACAGGATACGAGATTAACATACCAAAACAATAGCTTTCATAGACCCGAACAACAGACAGTCTAAGGACCTAATGGCAGGAAAACCTCACTTACAACAGCAACAGAGATGAATAATTACTTAGGAATTAAGTCAATAATAAATGTACAAAACCAATAGGTCACAAAAGGAACAAAGTAGACTTGGACAAAGAGAAAGGCAACGTCTGCTGTCTGCTTTTTAACAGAATGACTCAACATCGTAAACACACCTTGAACTCTCGAGCCAATGCTCTGAACCCCTGGGCCTCATTATAGATCGAAGGTTTGGGTAAAATCCATTAGTTCACTAGGGAAGAGAACTAGGGTGAGGAAAACGGAGGGAGGCCCAGCAGAAGGCCCACTGTAGTTCAGGTGGAACCTAGATTAGGGTCTACGTCACTTGCCCATAACATAACTTCAGCTTTGCAGGAGTTTCCCAAATTACGGTAAGCAATTACCTTTAAAAATTGAGTCTTCTGGGACCAGCAGTTGGCGTAATGGCTGTGTTGCCAGACTCCCATGTAGTTGACCACGGTTTGAGTCCTAGACCCAGTGGCTTAAACTCATGCCGGGCACATGTACATGTGTGCCCAAGATCCCGAGAGGAGAATGGAGGAGAAGGGATTGCAGTGTGGCCATCCCCCTGGGGGGTGATTTCTCGCTTTCTATCTCTCTGTGAAATTAATTTTTTTAATGCATTTAAAAATTTTAAAAAAGAAGAAAAAATTGAGTCTTCCTTGAGCCCAGCAGGTAGTATAGTGGTTAAGGTGCTGGACTCTCACATGTCCAACCATGGTTTGAGTTCCAGACTCAGCAGCTTGAAACTTACGCTGGGTGAGTATGTGTATGCCCAAAATTCCGAAAGGAGAAGGAATTGCGGCATGACTACCCCTCCGGGGGGGGATTTCTCACTTTCTGTCTCTCTGTCTCTCCAGCCAGTGCTTGCACCCTATATTGAAAATCTCTCTGAAAAAAAAATCTTCGGAGCCAGTAGGTGATGTGGTGGTTGAGGCACTGGACTCACACATTGCCAACCACAGTTCAAGTCCTGGACCCTGGCAGCATTCTTTCTCACTTTTCCTGTCTCTCTCTCGCTGGTCAAATAATAATAATATATAAAATAATTATTTTTGAAAATCTTTCTTGATTTGATGCCATGGTAGGGAGTGGGGAGCAAAGTACCTTAATAGTGCTCATGGAGCTTACAGGTCCAAGTGTCATTGTCACTAGAAAGGACACTGGCAATCTTAATGAACTTCAGAGGCCTGAAGCAGCAGGAAAATGATTTCCTGTTGCTGCCTGTGAAAAAGTGAGCACAGTGAGCACAGTACCTGAAGCAAAAAAAAAAAAAAAAAAAAAAAAACCCAGAAGGGAAAATGCCTTTGAGTAATGAGAACACAGATTTCTGTTTTCACCTTATAGACAAGGAGAGAAAATTGTTCTGTGTTGGGGGACCAGCAGTTAGCATAATGGCTATGTTGCTGGACTCCCATGTAGTTGACTGTGGTTCGAGTCCCGGACCTGGTGGCTTAAACTCACGCCAGGTGCATGTGCGTGCATGCCCAAGATCCCAAGAGGAAAATGGAGGAGAAGGGATTGCGGTGTGGCTGGCCCCCCGGGGGGCGATTTCTAGCTTTCTGTCTCTCTGTCACTCTCTTTCTGGTGAGTGCACACGCCCTATAGCAAAAACCTCTAAAAAGAAATTGTTCTGTGTTGGGGGTACAACAGGTACTCAATAAACACTTAAGGCATCAAACTGAGTAAGTTGAGTTTACTATACAAATGCTTCCTTAAAAGTCATTTTTTGTTTGTTTATTTGTGTTTTAAGACAGGGTCTCACCATATTGCAATCCTCCTGTCTCAGGTTCCTAGCTGGGACTACGGTTGCATGCCACCGCACCTGACTCATTTTTTCAGGCAGTCTCACTATGTCACCCAGGCCAGCCTCAAGCTCACAATCCTCCTGTCTCAGTCTTCCCAAATCACTAGGATTATAGGTGTATACCACCAAGCTTGGTCTTTAGGTTGGACTGGGAATCAAACCCGGGCCTCCAATGTGGTCCCACCTGCTGGGGCACGATATCTCAGCAGTACATGCCACCTTATGATTGGGCCCCTAAAAGTCTTTTATGTAGCATAAAATGGTGACTTTCAAAATGTTATTTTTCTGTGCCCAAAATCCCAAGGGGAGAATGGAGGAAAAGGGATTACAGTGTGGCTATCCCCCTTTAGAAGTGATGTCTCATTTTCCTTCTCTGCCTCTATCCAGCAAGCATACACGTCCTATGGTAAAAACCTTAAAAAAAAAAAATCTAAAAATTAAAGGGCCAGCAGATAGCATAGCAGTTATATCACTGGACTCCTACATGGCCAAATGCAGTTCAAGTCCAGACCCGGTGGCTTAAAAATGATGCTGGGCACATATACACACGTGTCCAAGATCCCAGGAAGAGAATGCAGAAGGGATTTTGCAGTGTGATCTTCCTCCCAGATGTGATTTCTCACTCTCTTACATTGTGTCTGTCTGTCTCTCTCTCTCTAGCAAGGGCATGCACCCTAAGGCAAAAACCTCTTTAAAAAAATTTTTTTTAATAAAAATAAAAGTATGGGGCCATCTGGTGGTGCGGTGGTTAAGTGCACTGGGCTACCACATGGCCAGCCACAGTTTGAGTCCTGGACCTGGCAGCTTGCATTTCTCACTTTCTCTGTCTCTCTCTCTCTGTCCCTCTTTGGTAAAATTTCAATAAAGAAAGAAATAAACTAACTTTTAAAAAAAATAAATAAATAAAATAAAAATAAAAACTAAATAAACAAAACCTTTTAAAGAATATATTTTCTTTCAAATTTCTCATTCTAAGAAACTCACATTTCAAACTAATAACAACAGCAACAGCAAAATATATTTGAATAAAACATTAAACACTTAAAATTAAGACTAACAGGGCCAGCTTAATATTCTAGTTAAGTGAGTGAGATCTCACATGAGTGCCCATGGTTCAAATCCCATCCCCATTGGCTTGAAAAACACATTAGGGGAACAACAGTTAGAGTAATGGCCATGTTACTGGACTCCCATGTAGTCGACCGTGGTTTGAGTCCCAGACCTGATGGCTTAAACTCACGCCGGGCGTGTGCAGGCCCAAGATTCCAAGAGGAGAATGGAGGAAAAGGGATTGCAGCGTGGCCATCCCCCCTAACGAGTGATTTCTCACTTTCTGTCTCTCTGCCTTTCTCTGTCTTTCTGGCGAGCACACATGCCCTATAGCAAAAACCTCTCCAAAAAAAAAAAGAAAAGAAAAGAAAGAAAGAAAAACACACATTGGATGTGTGTATGTGTGCCCAAAATCCTGACAGGATGGAGAAATGGAGAAGGTATCGCATGCCCCAATGGTGGGGTGCTTTCTTCTGTCTGACAAGCACATGTGCCCTCTGGTAATTTAAAAAAAAAAAAAAGGGACTAACAATATTTGAACTAATTCAGTTTCTTTTCTTTTCTTTTATTTTTTTTTTAGGTTTTTGCCATAGGGCTTGTCTGCTGCTCCCCGAAGAGAGACAGAGAAAAGAAAAGTGAGATCCCCTGGAGAGGATAGGCATACCGCAATCCCTTCTTCATTCTCCTCTCAGGATTTTAGGCACGTATGCACATATGGCTTGTGTGATTTTTAAACCACCAGGTCCAGGACTTGAACTATGGTTGGCCATGTGGGAATACAGTACCTTTACCACCATGCCACCTGCTGGCCTGAAATAATTACATTTCTAATAAATTATGTGTATGTTCAATAGATTTCATACGATTTAACACTATAGCATTCTGTGAAGCTTATTATTATCTGTCTAGTAAAATGCTATTAAGAAAAGAAAATGTTAACTGGGACTCTACTATGAAGGAGTTTGTGATATTTCTTGGGGTAAGATTTATATTTGTACTACTATAAATAAATGATTTCCCAACTAAACTTAAAAAATAAAATCAGGGACCAGCAGGTGGCATGGTGGTTAAGGTACTGGACACTCCTACATGGCCAACCAGGGTTTGAGTCCTGAATCTGGTGGCTTGCTTTCTCACTTCCTCTCTCTCTCACCCTCTGTCTCTCTCTGGTCAAATTTAAAAATAAACGAATGAATAAATAAAAAATAAAATAATTATTAAAACAATAAATAAATAAAATCAGATAAAAATAATTTTAGGAACACTGTTTTTATGACTTTAGCATATTAGTTTTATTCAAAGGTAGAATGTATTGGGTTGCCAGAAAAGTCATGATGTGTTTTTCTATGCAAAAAGAAAGACCCACCACCATAAACAATCATGACTTATTCTTGAGAAATATCTACCTAACATGCTTTGCTAGAAATTACTGACTAACTGAGCAATTTAACTATTTTGTATTGATATTCTATAAATAGACTTCTCTACCTGAGACTATCAAAAAAACAAGAAAATGGGAACCAGCAGTTAGCGTAATGGCTGTGTTGCTGGACTCCCACGTAGTCGACCGCAGTTCACGTCCCGGACCCAGTGGCTTAAAACTCACGCCGGGCGCATGTGCGTGTGTGCCCAAGATCCTGAGAGGAGAATGGAGGAGAAGGGATTGTGGCGTGGCCATCCCCCTGGGGGGTGATTTCTCACTTTCTGTCTCTATGTCTCTCTCTGTCTGTCTGGCGAGCGCACGTGCTCTATAACAAAAACCTCTCCGAAAAAAAAAACAAAAACAAGAAAATTAGTTTTCAGGATCTCAGAAGCGGCCAGTCACAGGGGAAAGGACATAAATGATGAGCATTCTTGACCAAGATGTGGATGCGACTCAACCTTTTTCTTTTACCTTCCTGAAATGTGGACACCCTGGTTCCTCCTCTGTGTCGCTGACACTGCTCTCTGGCACTTCAGTGACATCTCCATCTGCTCTTTTTATGAGAGGGCTGCCACAGTTTTCCAAGGCAGAGGTGTTTGTGGGAGTTCCATGAGGACAATGTCTCTTGGCTGCTACTTTTCTCGAGATGTGTTCCGAAGCCTGGCTGGTCACATTTTTATCAGCCTTTGAATTTGACCTTATCAGATCTGACCTGAGGAATTAACAGGGATTAAATGAATGAACTGTTGACTTTGAAATATCGTTGTTATGTAACTGTTAGAGCAATGTGGGATGACAATGATAGAGCACTATCTTAGGGAACATAACAGAACTAAATGTTGAAAGTTAAGGTTTATGTACATGATCATCTAGAAATTAAATTCTCTTAACAGATTCAAATCTTTCAGTAAAGTAACCCAATGTGCATGAGACATCTTGCATTATGGTAACAGGACAAAGTTAGGGGAAAAGTCCAATAAATTTCCATCCATCGGTATGATAAAATTTTATCCCATCATTAAAACCATGTTTTCAAATTATAATCAGTGATACTGCAACATGCCCTCTATAATTTTATATATATAATTTTTTATTTTTAGAGAAGAGAGTTTTTGCCAAAGGCTACATGCACTTGCTGGAGAGACAGAGAGACAGAAAGGGAGAAATCACCCCCCCTGGGGGGATGGCCATACTACAATCTCTTCTCCTCCATTTTCCTCTCAGGATTTTGGGTGCATACACACACGCGCCCAGCATGAGTTTCAAGCTGCTGAATCCGAGACTTGAACCACGGTCAACTACATGGGAGTCCAGCAACATAACCATTACGCTATCTGCTGGTCCCACCCACAATATATTTTATGAGGAAAAAATAGGACACAAAACCATGTAGGCTATATGATCCCCATCTTATTTCAAAATATAAGAATATGCAAAATAAAAAAGCCCAAATGAAAATACAATGAGTCAAGATGTCTCCATGTAACCATGGCCTGTCTCCAGATGGTATAATTATAAGTGAGTCTCATTTCTTTACACTTTTTGTATTTTCCAAATTTCCCACAATCATTTTGTGTTTATTTTTACCAAAAAAAAAAAAAAGAGAGAGAGAGAGAGAGAGGAGTCAGTCTCAATCTGTGAGGCAATCCCACGTGGAATGGTCCCAGTTCAAGTCCAGAGGCTTCCCTGAATATGCCAGGTATGTGTGTCCCCATAATCCAGGAATGGCTGAGGCTGGAAATGAATCATTAAAACTGGAACCTGCTGAGAGTGCTATCTCTTCTGTCTCTCTCTTGCTCATGAAGAAAGAAAATAAATGGGACCAGCAGTTGGCATAATGGCTATGTCACTGGACTCCCATGTAGTCAACCACGGTTTAAGTTCCAGACCCAGTGGCTTAATCTCATGCTGGGTATGTGTGCATGCATGCCCAAGATCCCAAGAAGAGAATGGTGGAGAAGCGATTGTGGCGTGGCCATCCCCCCTGGGGGGTGATTTCTCACTTTCTGTCTCTCTGTTTCTGTCTTTCTGGTGAGCGCACGCACCCTATAGCAAAAACCTCTCCAAAGTAAAAGAAAGAAAGAAGGGAAGGAGGGAGGGAGGGAAGGAAGGAAGGAAGGAAGGAAGGAAGGAAGGAACATGGAAAGAGAAAAGAAAGAAAGAAAATGAAATATGAAGGAAAAAAAAAAAGAAAAAGAAAAGCAGTGACTGTCCCTATATCTGAGAAAGCAGTCTAGATAGCAAATAGACCGTCGTGTGAAATTTAACACTATATCACTCTTTTGTGTTTTTTCTTTCTTTTTTTTGTGTGTGTAAAGAATTATTTTATTTTACTTTATTTATTTTAATTTGACCAGAGAGATAGAGAAAGTGAGAAAACAAGCCACCAGGTCCAGGACTCAAACCACAGTCAGCCACGTGGGAGTCCAGCACCGCCATCTGCTGGCCCCAACACTATATCACTGTTTAAAAAACAACTAGAAATGGAAATGGGTTTTAGATAACAAAGATACACCAGACAGTCCTGTAACATTCTGATCAAAAGAGAAAAACCAAATATCTGATGCAAGATCAATGATGTTTCTCTTACAGCACCTCCAGATTTGGTCAACATTTCTGATCTTCTAGGATTTTCACTCCCCAGTTATTTCCTAAGTGAATGCCACTGAGTTACTTCAGAATAAAATTGCAATGGTTTTTCCCATCCAAGAAAGAAGCTAAACGTGGCCTTACCTTTTTAGTGCCTGTGAAAGACAGAGTGATTGTGGTGAAGATGTGTTACTTGGATCATCAGTTAAGGTAGCCAAGATAAAGTTAGCTTCCAGTAACATGTCATCAATACTTAAAGCCAAAGGTCTAAGAAGACAAAGTCAGAACAAAAATGACACTCACTTTCTGATGAGTATCAGGAACACACTAGAAAATGATACTTAATTCCGGATAACAAGAAACAGTAGATAGAGGGACTTTTTGTGTTTTCACAAATTTACAGTCCTAAGAGCCAAAAGGGCCTCTAGAAATCTTCAGTCCAATTTCATAAAACACACCTTAATCCAATCTCATCTGAAATTTTGGTTCTGAAATATATAAAGTACATAGTTTTGTAGAGATTTAACTTGTTTAAACCATGCATAATTTTATAATTAGGTAATTTATTCAGCACCATGTTAAATTTATGTTTCACCCTGCAAAAGAACATCTCTTTCTCAACTTCCCAATTAAAAAGTGCCACGTTTTAGCATCTTTCAAAATTTTAGTTTCATAAGTACTGCTAGTAAAGAAATGCCTGAGTTGTAAATTAATTTCAAAGTGATCCAAAAGGTTTCATTATTGATATATAACCAAAGAAAAGAAACAAGCTCAGAGAAATTCCCAAGGACCTACTTCCCAGGAAAATCAAAATGAATGGAGATGGGAGCATGTGTAGCTTCTGAAAATATCAACATGCCCTGAAAGAAAAGAAAAAAAATTTTTAATCCTTTATTAAAAACTACCAGTGAAAATTTGAATTTAATTTCACAGAAATATTTGGTTACCTTCAATTCTTTGAGACAAAATGTTATTTCAGTATCCACTCCGATTTGAAAGAAGTCAAATTCATCTGGGACAACAAACATCTCACTATATACAGAGTTGGTCAAATCTATTTCATGTTATAGAAAAATAAGAAAATTAGTTCTAGAGTTAATTGTTCAATTTGGGGGGGGTGTTGCCATAGGGTGTGCATGTTAGAGAGACAGAGAAAGAGAGAAATGGAAAATAAGAAATCATCATCCAAGGGGGATGGCCATGCCACAATCCCTTCTCTGTTCTCCTCTGGAGATTTGGGGCATGCATACACATGTGCCTGCCGCTGCCAGGTCTGGGACTACAAACAGTCATCAGCCATGCGGGAGTCCAGCACCTTAACTACCATGCCACCTGCTGGCTCTGTTATTTGTTAAATTTTAACAATCATAAGTGGTAGGTTAAAAATAGCTGCAAATTGCCAGCCAGCAGATGGTGTAGCAGTTACATGGCTGGATTGCCACACAGCCAACCATTGCTCAAGTCCCAGACTCAACGGCTTCAAAATCACACTGGGCACGTGTGCATGTGTGCCCAAGATCCCAGGAGGAGAATGAAAGAGAAGAGATTGCATTGTGGCCATCCCTCCTAGGGAATAATTTCTCACTTTTCCTCTCACTGTCTCTGTCTTTGTCTCTCTCCCCAGCAAGTGCACATGCCCTAAGGCTAAAACCTCTAAAACAAACAAACAAAATAATAGCTGCATGTGATTTGTCATTCCTTCCCTGAGACACAGAGTCTCTGTCTATAACCCCCGCCCCCCTTGCACCTGGGTGGGCTCTGTGACTGCTCTGACCAATAAGTTAGGGCCAAGTGACCTTGTGCCAATGTCTGGGCCCAGGCAGTAAGAAACTGGCAGCCTCTACTTCCTGTCTTCTGCGACACTCTGAAAACCAGTCAGCGGGCCATATGAGGTCTGAGGAACATGGAGAGACCACTTGTGAGTGGGAGCTCTGGTTCACAGCCCAGCTGAGCTCTTGGCATCAGTCCCAAGCCCTATGAGAGCGTCATCTTCACTTCTTGAGATGATTCCATGCCCAGCCACTATCCAACAACTGAATGACAGATCCCAAGTGAGAACTACCCAGCTGAGCCCCATCAATCCACAGAACCATGAGCGATAATAATATTGTTTTAATACTGTATATTCTGGAGTGGCTTGTGATCAGCAAGAAATAACCAGAATACCATAAAGTGAATTTATCCTAAAAAGGGTTATCATACTAACATACAACAACAGTTATTTTATGACATGTATTATATTCCAGTTTTTTTTAATGATTTATTTAATTTTATTTATTCATTCATTTATTTTAATTTGACCAGAGAGTGACGGAGAGAGAGAAAATGAGAAAGCAAGCCACCAGGTCCAGGACTCGAACTGTGGTCGGCCATATGGGAGTGTCCAGCACCTTAACCACCACGCCACCTGCTGGTCCCCCCCCAGTTCGTTTTAAAAACATTAACAAAAAGGGATTAGCAAATAAAATAGATGTATCATACTAAATCATAAAAATGGGTAAAAAAGTAAATTAAAAATTTTTATTGAGATACAATTTATATATCATAACATTCACCATTTCAAATGTACAATTCAGTAGTTTTTAGTATAGTCACAAAGGGGTACAACTACTACCTCTAGAATATTTTCATTACCTCAAAAAGAGGCAAGCAGCAGTTAGCGTAATGGCTATGTCACTGGACTCCCATGTAGTCGACCGCGGTTCATGTCCCGGACCTGGTGGCTTAAAACTCACTCCGGGCGCATGTGCGTGCGTGCCCAAGATCCCAAAAGGAGAATGGAGGAGAAGGGATTGCAGCATGACCATCCCCTCTGGGGGGTGATTTCTTGCTTTCTGTCTCTATGTCTCTCTCTGTCTGTCTGGCAAGTGCACGCGCCCTATACTGAAAACCTCTCCCCAAAAAAAGAAACCTCACGGTGCTGGGTTTCCATATAGTCAGCCCCAGTTCAAGTCTCAGACCTGCTGGCTTGAAAATTAAGCCAGGCACATGCCCAAAATGCCAGAGGAGAATGGAGGAGAAGGGACTGTGGCATGGCCATCCCTCCTGGGGGGGATGGGATTTCTCACTTTCCCTTCTATCTCTGGCAAGTGCATGTGCCCTATTGCAAAAACCCAAAAGAAAAAAAAGGGAAGCAACCTCACATCTGTATATTACCAGTCACTCCCCATTCTTCCCTCGTCCCAGTCACTGGTAACCACTAACCTACTTTCTTTCTCTATGGATTCTGCATATTTCCGTATCTATCCTGTATATTCCATATAATGGAACTAGACATCATGTGGCCTTTTGTGTCTGGCTTCTCTCACTCAGCATTAGGCTTCCAAGCTTCATCCCTGCTGCAGCATGTATCAGAGCTTCATTCCTTGTTATGGAAGAACAATATTCAGTTGTGTGGAAAGACCACCTTTTGTTAATCCATTCTTGAGTTGATGACATGTGGCTTTCCACCTTGTGGCTACTATGAATAATGCTGTCGTGAATGTTCACGTGGACTGTGAGGCAGAAGCCACTTATTTAACTTGGCGGAGGAATAAGAGAAAAAGCCTGGTGCTTTGATGATCATGAAATAACTATACCAACCATTATTACTTTATTTTGTGTTTTGTCACTCATAATTCTAAATAACATTACCCTACAAATTTTTAATGTAGATATTTGCATATCATGTTTTCTCAAACAGAGGTAAACTTCATATCATATATGTTTTCTAGTCAAGAAGAGATTATCAGGGGGTCAGCAGATGGCATGATGAGTAAGGATGCTGGACTTCTACATGGCCAACTGCAGTTTGAGTATTGGACCTGGTGGCTTGCTTTCTCACTTTCCCTCTCTTTGTCTCTCTCTGGTGAGTGTGCATGCCCGATGGCAAAATTTTTTTAAAAAATGATGATAAATAAAATTAAGTAAATAATTCTAAAAAAAAGAAGAGATTAGCAGACTTGATTTTTCTTGGCAACTATTTTCACAGCAAACCTTCATGCTTTGAACTTTACACATACATTCCAAGATAATCAAAGATACTAGTATTAAACCCTTTATTATATAATCCTTTGTGATTTAAAAAATTAATAGCATACCAAAAGCACTTGCAACAAAATAAAAACAGATTAAGTTGAACTCTAACAAAATTAAAAACTAAGGCTGTTCTTGTAGCCTAGTGGTTAAGGGAGACAGAGTTCACATGACCAACTGTGGTTCAAGTCTTGGCCCCAGCAGCTTGAAAAACACACCAGGTACATGTGCATGCATGCTTAAAATCCCAATAGGGTGGAGGGATCAAGGAGAAGGGATTGCGGCATGACTGTGCCCCATTGAAGGATGTTTTCTCCCTTTCTGTTTCTCTTTTTCTCTGGTAAATACATGTACTCTAGCAATTAAAAAATTAATTATATTGCAGGACCAGCAATTACCGTAATGGCTATGTTGCTGGACTCCCACGTAGTCGACCGTGGTTCGAGTCCCAGACCCGGTGGCTTAAACTCACGCCAGGTATGTGCGTGCCCAAGATCCCAAGAGGAGAATGGAGGGGAAGAGATTGCGGTATGGCCATCCCCCTTGGGGGGGGCGGTGATTTCTCCCTTTCTGTCTCTCTGTCTCTCTGTCTTTCTGGCAAACGCACGAACCCTATAGCAAAAAACCTCTCCAAAATAAAAAAAAAAAAAAGGAAAAGAAAGAAAAAGAAAAGAAAATTAATTATATTTCAAAGGATACCAACAAGAAAGTAAAAAGATAACCCACAGGATAAGAGAAAATATTTCAAAATCATATCTCTGATAAAAGGGTAGTATACAGAACAATCAAAAGATAAAATAACTCAGGTGAAAATGGGCAAAGGATTTAAACAGACATTTCTTTGAGGAAGATATGCAAATAACCAAGAAGTACCGGAAAGTATGCTGAACATCACTTGTCATCAGGGAAATGCAAATCAAACCCACAATGAGACACTACTTCACACACACAAGGATGGCTAAAATCCAAAAGACAGACAATAACAAGCATTGTTGTGGACGTGGACAAATTGGAACCTTCAGTGTAGGGCCTGCTTCAATTCCACTTCACAGAAATCAAACTGTTTATGTTAAGTATCAGAGTTTTTATCTAAATTAATCTGATGTTAATAAAAATTTTAATGAGAAAAGTATAAATATACAATTTTGATTCACATCTATTCTTTGGTTTCTTCTTCATTCATATCTTTGATATTTAAATATCATTCAGTGTTTCAGTATCTTTTTTTTTTTTTTTGGAGAGGTTTTTGCTATAGGGCACATGTGCTAGCCAGAAAGACTGAGACAGAAAACAAGAAATCACCCACCCCCCAGGGGAATGGCCATGCTGCAATCCCTTCTCCTCCATTCTCCTCTTGGGATCTTGGGCATGCACGCGCACACAAGCCCAGCGTGAATTTAAGCCACCGGGTCCAGGATGGAACTGTAGTTGACTGTATGGGAGTCCAGTCAAGGCCAGACTGAGCAGCTTTTAAAAAAACAAGGGACCAGCAGATGGCGTAACAGTTATGTCATTATGTCACTAGACTCCCATGTAGTCGACTGTGATTCGAGTCCCAGATCTGGTGGCTTAAAACTCAAGCCACGGGGCCAGCAGGTTGTGTGGTGGATTCCCACATGGCCAACCATGGTTCAAGTCTTGGACCTGGTGGCTTGCTTTCTCACTTTCCCTTTCTCTCTCTCTCTCTCTCTTTCTCGTCAAATAAGAAAAAAAATAACAAGAACAAATGGAAATAAATAAATAAATAGTTCTTTAAAAAAAAAAAAAAAAAACTCAAGCCACACATGTGTGAGCATGTCCCCAAGATTCTGAGAGAATAGAGAAGATATTGCGGTGTGACCATAACCTCTTGGGGGCGATTTCTAACTTTCTCTGTGTGTGTGTGTATCTCCAGAGACTGCACAAATGTAAAGCAAAAAATCTTTCTATAAAAGATGAAAAGACGCTGAGCATATATGCGTGGGGACCCACAATCTTGAGAGGAGAACAGATGAGAAGGGACTGTGACAAAGCCATACCCCAGGGGACCATTTCTCAATTTCTCTCTTTCTCCTTCTCTCTCCACCTCTCCCAGGCAAGTGCTCATGCCTTATTGCAAAAATAAAAACAAAAAACAGAAGAAAGATGGTCTCAGGACCCGCAGCTGGCATAATGGTTACGTTGCTGGACCCCCACATGGCCGACTGGGGTTTGAGTCCAGAACCTGGAGTCCTGAAACTCACAATGGGCATGTGTGTGTTTGTGTGTGTGCCCAAAATTCCAAGAGGAGAGTGGAGGAGAAAGGACTGCAGCATGGCCATCCCCCCAGGGTTAATTCCTCACTTTCTGTCTCTCTCTGTCTCTCCAGCTAGTGAACGCACCCTATAGCAAAAATCTCTCTTTAAAAAAATCATCTCAGTCAGATTACTGACCTCTTAATTTTTCTCTATGCCAAACACAAAAATCTTAACTAGGGACCAGCAGTTGGCATAATGGCTATGTTGCTGGATTCCGATATAGTCAACCGTGGTTCAAGTCCCGAACTCGGTGGCTTAAACTCACACGGGGCTCATGTGCGTGCATGCCCAAGATCCCGAGAGGAGAATGGAGGAGAAGGGATTGCGGTGTGGCCATCCCACTGGGAGGGTTCTGTCTCTCTGGCAAGTGCACGTGCTCTATAGCATAAACCTCTCAAAAAAAAAAAAAAAAAAAAACTTAACTAAAAGAGCCAGAAGGTGGCATGGTGGTTAAGTGCCCTGGACTCCCACATGGCCAACCATGGTTCAAGTCCTGGACCTGGCATCTTGCTTTCTCACTTTCCCTTTCTCTCTGTCTCTGTCTCTCTCTGGTCAAATTAAAATAATAGTAATAATGATTAATAAAATCAAATAAAATAATTCTAAAAAAATAAAAATCTTAGCTAAAGGTGCCAGTGGGTGATGTGGTGGTTGGGATGCTGGACTCCCACATGTCTGACCACAGTTCCAGTCCCAGATCTGGTGGTTTGCTGTCTTACTTTCCCTCCCTCTCACTCTCTCTGGCAAGTGCACATGCCCTATAGCAAATTAAAAAATAATA
The DNA here is from genome assembly GCF_000334495.1 of Tupaia belangeri chinensis. Lineage (NCBI taxonomy): Eukaryota > Metazoa > Chordata > Mammalia > Scandentia > Tupaiidae > Tupaia > Tupaia belangeri. The sequence continues at coordinate 2,911,026 of NW_006159738.1, read as the reverse complement.
ACAATATATAAATAATTTTTTGATAGGCTTTTGCTATAGGGCACATGTGCTCACCAGAAGGGGAGACAAAAAGCGTGAAATCACCCCCCAGAGGGGATGACTACATCACAATCCCTTCTCTTCCATTCTTCTCTCGGGATCTTGGACACGCATGCACATGTGCCTGGTGTGAGTTCAAGCCACCGGGTCTGGAACTTGAACCACAGTTGACTACAAGGGAGTCCAGCAACGTAGTCATTATTCCAACTGCTGGTCCCAAATAAATAATTATTTTTAAATATCTTAACTAAAAATATGTTTCCCTCAGTAACCATTCTACTAATTTTATTTACTTACTTATTTATTCATATTTTTTTTAGTTGCCAGAGAGAAAGAGAGCCAGAGAGCTATCCAGTTCTCTTAATCACTAGGGCTGGCCCATACTAATTTTAAAACAACCTGAATTTCAAAGCCGAATGTTTTACTTATTTTGTTAGACATCCTCGGTTTGTTTATAGGTGGTTTTTTGTTTGTTTGTTTGTTTGTTTTTTGGGGGGATAGGGCACATGTACTCGCCAAAGAGAGAAAAAGAGACAGAGGAAAAGTGAGAAATCACCTTCCAGGAGGGATGACCAAGCTGCAATCCCTTCTCCATTCTCCTCTTGGGATTTTGGACATGCATGCACATGCACCCAGTGTGCTTTTCAGGCTGTCAGGTCCAGGACTCCAACTGCAGCCGCCATGTGGGAGTCAACGCTTTAACCACTATGCCACCTGTTGGTCTCCAACATCTTCAGTTCTTTAAACAAATTTTATGACCTGGGGTTGCAGATAGCATGGAGGTTAAGGCAGCTAGGTCCCACATGGCGAGGGCACAATTGAGTCCAGGATCCAGAGGCTTGAAAACTATGCCAGGCATGTGTGTGTGTATCCTGAGTGAAGAATGGAGGAGAGGGGAAGGGACTGCAGTATAGCAATCACCCTCAGGGGGTGACTTCTAAACTTCCCTCTCTTTCTCTGTTTCTCTGCAGTGAGTACATGAGCTTTATAGTCATAAAGAAAAAAAAAAAATAGAAAAAAAAGTAATGACCATTCTACACCTTACTACTTTTTAGACAGGAATAAGGATGCCACTAATATTTACTGTACAATTAATAATGAAGAAAGCCAGGAAGTGATAATCCATCCAAATACCATGACAATATAATTCTTACCTCTAGATTCCTCATTAGAACTCTTGAGGCAAAAGTTCAGTGGAGTAACAGCAAGAGTAACTTCCTCTTGACTTGAGAAAAGAACAATTGCTTCAGCAAGCAATCTATAAAATGTAATGAAAAGAATTCACATTATTTGAAAATCAAACAAAAAGATATAACTTTATTAACTGGGACTCAAATCTTTAATCTGAACATAAATAGGTTATTTGTCCTGAGTTTAGAAGAATGTATCCAAGGGGACCAGCAGGTGGCATGATGATTAAGGCATTGGGCACTCCCACATGGTCGACCATGGTTTGAGTCCTGGACCTAGCGGTTTGCTTTCTCTCTCTCCCTCTCTCTCTTTCTGTGTCTCTCTCTGATCAAATTAAAGTAAATAAATGAATAAATTAAATTTTAAAAAAGATTTCGAACATTTTAAAAAGAAGAATTTATCCAAAAGTCTTACGCTTGTACTTATATGAGTAAACTGCTATTTTTTTACTACGTTTTAAAATGTTTAAATTAACTTCATTTGAAGGCCAAGAAAAGTGCAAAATATAACCCTAGTAAAACATGTAAAAGCTGCAGCATAAACAAAACACTGGAATAAAATAGCTTTAATTCTGTTTTTGTATGCACATTAAAAAAAAAAAAGTTGGTCTGAGATCATACTTCAAAGGGAGACAGTAGAAAATAGAGCTGTTCAGGGACCAGCAGTTGGCATAATGGCTATGTCGCTGGACTCCCATGTAGCCAACCACAGTTTGAGTCCCGAACCCAGTGGCTTGAACTCACGCCAAGCGTGAGTTCATTTATGATCACTTTTTAAATTTGATCAGAGTGAGACATAAAGGGAGAGAGAGAGAGAGAGATAGAGGGAAAGTGCGAAAGCAAGCCATCAGGTCCAGGACTCGAACTGTGGTTGGTTATGTGGGAGTATCCAGCACCTTAACCACCATGCCACCTGCTGGTCCCCGCTAATTAATGTTTAATGCTACAGCTGAACTTAACATTTCAGTGCATGTTTTCTGACAAATACACCTCACTCGTTATCTAGAGAAAAAAATAACCTGTAACATTAAGGATAAAAATCACCCCAGGGCCTGGTGGCTTGCTTTCTAACTTTCCCTTTCTCTTTCTGTCTCCATCTGTTGAGCACATGTGCTGTATAGCAAATTAAAAAATAATAAAATAATAAATTAAATTAAATATTCTTTAAAAAATTAATTCACACCAAAAATATTAAAATTTTCTCAAACAGGGGCTGGCAGGTGGCAAACCATTGTCAGCTATGTGGGAGTCCAGCCCCTTTAACTACCATGCCACCTGCCGGCCCCTTGGCCATTAAATTATTATTGCCACCGTTAGGCAGTTATTATCTCCTATCTTTCTCAAGATTTCCTCTTGACTCTGTACAGGGATTTCTCTGACAACTTTTAGCTTAAAAAAAAACATAACTGAAAAGTTCGAGGACATCGTTCTTCACACTACAGCCATGCTATATTCAGAAAAAAAAAAAAAAAAAAAAAAACAGAGAACTCGTTACCTTGGTTGAATCATTAGGGTATTAGTACACATATTCTTTTCAAAAATAACTTGCAAAGGCCGGCTTTCTTGAAAATATATATTATGAGTTCTTTTAATACCTTAAAAAGGATAAAGCAAGTTCTTAGCACGTTTAAGTGCAAAATGAACACATTTTAAAAGTCTTTAGGGTTCACAACCCAATTCAAATAATAAACCAAAGTCACATTTACTCTCTGGCATGTGCATATAGCTTGGAGCAGCACTATTCCTTAATGAAATGTGTTTATCGCTCCCTAGTGGACACAATGTGACATGTCACACCCTCAAATTAATCAGGCCGTAGAGTACCCACATAGAGATGTAAATTGAGCGTTCTTAATCTGAAAATCCGAAATGCAAAATGCTCCAAAATCCCAAACTTTTTGAGTACTGACATGATACTATAGGTGGAGAATTTTACACCTGATCTCCTGTAACAGGTCACAGTCAAAATGTCAGGCCAGCAGTTGGCCTAATGGCTATGTCGTTGGACTCCCATGTAGTCGACCGCGGTTTGAGTCCTAGACCCAGTGGCTTAAACTCACGCCGGGCGTGTGTGCGTGCATGCCCAAGATCCTGAGAGAATAATGGAGGAGAAGGAATCGCGGCGTGGCCATCCCCCCTGGGGGGGTGAGTCCTCGCTTTCTGTCTCTCTGTCTCCCTCTGTCTTTCTGGCAAGTGCACATGCCCTATAGCAAAAAAAAAAAAAAAAACCTCTAAAAAAAATGCAGTAATACAAAAAATATCATATAAAAATAACTTCAAGCTATGTGTAAAATGTATTGGGTTTCTATGCAAAAATACGTCATGACTTTTCTGACAACACTATAAATATGGAAAACATAAGTAAACCTCATGATTAGATCTGTATCCCATTCCCCAAATATCTCATTATGTATACATGAGAATCCCAAAATATGTAAATATCTAAAATGGGATAGGCAACCTGTTGTTTCTTAAGTCATGCATAAAATAGTGATTGTCTACCACAGACTGTATCTTTATGATTCTTTTTTAGAACCTTTCATCCAGGGCTAATATTTCTACATAAAGCTTTTGGCAATTAGACCTTGACATCTGATCTATGAGTTTTTTTCTCCATAAAGGAAGAGAAGGAGAGCTATAATAGGTTTGGTCCCTATAAGCCAAGAGCTGTAGAGTACATTTTACATATATTCTCTCCGATCCTCACAATAGTCCTAAGGAATAGGGACTTAATCTTAAAAGAGGAAACCATAGCTCAGTGAGCGTAATGATTTCTTGAGCCTACACTGTTAAAAAAAAAAAAATAGAATTTTAATCTAAGTTTATAGAAAGAATCCATCTAATAAAATCCAGTTGGGGGGAACCAGCAGTTAGCATAATGGCTATGTCGCTGGATTCCTACGTGGTCGACCGTGGTTCGCTTCCTGGACCCGGTGGCTTGGAACTCAAGCCGGGCGTGGGTGCGTACGTGCCCAAGATCCCAAGAGGAGAATGGAGGAGAAGGGATTGCGGCGTGACTATCCCCCCTGGAGGGGTGATTTCTCGCTTTCTGTCTCTCTGTCTCTCTCTGTCTGGCGAGCGCACGCACCCTATAGTGAAAACCTCTCCAAAAAAAAAAAAATCCAGTTGGGCTGTAACTTTCTACAGCATAAGAATGTTGCAGTGAGAATCCAAAAGGCTCACTGGAAACATGTCTCTCTATGTAAGGTTTTTTTTTTGTTTGTTTTTTGTTTTTTTTCTGAATTAGTAACAGCATTTATTAATTTAATAAATATTTACCATTTACTGAGCACTACTGTAATATGACTATAGTATATTAGTTAGCTTTTACTGCATAAAAAAATCATTCCAATGCTTAGTGACTTAAAATAATAAACTTTTGTTAGTTCTCATAAGTTTGCAGAGTGCTTCCTCTGGACTAAGCTGGGCTTAGCTGTGGCTGGATCTTCTAGATGGCTTCACTCTCTCGTGTAGACTCCAGCCAGAACAACTGGGGGATGGCTAAGGCCTCACAGCACATGGTCTACAGCCCTCCAGGAGGTTATGACATGGTTGTTCTTGTGCTGCTAGAAAGGTTCTCTGGGAACAGTGGAAGCTGACAGGCTTCTTGAGGCCTAAGCTTGGAACTCATAGATATCACTTCCAGTGTATTCTGCTGGTATCAATGGAAGTCTAAGATGAGCTGAGATTCAAAGTAGAGAAACAGACTCCAGCTTTCGAAGGTAGCTACTAATAGTTTATGCTTTTTTTTCTTGTAATCTACCACCCAGGGACTTTTTTCTTTGAAAGGTTTTTTACTATAGGGCGCTTGCACTCACCAGACAGAGAGAGAGAAAGCGAGAAATCACCCCCCAGGGGGTATGGCCATGCTGCAATCCCTTCTCCTCCATTCTCCTCCTGAGATCTTGGGCACGCACGCACACGCACCCGGCGTGAGTTTAAGCCACCAGATCTGGGACTCAAACCGCGGTCAACTACATGGGAGTCCAGCAACATGGCCATTATGCCAACTGCTGGTCCCTCACCCAGGGACTATTATAGGAGCTGGAAGTAACAGAGAACAAATCAGACAAAAACCTCTGTTCTCCTAGAGTTCACATTCTAGCAAGGGGAGAGAGATAACAGAAAATTAATGAGTTAAACAACAGGGAAGGGAGCCAGCGGCAAAAGCATGCAGGAGCTTGGGAATCATGGGGTACCTTGGTTAGGTTAGGTTAGGTCAGGTCAGGTCATTCTAACATCCTTGGCTTTTTCCCTGGGTAAAATGTGAGCTCTTTGAAAGTTTTGAGCATGGGAGTGCAATAATCTGACTTGCTTTAAAAGGATCACTGTGGTTGCTGTTTTGGAAACACACAAGCTCAAAAGCTGACATATCTACTTTAAAAAATATTTTCAAGTTACTTTTGGAGGGATAGGGACTAGATGTGCATGGTATAGAAAGAGAAAGATATCAAAAAATAGACTAAAAAGAGATTTTCCCGTGCCCCATAGGGGTGGTACTTCCTTACTTTCTCTCTCTGTCTCTCTCCTACCCTTAGGCAAAATACAAAAAGAAAAAAGAAGAACCATACTGCACCCTGCAATGATGTACAATGATTATTTGTAAATAAGGAATAATAATTTCAAGGAAAAAAGATAAAAATTTAAAAGCATGGGGTCGGGACCAGTAGTTGGCGTAATGGCTATGTTGCTGGACTTGTGTAGCCAACTGCGGTTTGAGTCCCAGACCTGGTGGCTTAAACTCATGCCAGGTGCATGTGCATGTGTGCCCAGGATCCCAAGAGAAGAATGGAAGGGAAGGGATTGTGGAGTGGAAATCCCCTGGGGGGCGATTTCTTGCTTTCTGTCTCTCTCTGTCTTTCTGGCAAGTGCACACACCCTATAGCAAAAACCTCTCCAAAAATAAATAAATAAACAAACAAACAAATAAATAAATAAAAACACGGGGTCAGCAGGTGGCATGGTAGTTAAAGGTGCTAGACTCCCACATGGACAACCATGGTTCAAGCCCTGGACCTGGTGGCTTCCTTTCTCCCTTTTTCTCTTTCTCTCTTGTGAAATTGAAAAATAATAATAATAAATAAGTAAAGTTAAAATAATTCTTTAAAAAGAAAATTTAAAAACAGAAACGACCTGGGGACAGCAGGAGGTGCAGTGGTTAAGGCACTGGACTCCCACATGGCCAACCATGTTTCAAGTCCTAGAGCTGGTGGCTTACTTTTTTACTTCCCTCTTTCTCTCTGTCTCTCTCTGGTAAGCGCATGTGCCATGTAGCAAATTGAAAACTAATAATAATTGTGTAATGGTTATGTTACTTGATTCCCACTTAGTCGACTGTAGTTCGAGTCCCAAAACTGCCGACTTAAAACTCACACTGGGAGCATATATATATGCGGCCCAAAATCCCAAAAGGAGACTAGAAGAGAAGGGATTGGAGCGTGGCCGTCCTCCCTTGGGAGTGATTTCTCACTTTTTTTCTTTCTATCTCTGTCTCTCTGGCAAGTGTACATGGCTACAGCAAAAACATGTTTAAAAAAAACCCTAATAATGATAAACAAAATTAAATAAATATCATCTATGCAGATATAAGCATATTCCTATCTATACACAAACATTTGAATCAAGTAAATGTTAGTGTTGCTGAGGATGTACATGCTGAGAAATGTCCTCTTTCTTTGCGATCTCTGGTACTCCATTACTTGCTACTTACTTTCTTCTACTTTTTCTCATCAGCACACATTAAAAACTATCACCCTGTACCTTTGGTCACACTGCTCTTTCATCTTAGAATGCCTTCCCATTTCTGTCTGTTGGACACTCACCCATGTGTGACACCACTGTCCAGAAAGCCTTTCCTCTTCAGCTTTCCCTGCCTTGAATCTTTTGCCCAAAGAACATTCATTGTACCTTTTTCAAGCAACTTGGGTTGATGTACCTCTGCACTAAGATTTTTCTAGTTGTTCCAGTTTAATAATTTTCCTTGATAGAACACAAATGAAAATTTAAAAGTCCTGGAAGTGGACAGTGGCACAGGGGTAAAACATGATGCACTGCGAGGCTTACCCACATGAGACTGCCAGTCCACATCCGGAGACTTCCCTGAGTACACCAGGCATATGTGTGTGCCCATGATCCAGGCTGCTTGAAACGGATGAATCAAGCCATCATCACCCTGTCGGGAGTGCTGTCTCTTTGTCTCTCTCACTCATGGAATAAGTGAATAAACCTTTAAATAATAATGAATCACGCACACTTTAAAAAAAATTTAAGAGAGATTTTTGCTATATGGCACATGTCCTTGCCAGAAAGACAAAGAGAGATAGACAGATGAAAAGCGAGAAATCACCCCCTAGTGGGATGGCCATGCCACAATCTCTTCTCCTCCAGTCTCCTCTTGAGATTATGGACACACATGCACACATACCCGGCATCATAATTTCAAGATAAAAAATAAAAATTTAAAAACATGGGGCCAGCAGATGATGTGGTGGTTAAGGCGCTGGACTTACACATGGCCAACAATGGTTCAAGTCCTAAACCTGGTGGCTTCCTTTCTCACTTTCCCTCTTTTAAGCTACTGTGTCTGGGACTTGAACTGCAGTCAACTACATGGGAGTCCAGCGAGGAGTCCAGCGATGTCACCATTATGCCATCTGCTGCCCCCCCCCAATATTTAAGGTTTGAATGTGCATGTGCATGCCGGAGACAAAGAGAAAGCACCCTCCAATGGGGACTGGTCACATGAAAACATTTCCCTCCATTTCTTCATCCAACCGGGATCCTGAGCACATATGCATAATCTGTTGCCTCTGGACTTGGGCTTCGAACTGTGGTTAGCTATTTGAGGTCTGGCTCCCTCTGCCCAGTACTTAATCACTGCACTATGGTACCAAGCCTAAAAAAAAAAAAAAATTAAAGTCCTACTTTCTGTCTAGGTCACTTAACTTTGTCTAGTGCTACACAAAGTACTGAGCTATAATGAAATAAAGACTTTTCCCCAGAATTTACTTCTTTCATTAAGAAAATCTTTTTATTAGACAAATTAAACTCAGTTAAAGAGATGCTTAGTAATGTAAACCACTTTAAAAATATTATTTATTAGATTTTATTTATTATTATTATTATTATTATTATTTTAATTTGATCAGACAGAGAGAGAGAAAGTGAGAAAACAAGCCTCCAAGTCTGGGACTTGAACCACCATGTAGGAATCAGCCGTGTGGGAATCCAGCACCTTAACCACCACAGCACCTGCCAGCCCCAATGCAAACTACTTTTAATTATACCTACCATGCCTGCAGAAGAACTGAATAACTACTTTTTCCTTATCAGATCTGGTGAATATTTTGCACTTCTCTACATTTCTTTCGAGGGAAGTCAGACATCTAAAGATGAGCAGAATTGACTGTAACATAAACACATTATATAAAGTATATACTTAATTGGTTATTTGATTTGTTTTCTTTTAAAAAAGTGTGTTCTTACATTCATAAACTTGTCCCACATGCAACTTAAACTATTACATATAGAATATATGTTACATCCTGCATAATGAACATTTCTATGGTACAAGAGAAAACAAGGGCCACGATTTACCTTCATTCCCATTTTGCAATTTAAATTCACAATTGTGTCATTATCATCTATTTTTGATGAGGTTGACCATTGATACTGTTCAAAAAATACAGGCGAGAACAGGACACATCCATATGCTGACCGACAAGAATTCACAGATCTCAAGGCAAGCTGGAAAAATAAGAGCTATTAAGGTGGAAATCAACTTTCTTTAAATGACGGTTGAACTCATTATGTTTAGCATTACAGTTAAACATGTTCACATAAGAGGGACCAGCAGGTGGCATGGTGGTTGGGTTGCTGGACTCCCACATGGTTGACTACAGTTTGAGTCTTGGACACGGCAACTGGATGCATGTGCGGGCATGCCCAAAATCCCAAGAGGAGAATGGAGGAGAGGGGATTGTGGCCATCAAGTCCAGGACTCAAACTAGACAGTTGGTTATGTGGGATTCAGCTTAACCACCAGGGTTGGCTCTGAACAGTGATCTTTAAATATCATTCATTCCTTAAAATATAGTCTATTAATTTTCTTACTTACACCTTTTTCAGATGGATCTAGCCACAGATCATCACTAATTCGTGATAGAGCTTGAATTGCTTTCCCAAATACTATAGAGAAAAAGAAAGATACTGCTTTCATTCTTTCTTTCAAACAATAAAAACAAATCATAGGGCTACTTCAGCATCACAGGACTCAAGATAAATTAATAAAGAACAGTATCTTACACACTAATTCCATTTTGTTTTAAGAAATACAGCATAATACCCTTGGCAAAATACCAGGCATAGTATGAACTCAATGAATTACAGAATGAGTGTGTGAAACCATAACATTTTAAAAAATTATTTATTTCCATTTGTTATTATTTTAATAGTTTAATAATTACTTAATTATTATTTTTTAATTCAATCAAAGAAAGACAGAGAGAGAGAGAGGGAGAAAGCAAGCCATCAGATCTGGGACTTGAATCACAGTCAGCCATGTGGGAATACAACTTTAACCACCTTTAACCACCTTTAACCGCCTTTAACCACCACACCACCTGCTGGCCCCCAGAAACCATAAAAGTAACAAAACTCTTCCTCCTTGTAATGTTACATGGAGCTACTTTAGCAAGCCAATTTCCATACTAATTTTCTTTTCCTCATGAGGAATGGTGGGGAAGAAGAGAGAGAGAATTTTGTTTTGTTGAGCGATTTTTGTTATAGGGTACATGTGCTTGCTGGAGAGACATAAAGCAAGAAATCACATCCTCCACCCAGGGGGGATGGCCACACTGCCAATCCCATCTCCTCCATTCTTCTCTTGGAATCCTGGGCATGCACACAAATGCACCCAACATGAATTTTAAGTCACCAGGTCTGGGACTTGAACCACGGTCAACTATGTGGCAGTCCAGTGAAGTAACCATTACACCATCTGCTGGTCCAGAGAGAGAGAATTTTTAACAGGATCTTTCCTTTGAGATCCTCTGACCCAGCCTCCCAGTCAGCAAGGATCACAAACATGTGTCACCATACCCAACCTGTTCAGGTTGGTCCAGGATCCAAACCCGTGCATCCCAAGTGGTCCCAGACTCACTCAGCAGTGCCCTATTGCTCCAGTCACCACAACTGGGCATACTAGCATTATTTTTATGCTTCGTTTAAATAAATGTAGGAGCTCAACAGTGGGGCAGAAGTAAAATGTGATGCTTTGAGAGGCTGACCCAAATAGAGACCTTCCTGAGTACATTAGGTATGCTCATGATTAGGTATGCTCATGATCTGGGGTTGGCTGGAGTTGGGATGGATGGCAGCATCAAGACCCTGTTGGAGGTGCTATATCTGTCTCTGTTTCTCTCATTCATGCATGAAATAAACTTTTAAAAATATATTTGTAAAAATAAAAGTATGAAAACTGCATGGAGGGGCCAGCAGGTGGCATGGTAGTTAAGGTGCTGGATCCCATATAACCAACTATGTGGTTCAAGTCCTGGACCCAGATTTTCCCACTAAACACATCTAGATGTCCTGTCATAAAGAGATGCTAGGGCTGGATAATAAAATATTAATCTGATCCAATATGACACTGTTAATGTTCTGAATCATGAATAAATAAAAACCATGACATACAGGTATGGGATAGTATGTGGCAAAATAAAAACAAATGCCCATTATCAATAAACGGAAAAACAATTTCAGAACATAAAATCAAATTACAATGCTTAATAATCACAAGTGTGTATATTGAGAAAAATAGGATGACCAAGGGAGGAAAAAAAATAATTGAAGGGAACCAGCAGTTAGCATAATGGCTATGTCACTGGACTCCCACGTAGTCGACCACGGTTCGCGTCCCAGACCCGGTGGCTTAAAACTCACGCCGGGCGCGTGTGCGTGCGTGCCCAAGATCCCGAGAGGAGAATGGAGAAGGGATTGCGGTGTGACCATCCCCTCTGGGGGGTGATTTCTTGCTTTCTGTCTCTATGTCTGTCTGTCTGGCGAGCGCACACGCCCTATAGCAAAAACCTCTCAAAAAAAAATTGAAGATATTTGTCCATTTTTAAAAAAAATTTTGCCAGAGGGGGACAGCAGGTGGCCTGGTGGTTAAGGGCGCTGAACTCCCACATGGCTGACCACGGTTCGAGTCCCAGACATGGTGGCTTGCTTTCTCACTTTCTCTCCTC
>NW_006159738.1:2893966-2899519 GCF_000334495.1 Tupaia belangeri chinensis | reverse complement strand
CCCTCTCTAGTCAAATTAAAAATAAATAAATAAAGTTAAATTTAAAAAAGAAAAGTAATTTTTAAAAAAATTGCCAGAGAGTGAAAGAGACTGGGAAAGCCAGAAAGCAATCTCCATGGGCGTGGTCACGCTGCAATCCCTTCTCCTCCATCTCTCCCTCCTTTCAGGATTCTGGGGACTCATGCACACACCTCCTGCTCAGGGACTCCAAATGCACATAGGTCATGTAGGAATCAGCTGGCTTAACCACTGCTACAGACCCAGCTTCCATTTTTAAAGTGCCATTTACACTACTTAGTTCCCATACATTCCCTTAATTCTGAGGTCTTGATATGTATTTCCATTTCACCTTTCCAGCAAACCCTATCTATAATGAAGGTTGCTGTTACTAGTCCTTTACAGATGAGAAAACTGCCCCAAAGTGATGTGGTGATCCAGTCATACATTAGGAAACAGAATCTGAAATTTAAAAAGTCGTATTTATGCTTTTCTCACAATACTAGAATACTTAGTCTAAACATTATTTTACCCCCTCTTCCCCAGAAGTCCTCATCGCTCTGAGTCTGAGACTGGATGGTACAACTCCGTTTCACAGTCACCACCCGTCCTAAGTACAGGAGCTGGGCTCTCATCCCCGTCCCAGACGCTAAGGGACCCTCGGTGGGGAACGCTGGCTGTGGCCAGGCCTCGCCACCTCAGCCCTTGCACAGAAGGCCAACGGGGAAAATAAGATGATGGGGTCTCCCCGAGAACCTCAGGCTTTCCCTCTTTTATGTCGCAAGACAAGAAAGGCCGCTCCACCTTTCACCTGACTGCCGCTCATCTCGCACTTCAGCATGGCTACAGGCCCTAAAACCACGGGAGCCGAAGGAGTGCCGCTGCTCGACGGCCCCAGGTGCCCGGATGTTGCCCGCGTTTTTTCCAAGTGCGGAGCTCATCCCTGGGTCCCATCGTCCTGCCTCCGCCTATTCGCAAAGCGCTGCTTCGCTTTACGCCGGAGAATGGCCTGTGCGGGCCTCCGTAGGGTGGTCTCCTGTCAACCTCGCTTCTCATTGGTTATGGGCAAAGTGGGCGGGTCGCCGAGGAACCTGAGGAAGAGGGCGGCGGCGGCGGTGGTGGTGACTGAGCGGAGCCCGGTGACAGGATGGTGAGGATGGCAGCTGAGGCGACCGAGGCCTGGCTCTCGGCCGGGTGCTCCGGGTTGGGAGCCTGGGGAGTCTCAGGGCGAGGGCTCGGGCGACCGTGGAGGCCTTGGCGGGCGCGGCCCCGGCGCTGGCCTGGAAAGGCCCTGGAGGAGGGCTAGGGAAGGGTGGGAGCGGCCACCCCTGGGTGCGGCCGGCCCTGGCCTCGCACCCCCGCCCCAGGGGCCAGAGGACGTCTGAGGGGGAAGAGGCCCCTTCGGCTGCTCGTCCTGTCACGAGACCTGCACGCCCCAGCCGGAGAAGGCCTTTGGGCCTGTGTCTCGAGCACGGTCCCCATCCGTTTCCAGACGTTTCCCTGCTCCTTCCCCACTGAAAGCACCTCCCTCCGGTGCAGATCGGGAAGGGGCGAGCAGAATTCCCCACACGTTTAAACGTGCCATCCAGGGCCCTGGAGTAAACGCGAGCCCCTTCGACCCTGAAATAACGCGCAGCTGCCCTTGAAGCGTAGACTTGTGCTCTTAGGGGGCAGGATTTGGCCCTTCACCCCCTAAAAAGGAGCTTTGAGAAAGAGCTTCGATTATCTCCGTGTTTATGTTGGTAGACGTTAACTGTGAAGTGATTTCTCTCTCATAGACATCCATTGCATTGTTAAGATTGTTACTGTTGTGTGACAAGCATAGCCCTTTCCGGAGGTGGCTTATAGATGTGAGAATCAGATTTGTGGTATACTTCTTTAGCTTCTTCAAAGACTTTCAATCCCACTTTAAATTTTTATTTCTAAACAGATTCCAGTTTAAAGGAATCCAGTTTACAGTAATTTCGAGACACTTAGACATAAAAATAGACTGTTCTGAAGTTTTGAGAGGTGAACACACCTTTTTTTAGTGTAGTTGTACTGGACCATCACTTTTCACATGAAATAGAACTGAGCAAAATCTAGCATACTGATTCGTTTACGATTGAAGGCATTTATTTGCCAGCAGTGTCTGAAGTCTGTGCAGCAAATTCAGGAGTGAGGAAGATCCAGTTTTAGCTGAATGAATGTTTTTATCATCTTTGTTCATCATCACTTGATATGCTCATCACTTGATAATGTATTTTTTTTTTTTGAGAGATTTTTGCTATAGGGCGCGTGCGCTCGCCAGACAGACAGAGAGAGACATAGAGACAGAAAGCGAGAAATCACCCCCCAGGAGGGATGGTCACGCCGCAATCCCTTCTCCTCCATTCTCCTCTCGGGATCTTGGGCACACACGCGCCCGGCGTGAGTTTTAAGCCACCGGGTCCAGGACGCGAACCGCGGTCGACTACGTGGGAGTCCAGCGACATAGCCATTACGCTAACTGCTGGTTCCCAATAATGTATTTATGGTGCCACGTTACAGTATCTACAATAAAAAGATTGAGCCACAGCATAATTTTCCAACTGCTAGAATTTTGAACATAAGAGAATTAAAAGCAGTATACTATAGGGATAGTTAGACCCTAAGAACCCGGAAAATGTTAGCTTTTAAGTAATTATTGATGAATGTTTCCAAAATATACAAATATAAATTAATAATTTTATTTTTAAAAATCCTATAAAAACCTAAACAGAATAAAAAACAAAAGGGATGAGAGTCAATGTGGAGAGTGAGATGAGGAAAAGCAGAAAAAATTGGCAAAGAAAATAGTATATATGCATTTGTGTTATGTTTATAAATATAGTAAATGGTTCTTTTGGTGGTGGTTTTGAGCACAGCTGGTTTTTAACATTTTCTTTCATAACACTCAGAAATCATTAACAACTGCATATTCATTTTGGTATGGGTTCTTGTTGTTTTTTGTTTGTTTTTTTATTTTATTTTTTGTTTTTTGTTTGTTTCTTTTTGTTGCTTTAACATTGGTCATATTTCATCCTTTTTTTTCATTCCCCTGTCTGCAATCAACTTCTTCATTCCACTAAGGCTGGGCACAGAGTAAGTTTCTTCTCTTAGCTCCTACTAACAATGGTGGTTGGGTGACTGACTGCTGACTGTGTTTCTAAACTCTTAGGTCTGAAAAATAAGAAGTAACCAAATTCCCATGTTTTCTTTGGGTTAGTTCTTTATTTGAAGTTAATAAGGCAACCATTTGCAGAATCTCTTCCTACCCTAAAGGACTCTTTAATCTATGTCTAACCTGATTTGTTAAAATGTGGAAATTTTAGCAAGGACATTCCTCAGAGTAACATTTGTGACATTATCTCCCCTAAACTTTGTTTCAGTAGGAAACCAGAGAAATCTGTCCAAGTAGGGATTCTTAATCATTTGAAATAGTTTATGTGTGTTTGTGTGCCCTAGCCAAAGAGGCACATACAGGAAGAGAGGGAGAAACAGAGAAAACAACCCCCCAGGGTGGATGACCACACCACAGTCCCGTTTCCCCTACTCTCCTCCCAGAATCTTGGGCACAGCAGGTGTTTTTTTCAAGCTGCTGGGTCCAGGATTCAAGTCATACAGTTCACCATGTGGGTTCAGCTGCCTTAACTATCAGGTCACCTAACTAGTTCCACCCTATTGTATCAATTGACTGCTAATAGTCTTGAGTACACTCAGAGATAATCTACTGTACTGTATAGAATTTAGATTATCAATCATTCTAAAGTACCAAGTCTTATTTACATTTTTCCTGGAACATTCTCAGATTGAACAGCTCATTCATTATTAGTCCTAAATATTTTCAGTCTTTTATAGGCATATACCCTATTAGGAGTTTGGGGTTCTTTTTTTAAATATAGAAATCGTTAACCTTTTTCTCAAATTCAGGCTTGCCACATTAACTATATACTTTAGCCCATATCTGAAGGAATCTTCCTCTAAAATGAAGATTTTTCTATATTCAAGTATTTTTTATACTGATTACCAGTAAGATTGGAAACTTTCTAATGGTCTTTAAGTTTTGTTTGTTTGTTTCTTAGAGGTTTTTGCTATAGGGCGCCTGCACTCGGCATAAAGACAGAGAGATAGAAAAGGGGGAATGGCCACATCACAATTCCCTCTCCTCCCTTTTCCTCTCGGGATCTTGGGCACGCATGCACACGCACCCAGTGTGAGTTTAAGCCACCAGGTCCAGGAAAAACTGCAGTTGACTACATGGTAGTCTAGTGATGTAGCCATTACGTCAACTGCTGGTCCAGTGGTCTTTAAGTTTTACATATGTTTTCTCCACTAAAATCTACATTGAAACAATTAACATAAGTCTTTGAGTAAATACCAGCTTTAACTACTCTTTATAAAACAGAAACTTATTTAATAATTTATTTTAAAAGTGTGCTAATTTTGTAATCTCATGTTAGTTCACTTACACTGTGTCCTGATAACAGTTCTTTTCCTTTGCAATCATCTTTATTTTTGTTGCAAGATGAATCAAGCTTGTTTTAGTAATCATTTTAATTTTACACATTTTGTTTTTTTATTTCAATGTACAAAGTCTGTGGTGACAAAACTATTTTGTTTTAGGCTATTAGATATTTAATGTTTTATTTCAAAATATTAAGAAATAACCATGCCTTTAAGAGCAGTTAAAGGGCATGTCCATTTTTTTGGATAGGATAACGGTGTGAGAAAACGTCCTGTATAGAACATATGAATACAAAATATACTAATCATAAAATTGATTATGCTGTCCTTGGGAGGATGGATATTATTTTTAAGTGACCTTTGTAACTATATTCTGACACATGGCTAAATTAAATCATGTTTATTATATAATGTCAAATCTTGAAATTTTAAAAATATATAGAACTAGGTTATTATTTAATATTAAAAAGCAAAATTAATTTTTGTCATCTGAGACTGTGTTGCAATGCTAAATCACCTCCTGCTAAATTTATCACTTATTTAGCTGGTTTTTCTTTTTTGTTGTAATGCTCTAATGCACATGAAATATTCTGAAAATGTTTTTTTAATTTGAGAATTTTACTGAGGGTACATAGGTGATTTAATCTAGATGATAAAAATAAGATAGTGAGGGTTTCTTTTTTTTTTTTTTTGGAGAGGTTTTCGCTATAGGGCGCGTGCGCTCTCCAGACAGAGACATAGAGACAGAAAGCGAGAAATCCCCCCCCAGGGGGGATGGTCATGCCACAATCCCTTCTCCTCCATTCTCCTCTCGGGATCTTGGGTGCACACGTGCCCAGCGTGAGTTCTAAGCCACCGGGTCCAGGACGCGAACCGCGGTCGACTATGTGGGATTCCAGTGACATAGCCATTACGCTAACTGCTGGTTCCCAGGGTTTCTTAATAATAAACAAAAGTGAAAATAGCAAAGATTTTCATTCAGAAGCATATATTTTTATCCATAGAAACTCTGAAACTATTTTTTTCTTTTTTTTTTTTTTTTTTTGGAGAGATTTTCACTATAGGGCGCGTGCGCTAGCCAGACAGACAGAG
>NW_006159738.1:2853897-2893908 GCF_000334495.1 Tupaia belangeri chinensis | reverse complement strand
GCCGCAATCCCTTCTCCTCCATTCTCCTCTCGGGATCTTGGGCACGCACGCACACGCGCCCGGCGTGAGTTTTAAGCCACCGGGTCCGGGACACGAACCGCGGTCGACTATGTGGGAGTCCAACGACATAGCCATTACGCTAACTGCTGGTTCCCTCTTTTCTTTTTCTTTTTCTTTTTTTTTTTTGAAACTATTTTTTAAAAGAATTATTTAACTTTATTATTATATCATTATTATTTTTCAGTTTGATCAGAGAGAGACAGAGAGAGAGAGAGAGAGAGGAAGTGAGAAAACAAGCCACCGGGTCTGAGACTTGAACTGTGGTCGGCCATGTGGGAGTCCAGCGCCTTTAACCACCACGCCACTTGCCGGCCCCATCTGAAACTATTTTAATACTTGTGAATGTATAGATTATAGTTAAAAGTAAAAAAATGGGATTTTTTTTTGGGGGGGGGCATAGGATACATGCCCTCACCAGAGAGACAGAGGGAAAATGAGAAAGAAGTCCTTTGCATGGGGGATGGCTATGCTGCAGTCTCTTCTCCTCCAGGATCTTTCGGGATCTTGGGCACACATATACATGTGCCTGGTGTGATCTTCAAGCCACCAAGTCTGGGGCTTGGACCATGGTCAGCCCTGTGGGAGTCCAGTGCCTTAGCCACTATGCCACCTGCTGTATCCCAAAATGGGAAATTTTAACTGGTATTTCTCTGAATAGTGGTCAGTCTAGTAAGCATAAATTACACAATTTTCTTCTCTATCATATTTTTTTTCTTTCTTTTCTTTTTTCTTACTTTTGGAGAGGTTTTTACTATAGGGTGCGTGTGCTCACCAGAAAGACAGAGACAGAAAGTGAGAAATCACCCCCCTGGGTGGGGGGTGACTACACCACAATCCCTTCTCCTCCATTCTCCTCTTGGGATCTTGGGCATGCACGCACATGCACCTGGCGTGAGTTTAAGCCACCAGGTCCAGGACTCGAACTGCAGTCAAGTACATGGGAGTCCAGTGACATAGCCATTACAGCAACTTCTGGTCCCTTTCTATCATATTAACAATTTTCTTTCAAATTCCTGGAAGTAATATATAAGTTTAACATTACAACTGCAGAAATATAAATTACCATATCAGTCTTCAAAAATGCCAAATTTCCTTGAGCCCAGTTGTATACTTTTCATTTTGCTAGGTTTTGTTTTATTTTTTTTAGATCAGTGTCATTAGTAGTGTCTTAAAACAAATCACTTTGGAATCTCAATTTTATCCTTGGTAAATAGAATGATTACCTGTGTTATGTATATACAACTGTTTATGACCAAAATAAAATAAGATTGATTTTGAACAGAATACATTACCATATTTGTGTTTGTTTAGATGGTCACAATGGTATGAGTAACTTCTTCGGCTTCTGAAATCTATATAGTTTAATTGAAAAAGGGGAGTTACAGGAAGAGACCATCTAGTTTTGACATCATGTTTAATATTTTGCTTATCTTACCTTGACACTTTAAAGTTGGTGCTGGTATTAGGAGATCTGCACATCCCACATCGGTGCAACAGTTTGCCAGCTAAATTTAAAAAACTCCTCGTGCCAGGCAAGATTCAGCACATTCTCTGCACAGGAAACCTTTGCACCAAAGAGAGTTACGACTATCTCAAGACTCTGGCGGGTGATGTTCATATTGTGAGAGGAGACTTTGATGAGGTGATGTATTTATTTCCCTTTCCCTTCCCATGTGTTTACCTTTTTTGATTCTTATTTATCTAAGCTTTATCTTTTAGACCAGGGTTTCTCAATGGGTAAGGTCTTTTTCTTTATTTAATTTTCTACACATAAAAGTACTATCCATGTCTTTTCTTACTGTTTGAAAATCACTGAGACTACCTGGTACACACATATTAAATATTGCTCTAACTAAATTAATACTGAATAGAAGTACAATAGCCATGTTACTTTTTTCCCTTTTTTTTTTTTTTTTTTTTGTTAATGAATGGGAGTGAGAAAGAACAAAGGAAACCCTCCTGCATGAGACCTGGTCACACCATATCCCCTTTTCTCCAATTCTCCATCCTATCAGGATCTTGGACATGTATGAGCATCCTGGCCTGTTGCCACGAGGGCTGGAACTGCCTCAGTTGTATCTCACTGCTTCTACGTAGTGGTCAACTATTACACTACTGTCTAGCCCTTGTAACTAATATTTTGTGGTGCTCTTAATTTAGTTGATAAAGTTTTTGATGAGAAGTACACCACCACTACCAACTCTGCTGCCCTGTTCCAAGCTACATAGCCCACTGTGGTTGGAATACTGCTCCTGTGGCTTGAAAAATGTGCAGAGCAGCTGTGCATGTGTGTCCAAAATCCTAACAGGATGGGAAATGGAGAAGGGATTGCAGCATGACCATGCCTCAATGTGGGTACGTTATCGCTGTCTCTCTGGTTAGTTCACATGCTCTCAGACAAATAAATTGCAAAGAAGGTTTTGTTTTTGTTTTTTGTTTTTTTGGTGGGGGGATTTTTGCTGTAGGGCACATGTCCTGCCAGAGAGACAGAAAGCGAGAAATAACCCCCCAGCCCCCATGGCTACACTGTAGTCCCTTCTCCTCCATTCTTCTCTTAGGATTTTGGGCACACATATACGTGCACCTGGTATAAATTTTATTTTGGAGAGGTTTTTGCTATAGGGCACATACGCTCGACAGAAAGACGGAGATAGAAAGCAAGAAATCAACCTCCAGGGGGATGGCCATGCTGCAATCCCTTCTCCTCCATTCTCATCTCGGGTAAGGACGCACACGCACCCAGTGTGAGTTTAAGCCACCAGGTCCAGGACTTGAACCATGGTCGACTACATGGGAGTCCAGCGACATAGCCATTACGCTAACTGTTGGTTCTCACCTGGTGCACATTTTAAGCCACCTGGTCCAAGACTCACTCTGCAGTAGACTATGTGGGAGTCCAGCAACATAACCATTACACCATCTACTGGTCCCTGGGGGACAGTTTTGAAGGAGTAGTAGAGGGGTTCTCTATCAATGATTGTGGTGATGTTTACTCGGCCGTATTCATTTGTCAAAATTCATTGAATGGTGCACTAAAATGATGGATTTTACTATATGTAAATTATACTGCAGTAACCAGAGTTTTAAGAAAAAATGTAAAGTTCTGGGAATTCTGATTTTGTCTATTAGTAATGAGATTTTTGACAAGTTACTTCTCTTCGTGAGCCTTGGTAAGCATGATCATATAATTTTTTTTAACTTTTTTTTTTTTTTTTGAGAGAGATTTTTGCTATAGGGTGCATGCCAGAGAGACAGAAACAGAGAGACAGAAAGTGAGAAATCAACCTCCAGGAGGGATGGCCATGCAGCAGTCACTTCTCCTCTCCTGATTTTGGGCATACACACATAAATTCCCAGCATGAGTTTCAAATCTCCAGTTCCAGCACTTGAACCATGGCCATATGGGAGTCCAGCAACATAGCCATTATACCATCTGCTGGTCTCAACTGGATGATTTTTAAGACCTCTCACAGTGCTATATATGACTTAGCGTGGTCAACCCAATTTAACATGGAACTTGTATTTCTAAGAACATAACAGTTTCTCATAAATTATTTGACTTGGTTAGTCCTCTTTAGTGAGGTTCCTTTATACTAACCTGAGAGGGAATAGGTTTTTTTTTTGTTTTTTTTTTTTTTGGTTTGGTCTGTTCTAGGGAGTGTACATCTACCAGAGAGAAAGAGAGGGAAAGTAAGAAGTCATCCTTGAGGAAGGATGGCTATACCACCATCCCTTCTTCTCCATTCTCCTCTTGGGATGTTCGACACACATACACATGCACTTAGTGTGATTTTCAAGCTGTTGGATCCAGGACTTAAACTACACTGTTAGCCGTGTAAGATACAGCCACCTTAATCTCCATGCCATCTTTTGGCCCAATGGTATCTTTTAAGTGGCTTATAAAAAAGAAGCTTGACCCAACAACCGTGGCATACACTACTAAAACACTGTGCTCCTCAGGCTGGAAGCACACAGGAGACCTAGATTTGACTCTTGGTCCAATTTAAGTACCATGCACCTGTAATCTCAAGTGACTGAGGAGCCTAAGGCAGGATTGAGGCAAGGCTCTGTCTTACAAATTAAAAAGAATAAACTGAACATTCTACAAAGTGAAAGATGGGGATGAGAAGGAAGGGGGTAAATTTCTTGCTGATTGGAATATAGGTCTGTGGGATTTTTTTAACATTAGGGCATCTGTTTGTGTTATGTTAAAGATAGTTTTGTTTTTAATAAAAAAGATAGTAAGCAAGAGTTAAAATATTTTGTTTCTAGTTTGTTAATTTCACAGACCCAGAGTTTGGATGTTAGCTCAACCACTTACTAGCATGTGACCTTGGCAAGTTATTTTATCTTGTGCCTCAGTTTCCTCACCCATAAAATGATCATAATAAAATTTACCTCTTAGGATTGTTTGTGAGTAGTAAATAAGTGGATATTTTAAAAATCTTTAGAATAACTATCACTACTTTAGTGCTAACTATCACTATTTTAACCTATCTATATAAGTATTAAAGCCTGGGACATAATTTAAACACACTCTGGTTTGTAGATCATGTGTCTTAGGTGAGGAAAATCACAATTTGGGGGATAATTTTTTATAGCATGTCCCACAGAATCCATATTCTATAGAGGAAAACACAATAAAGAAATTACATGATAAATTTCAGCTTACATAGAGTAAGTTTTGTTCTAAACATTATTGCAACCTTAGAGACTGAAAAGAAATAAAACATTTGTAAATGTGTTTGTTGTCAACCACTCTATCAAAACAATGATTTGTGATTCAATTATTTAAACAAATTAATTTTTTTTAAAATCAGTATCTCTGAGACATTTTCTTATGTCTGTTTCTTATGTTAGAATCTGAATTATCCAGAACAGAAAGTTGTGACTGTTGGACAGTTCAAAATTGGTTTGATCCATGGACATCAAGTTATTCCTTGGGGAGATATGGCCAGCTTAGCCCTGTTGCAGAGGCAGTTTGATGTGGACATTCTTATCTCTGGACACACACACAAATTTGAAGCATTTGAACATGAAAATAAATTCTACATTAATCCAGGTTCTGCCACTGGGGCATATAATGCCTTGGAAACGTAAGTAGTATATACTTTGGGAATTTATAGGTTTTAGTAAAACAGTTGCATGTGTGAAATTTCACAAAAGAAAAATTTGAACATGTAAATAATTCCAGGTGTGTCTTTTTTTTTTGCAATCTTTTGGTAGTTTTTCTTTTTAATATGTGAGTAACAGATTTTTCTTGAATCCAGCTTGTCATCTTAAATTAATAATGCTACTGCCTTGTAGTACAAAACATTGACATGTATTTTTTTTCTTTCAGAAACATTATTCCATCATTTGTGTTGATGGATATCCAGGCTTCTACAGTGGTCACTTATGTGTATCAGCTGATTGGAGATGACGTGAAAGTAGAACGAATTGAATACAAAAAATCTTAAAACCAGGGCCATCTTGATGGTTTTTCAGTTTTTGTTTCAGTCCTCTGTTCAAATCAAGTAAACATTTAAGAGCCACAAAATTGTATCACTTTTATAATATTTTGCAGTAAAATATAATACCATCTTCTCTGTTAATACATAATTGCTCTAAGCTTCTTATAAACTATAAGATATATTTAGTTTACAGTATATGGTTTCTATAAAAAATGTCCACCACACGGTAATTGGTCATGTGTTAAAGAAATTTATCCTTGTAAATATCTTCAAAGTTGACATTTGGAACTTTATTACCAAAGTAATGCATGAGGAGGAAGAATCTAGACTTTCGTGTAACATTTTTCTCCGTAATAAATGTTTACCTTTCATTTATACTTTCTTGGTAACCCGTGTTTAATTTTTAAAAATAAGAGACCAAAAAAATTGTGCATATATAAATATTAAAGTGAAGAAGCAGATGAGATGACCTTTCTGAGCTCTTATTTTTTTATATCATTCTGTGTCATAATGTTAGATTTAGATTCTGTTTTCTAAGTAACACACCATATTGGCATATTCAATCAGGAGTGAATCTTCAAACTGTTGCTATTGTCGTTTTCTTCAAGGTTTAACACAATTTTTTTGAGAATTATTTTATTTCAGGATGAGCAGTTAGCATAATGGCTATGTCACTAGACTCCCATGTAGCCAACTGCGGTTTGAGTCCCAGACCCGGTGGCTTAAACTCACACCTGACACATGTGCGTGCGTGTCCAAGATCCCAAGAGGAGAATAGAGGAGAAGGGATTGTGGCGTAGCCATTCCCCCCTGGAGGGTGATTTCATTTTCCTTCTCTCTCTCTCTCCCTCTCTGGTCAAATTAAAAGAAAAAGAGAAAGGAAGGAAGGAAGGAAATAATTCCTTAAAGAAAAGAATTCTTTAAAAAAGTGAATGATTCAATTTTAAGTGATAAACATTTTAATTATATCTAGCTAGAAATACAAGCATATATTACACATAAATTTTACTACACAAACAGCAGTGGTACACAGAAAACATTAGACCAATTGTAAACATTTCTAAACAAACCAAAATTACTTAATGACTTAGTGATCGATAACAATACTATTCTAAATGTAGGAAGAGGACACAACTCACAACCCCATCCCCCCCACCTTTGGCACAATATCTGGATGTCAGTGAGTGGTAGAATTTGATGTACAAGACAAGACTGTCAAGTTAACATCAGGTGTTCTCCCTGTTCTTCAATTGACATTGATTGCATATACTTATTTAGTAAATCTTCTTCCTTTTTTTCTTCATTCATGTATGATTCTGAATCATTTGAAGAAACTGAGGGAACAATGAGTTTATAATGTCAGTGTTAATGTCAGAACTTAGAAATAAACTTCTATGTACAACTTTCAAAATTACCTAGCTTGGGCCAGCAGGTGACGTGGTGGTTTGGGTGCTAGACTCCTATGTGGCCGACCATGATTCAAGTCCTAGATCTGGCGGCTTGCTTTCTCGTTTTCTTTCTTTCTGTCTCTCTCTGCTGAGTGTACATGGTGGCAAATTAAAAAATAATGATAAGGGACCAGCAGATGACATAATGGTTATGTCACTGGACTCCCACATAGTTGAGTCCCAGACCCCCTGTGGCTTAAAACTCAATTGGGCCAGCAGGTGGCATAGTGGTTAAGGCACTGGGCACTCCCACATGGCCGACCACTGTTTGAGTCCTGGACCTGGTGACTTGCTTTCTCGCTTTTCCTTTCTCTCTCTCTGTCTCTATCTAGTCAAATTAAAATAAAATGAATGAATACATAAAATTAAATGAGTAAAAAAGAAAACAAAAAAATAAATGAGTAATTCTTAAAAAAAAAAAAAAAAAAGAGAAAGAAAAAGCTCAGCTGGGTACATGTACATGTGCGCCCAGAATGCCAAGAGGAGAATGGAGAAGGGATTATGGTGTGGTCATCCCCTTTAGGGGCATGATTTCTCACTTTTCTGTCTCTCTGGCGAGTGCATGCACCCAACAGCAAAAAAAAATCTCTCTCTAAAAAAGTAATAATGATAAAGTTGAATAATTATTTTTAAAAATTGACCTAGCTTTTTAAATAAGTCTTAAATAAAAACGAATTGCCTGCAACTCTTAGTCACTGCTCTGTTGCCCTAAATCTCCTACTCTTTAAATGATTAGAGGGGCTGGCAGGTGGCGTGGTGGATAAAGGTTCTGGATTCCCACATGGCCAACTGCAGTTTAACCTGGTAGGTTGCTTTCTCACTTTCCCTTTCTCTCTGGTCAAATTAAAAAATAACAATAACATGGGACCAGCTGTTAGCGTAATGGCTATGTTGCTGGACTCCCATGTAGTTGACCGCGGTTTGCGTCCTGGACCCGGTGACTTGAAATTCACACCGGGCGCATGTGCATGTATGCCCCAGATCCCGAGAGGAGAATGGAGGAAGAGGGATCGCAGCGTGGCCATCACCCCGAGGGGGTGATTTCTCACTTTCTGTCTCTCTGTCCCTCTCTGGCAAGCGCACATGCCCTATAGCAAAAAAAAAAAAAAAAAAATCTCTCAAAGAAAAATGGAATTAGGTAAATAAATAAATCTTTTTAAAAAATAAAATGATTAGGGACCAGTAGTTGGCATAATGGCTAGGTCACTGGACTCCCATATAGTCAACCGCAGTTCGAGTCCCAGACCTGGTGGCTTAAACTCATGCTGGGCACATGTGTGTGCGTGCCCAAGATTCTGAGTGGAGAATGGAGAAGGGATTGCGATGTGGCCATCACTTCTGGGGGGTGATTTCTCATTTTCTATCTCTGGCGAGTGCATGCGCCTTATAGTAAAAACCTCTCAAAAAAAAAATTATTAGAATTAGGACCAGCAGATGGTGTAATGGTAGTGTCGCAGAACTCCCACGTAGTTGATCATGGTTCAAGTCCCTGACCAGTGGCTTGAAACTCACACTGGGCTTACATGTAAGCATATGTGCCCAAAAATCCCAAGAGGAGAATGAAGAAAAAGGGATTGCGGTGTGGCCATCCCCTCTGGGGGTCTGTGATTCCTCGCCTTCTATCTCTGTCTATGTTGAGTGCATGTGCCTTAAAGCAAAAATCTCTCCAAATAAATAAATAAAAGTAACTAAAATGATTAGAACTATATTCTAGCCAAGTTACTCTGTAGCAAATGCCCTGTTATTAAGTCCTGTGTTTTTAGTAATTTTCAAAATCTTCTGTTTAGGGGGTAAAGTGGCCAGTTTATATTTTTTTTTAATTTTTCTTTTTCTTTTGGATAGATTTTTGCTATAGGGCGTGTGTGCTTGGCAGAGAGACAGAGAGAGACATAGAGACAGAAAGTGAGAAATCACCCCCCAGGGGGAATGGCCACACCACAATCCCTTCTCCATTCTCTTGGGATTTGGAGCATGCGTGCACATACGCCCAGTGTGAGTTTTAAGCCCCAGGTCTGGGATTCAAACCACGGTCAACCACATGGGAATCCAACTGCCTTAACCCACATGCCGTCTGCTGGCCCCAAAATACCCCTTTTAATAATTCTTTTTGTAGGGGCTAGCAGGTGGTGTAGTGGTTAAGGAGCTGAACTCTCACGTGGCCGACCATGGTTCAAGTTTTAGACCTGGTGGCTTGCTTTCTCACTTTTTCTCTCTCTTTCTTTTGCTCTGTCCCTCTCTGGTCAATTTAAAATAAATGAATAAATAAATAAAGTTAAATAAAATTTAAAAAAAATTATTTTTGTTGGACCATCTGCTGGTCCCAAGTGGTCAGTTTATATTTTCAGAGTCTGTCCAGTTTCCTTTTGTTCCTTTCTCATCTTTTGGGCATGCAGGGACTTCTTCCTTACTTGGTGTTTCCCCTAACTGTTCCTTTTTATGAACAAGAAAAACCTTGTTATACCTTCTCCCCTGCCCTTTCTCTTATTTCTTGGATAGGCACAGTATGACATTTACAGCAGATCTGGGTGACACTGTCATATGATAGGATAGTGATTTGTGGGCCTAATTTCCCTATTTTCTACTCACTTCCCTATCCACTAGAGTAATACATAGGAAATTATTTAACTTGTACTTTGTCAGGTCTGAGAAATACTGATCAGACTTTCTTCCTATTTTGCCTTTTTCATTTTGTAGTAGTCTCTTTTTTAAAAGAATTGTTTTTTTTAATTTAACTTTCATTTAATTTAACCAGAGAGGGACAGAGTGAGAGAGAGAGAGAGATAAAGTGAGAAAGTAAGTCACCAGGTTCAAGAGTCAAACTGTGGTTAGCCCTGTAGGAGTCCAGTGCCCTTAACCACCATGCCACCTGCTGGCTCCCATTTTGTAGTATTCTATACTTGTGTAAAATAATTATTTATATTGGTCCTTCCAAATTTTGCATTTTTCTGAGTTGCTGCATTTATACATTTTTTAAAAGATTTAATTTTTTTTTCAATTTGCAGAGAGAAAGTATGAAAGCAAGCTGCCAGGTCCAGGACTTGAACCACAGTCAGTCATCAGCTGAGAATCCAGCACCCAGCCTCCATGCTACTTGCCCACATCTATACATTTTTGATAATATCAACTGCATGTTTTGCCTCCATGGATTTGTTAAATATCAGACAAAACAGTGTAAGTGGTATAGCCCTTTGTAAACTACTAGATGCTCTATACGAAATATATCATCTATCCAAAAATGGCACTATCTCAGAGGTGCTGTGGCTTGAAAAAGTCATGTCTGTAACCTTGGGTTCTGACTAATTCGTTCTCTGTTAAATCTTTTACCATAGGGGCCAGCAGGTCACATGGTGATTAAGAGCACTGGACTCCCACATGACCAACCGCTATTCAAGTCCTGGACCTGGTGACTTGCTTTCTCACTTTTCCTCTTTCTCTTTCACTCTCTCTCTTACTGGTCAAGTTAAAATAAATAAATAAAGTCAAATAAAATAATTCTGAAAAAAAAAATCTCTCACCATAATGTAAATGTCTTTGTTTGGAATTAGAAATAATTCCAAAGCAAAGGAATCTTGGACCTCACTCCCTTGAGCAACATGTTCTTTTAAATGGAAGCATAAAATATATATTGTATTTAATTTTTTATGTTTAATTTTTTTATTTGGAACAGTAGAGGCAAATAACATTCTAAATTTTTAATGTCTTCATAATAGAAATGAAACTATTTGGTTTAACATTTTTTAAGCCCAAGATCCTCAAAAATACATGTTTTTCAATTCCACATTTACCTGGTTGCATGAACAGTCTGCCTGATCTTCTAAAAATCTTCAGTGACTTGCATCTTGTTTTAGATGCATATCCAGTTTTTAACCTGTAAGAAAGGGAAGTATCTTAATTGGAATAAGCAAATGAACAGCTGCCTGATACATGTGGAAGACCACATAAATCACTTTTTATTAACTGCCAGCATCATTAAAGCACTGTTCAGCCCCTTCATTTTCCTGTGATTTATTAACCCTGAACTGCAAAGCTAACTGTAACTGCGCAGTTTGAAACTCAGGCTCTTCATCTATTTTCCTTTCTCCTCTTTTGTAGTATCGTCCCATGCAGAAGCATTTGTCTCTGAGTGGGATCATATTGAAAAGGGCAGTTGTCTGTACATCTAGCTGATCAAGAATATTTTCAGTTCCATGGAAAGTATTCTAAAAGAAGTGGCAAATCCTAACCAGCTCAGTCAAGAGTAAGATGTTATCTTACTTTTTGCTTTTTGTCAAACTTATTCTGAATTTGGCCAAGTGAACCTCTTAAGGCACACAAGAATATCACTTAGCCATCCTCAAAGAAATTGGGGTACATTTCCCCCCTCTTAAACAATAAGAAACAGACCCTTCTTTGTTTCTCACTGGTCGCCAAAGGGAATGCTGTATGATCATTTCAGGTGTGGATGCAGCTGCCATGTTTGAAGGTCCTGAGTCCTCTCTCTCCAGTTGGTGTCGCCATGTAGTGCAGGGGTAATGCTGTTTCTGCAAGTAACGAGAGCTGAGGCGGCTCCTGTGATGAGTGAGGACACCTGTCATACAAATCACCCCTGTTAGAAGACCCTCTCACTTCTTGTGAGAACCAGTGAGAAACCAACTAGAGGTGCACTTGCCTGGCTTTTGTGAGCTGCGCTGAATCATGTGCATATACTGTCTCTTCATTAACGTCCTCAGATAGTTGGCATTATAGATCTTAGCAATGCTGCACAGGTAACGCTTCTGGCCTATGGTGAGGTCTGGGTGCTAAAAGATAGAATAAGAGGATTTATAGTCTGCACTGTACAAAAGGTTGGCAATACTCCTTATCTGAAAGGATAAATGTACACTTTACTTAAGCAAATCAACTATGCTAACCTGGCCAAAGAGAACAAAATGGCCATTTAAACAGAATAGTGACTCTCCTTGATAACCTACTGTCTCTCTGTCTCCTCTCTGTCTCGCTCTGTCTTTCTGGCAAGTGCACATGATCTATAGCAAAAACCTCTCAAAAAAAAAAAAAAAGTTATTAATTTAACCAGGGAGGGACAGAGTGAGAGAGAGAGAGAGATAAAGTGAGAAAGTAAGTCACCAGGTTCAAGAGTCAAACTGTGGTTAGCCCTGTAGGAGTCCAGTGCCCTTAACCACCATGCCACCTGCTGGCTCCCATTTTGTAGTATTCTATACTTGTGTAAAATAATTATTTATATTGGTCCTTCCAAATTTTGCATTTTTCTGAGTTGCTGCATTTATACATTTTTTAAAAGATTTAATTTTTTTTTCAATTTGCAGAGAGAAAGTATGAAAGCAAGCTGCCAGGTCCAGGACTTGAACCACAGTCAGTCATCAGCTGAGAATCCAGCACCCAGCCTCCATGCTACTTGCCCACATCTATACATTTTTGATAATATCAACTGCATGTTTTGCCTCCATGGATTTGTTAAATATCAGACAAAACAGTGTAAGTGGTATAGCCCTTTGTAAACTACTAGATGCTCTATACGAAATATATCATCTATCCAAAAATGGCACTATCTCAGAGGTGCTGTGGCTTGAAAAAGTCATGTCTGTAACCTTGGGTTCTGACTAATTCGTTCTCTGTTAAATCTTTTACCATAGGGGCCAGCAGGTCACATGGTGATTAAGAGCACTGGACTCCCACATGACCAACCGCTATTCAAGTCCTGGACCTGGTGACTTGCTTTCTCACTTTTCCTCTTTCTCTTTCACTCTCTCTCTTACTGGTCAAGTTAAAATAAATAAATAAAGTCAAATAAAATAATTCTGAAAAAAAAAATCTCTCACCATAATGTAAATGTCTTTGTTTGGAATTAGAAATAATTCCAAAGCAAAGGAATCTTGGACCTCACTCCCTTGAGCAACATGTTCTTTTAAATGGAAGCATAAAATATATATTGTATTTAATTTTTTATGTTTAATTTTTTTATTTGGAACAGTAGAGGCAAATAACATTCTAAATTTTTAATGTCTTCATAATAGAAATGAAACTATTTGGTTTAACATTTTTTAAGCCCAAGATCCTCAAAAATACATGTTTTTCAATTCCACATTTACCTGGTTGCATGAACAGTCTGCCTGATCTTCTAAAAATCTTCAGTGACTTGCATCTTGTTTTAGATGCATATCCAGTTTTTAACCTGTAAGAAAGGGAAGTATCTTAATTGGAATAAGCAAATGAACAGCTGCCTGATACATGTGGAAGACCACATAAATCACTTTTTATTAACTGCCAGCATCATTAAAGCACTGTTCAGCCCCTTCATTTTCCTGTGATTTATTAACCCTGAACTGCAAAGCTAACTGTAACTGCGCAGTTTGAAACTCAGGCTCTTCATCTATTTTCCTTTCTCCTCTTTTGTAGTATCGTCCCATGCAGAAGCATTTGTCTCTGAGTGGGATCATATTGAAAAGGGCAGTTGTCTGTACATCTAGCTGATCAAGAATATTTTCAGTTCCATGGAAAGTATTCTAAAAGAAGTGGCAAATCCTAACCAGCTCAGTCAAGAGTAAGATGTTATCTTACTTTTTGCTTTTTGTCAAACTTATTCTGAATTTGGCCAAGTGAACCTCTTAAGGCACACAAGAATATCACTTAGCCATCCTCAAAGAAATTGGGGTACATTTCCCCCCTCTTAAACAATAAGAAACAGACCCTTCTTTGTTTCTCACTGGTCGCCAAAGGGAATGCTGTATGATCATTTCAGGTGTGGATGCAGCTGCCATGTTTGAAGGTCCTGAGTCCTCTCTCTCCAGTTGGTGTCGCCATGTAGTGCAGGGGTAATGCTGTTTCTGCAAGTAACGAGAGCTGAGGCGGCTCCTGTGATGAGTGAGGACACCTGTCATACAAATCACCCCTGTTAGAAGACCCTCTCACTTCTTGTGAGAACCAGTGAGAAACCAACTAGAGGTGCACTTGCCTGGCTTTTGTGAGCTGCGCTGAATCATGTGCATATACTGTCTCTTCATTAACGTCCTCAGATAGTTGGCATTATAGATCTTAGCAATGCTGCACAGGTAACGCTTCTGGCCTATGGTGAGGTCTGGGTGCTAAAAGATAGAATAAGAGGATTTATAGTCTGCACTGTACAAAAGGTTGGCAATACTCCTTATCTGAAAGGATAAATGTACACTTTACTTAAGCAAATCAACTATGCTAACCTGGCCAAAGAGAACAAAATGGCCATTTAAACAGAATAGTGACTCTCCTTGATAACCTACTGTCTCTCTGTCTCCTCTCTGTCTCGCTCTGTCTTTCTGGCAAGTGCACATGATCTATAGCAAAAACCTCTCAAAAAAAAAAAAAAAGTTAATGCTGAGGGGACCGGCAGGTTAAAGTGCTTGGACTCCCATGTGACTGACTGTGGTTCGAGTCCCAGATCTGGGAGCTTGAAAATGATGCTGGAGGGCTGGCAGGTGGCATGTTGGTTAGGGGCGTTGGATTCTCACATGCTCTCACATGTCTGACCACGGTTCGAGGCCCAGACTCAGTGGCTTGCTTTCTCACTCCTCCACCCCCTGCTCTCTCTCTCTCTGGTCAAATTAAAATAAATAAATAAATAAATAAATTTAAATAAAATCATTCTTAAAAAAAAAAAAGAAGAAAATGACGCTGTGTGTGGGTGTGTGTGCACGTACGTAATTTGTGTGTCCAAAATCTTGAGAGGAGAAAGGAGGAGAAGGGATTATGGCATGGTCATCCCCCCACTGCTGGGAGGGGGTGATTTTTTACTTTCTCTGTCTCTCCAGCGAGCACACACACCATACAGCAAAAATCTCTGAAATAAAAAAGGTTAACGCTCAAGACTATACAAGGAGATTTCAAAGAATTCATAGAATAATGAGTATTACAGGACCTGCAGATGGTGTAATGATTATGTTGCTGGACTCCCATGTAATCGACTGTAGTTTGAGCCCCAAACCCAGTGGCTTAAAACATGTCAGTTGAGGGTGAGTACATGCCCAAAGTACTGAGGGGGAGAAGGGAGAAGGAATTGTGGCGTGGCCATTTCCCCCTGGGGGTCATTTCTCTCTTTTTGTCTCTCCAGCAAGTGCACGTACCCTACAGCAAAAATCTCTCCCCAAAAAGAAAAAAAAAATGTATATTATAAAAAATAATCTATGTGACCAGGACTGGCAGGTGGCATGGTGGTTAGGGTGCTGGACTCCCATATGGCCAACTGCCATTCTAGCCCTGGACCTGGTGACTTGTTTTCTCATTTTCCCTCCACCCCTTTCTCTCTTTGGTCCAATTAAAGAATAACAATAATAAATTACTTAAATAAATAATTATTTTTAAACTATATGAATTTTAAAAAATTTACACTAAAATAAGCTCATACTTTAATTCCATTTCCCCACAAACTTTGAGGTCCCATCATATATGTATGTGTAGATACACTCAGGATTTACTTTACTGAATAATTAGTAAATCCTACTTACACTTTGAGAGAAAAGTCAAAACGTTGGTCAGAAAAATATACCTTAATTTGTACTGCTCTAGACATTATACTTGTAGCAATATGATCTTTAATGACAAAATCATTATTGCTATTTTCTTTACCTACCAGCTTTTTTATATCTTTGTAGTCCTTGAGTAAAATCTTTATAAGGTTGGGTTTTCATCTCTGGGATGGAATTTTCCTTGAGCACCTCTGTAAATGGTCAATGAACTTCCTCAGTTAAAGGTACATTAGATCTGAAGTATTATAATGCCTTTTTTTTTTTTTTTTGAAAGATTTTGTTAGAGGGCACATGTGCTTGCCAGAAAGACAGAAAGTGAGAAGTCACCTCCTGGGGGTACGGTCATGCCGCAGTCCCTTCTCCTCCATTCTTCTCTCAGGCACACACACGTGCACGCCCAGTGTGAGTTTTTAAGCCACCAGGTCTGGGACACAAACCACAGTCGGCCATGTGGGAGTCCAGCGACGTAACCATCTGCTGGTCCCACCTTGAAAGAACTCTGATGGTAGAGATCCTTACATTCATTCATGAGTTTATCCAACAGGTATTTATTGACTCCTAGACTGTATGCTGGTTCTACTTTGTTATCTGCAGTGCCTTGCCCTCTAAGTAGCTATTCTTCAATAAAAGTTCAACTCTGAATACAACGAATATTGGTACTTAAGTATTTCTGCATTAGCATACCTTTAGAAACGATGCATCCATCATTGATTTAGGGATGTGAACCGTTTGAATTTGAGGAGTTTTCCATAACTCTTGGAGCTTGGCTATGTGTGAATTCACTTTGTGTCCATCTTTGATTCTATCTGTAAGCAAGGACATTATCATGTGAATTTCAGAGGCAAAAGTCAGTTCAGCAAATTTAATTACTAAGAGCTACATATTTACATGTGTCAGTGATTAACCTAAAGCAGTAGCGTGAGCGTTGTACATGAGAATGTTAAATTTAAAGAGGTTGTATGATAAACCATTTGGTTTTAGAGCACACAAATCTCTAAGATATATATATATATAAAATTATACATTATTGGGGACCAGCAGGTGGCGTGGTGGTTGAAGTGCTGGACACTCCCACACGGCCAACCGCAGTTCTAGTGCCAGACCTGGTGGCTTTCTTTCTCACTTTCACTCTCTCTCTCTCTCTCTCTGTCTCTTTCTGGCCAAATTAAAAAATATGTGAATGGGGATCAGCAGTTGGCCTAATGACTATGTTGCTGGACTCCCACATAGTTGGCCACTGTTCAAGTCCTGGACCAGGTGGCTTAAACTCATGCCAGGCGTGTGTGCATGCGTGCCCAAGATCCTGAGAGAAGAATGGAGGAGAATGGATTGTGGCGTTGCCATCTCCCCTGGGGGGTAATTTCTGGCTTTCTGTCTCTCTGTCTCTCTCTGTTTTTCTGGCAAGTGCACGCACCCTATAGCAAAAACCTCTAAAAAAATATGTGAATGAATAAATAAAATTAAATAATTCTTTAGAAAATCTATATTATTATACATGGACTATGTTATTTTGAACTCAGCTCAAAGTCTTAACAGTAACTTACTTTTTTAAGTTATATAATAGAAATATAAAATTCTATTTTAGGCTCAAGATAGAGTCTATTAATAATAATAATAATACTGAGGAAATACTTTTTTTTTAAGAGAGAGATTTCTGCTATAGGGGACATGCTCTCACCAGAGATAGAGAGAGAGAAAGTGAGAAATCACTCCCCAGGAAGAATGGCCACACCTCAACCCCTTCCCCTCCATTCTCCTCTCAAGATTTTGGGCACATACATACATGTGCCTGGCATGAATTTCAAGCCCCTGGGTCCAGGACTCAAACTACGGTTGGCCATGAGGGAGTCCGGCACCTCACCTCTATGCCACCTGCCAGCCCAACAAAGGGAAATATGAAAAATTTGCCAGTGGGTACGTGTACTCACCAGAGAGAGAGGGAAAGCACCTTTTATGGGGCCCAGTCATACCACAGTCCTTTTTCCTCCATTTCTCCATCCTGTCAGGGCTTTAAGCATGAATATGTATGTACCTAGTATGTTTCTCAAGCCACCAGGCCAGGTCTTAAGTGTTAGCCATCCATGCACAGCACTCAACAACTCTGTCATGGGGCTGACCCACCAAATTAACATTATAAAAGTTTACTTTGTAAAATTATTTTCGAAGTTCTAAATGAAAGCTATTTACTTAAAAATACATCCTTTGCATCCTTGATAACAATATTTTTGAGAAGTATATTATAACCTGAACTAAAAGTGAATTTCTCAAAAACTTGATACCATTTCTTTATAGAAAGTGAAACATTTAAAAATAAATTGAGGGTGGGGCCAGCAGATGGCATCACGGTTAAGGTGTTGGACTCCCACATGGTGAACAGTAATTTAAGTCCTGGACCTGGTGGCTTGAAACTCACGCCAGGCACGCATATGTGCATGCCCAAAATCCCAAGAGGAGAATGGAGGAGAAGAATTGCAATGTGGTCATCCCGCCTGGGCAGAGATTTCAGTGTCTCTCTCGGTATCTTCAGTGAGTACCTGCACCCTATGACAAAAATTTTAAATAAATAAATGGCTGGGCCAGCGAGTGGCCTGGTAGTTAGAGCAACTGGATCCCACATGGCTGGCTGGGTGGTTCCAGTGCTGGATCCTGTGGCTTGAAAAGCGTAGTAGGTATGTGTGTGTACATGCCCCAGATCCTAAAAGACAGGAGAAATGGAGGTGAAGGGATTTCAGAGTAGCCACCCCACAATGGGAGTGCTGTCTCATCCCACCCCCGTGAGCACATGCTCCTTCTGGCAAATAAATACATAAATAAATAAATAAATAAATAAATGGGACCAGCAGAAGGTATAATGGTTACATCACTGAACTTCCAGGGAGTCATCTGCGGTTTGAATCCCAGACCCAGCAGCTTAAAACTCACGCTGGGTGCATGTGTGTGTTTGTGCCCAAAATCACAAAAGAAGAATGGAGGTTGAAGGGTTTGGGCATGGCCCACGGGTGATTTCTCACTTTTTGTCTCTCTCTCTCTTTGGTGAGCGCATGTGCCCTATAGCAAAAATCTCTCTAAAAAATAAATATATAAATAAATAAAAATTTTAAACGAAAAAAATCATGGGCCAGCCCTGTGATCTAGTGGTTAAGGGAGCTGGATCCTACATGGCTAATCATGGTTCAAGTCCAGACCCCTTCTGAAAAATGCTGAGCATGTGTGCATACATGCCCAAACTCTAGATGGGGAGAACTAAAGGAGTTGACACATGACCATGCCTCACTAGGGGAAGATCTCTCTTTCTCTTGCTTTCTCTCTGTTTCTCTTTCACTCTTTGGAGAGTGCATGCACTGTCTTAAAATATTTCTTGCCAAAATGATTTATATATGCATACAGAAACACACAGAAGGAGACTTCAAATAGTTTGTGGAGGGGTCAGCAGAAGGCATCCCACATTGCCGACTAAAATTTGAGTACTGGACCTGGTGGGTTGCTTTCTCACTTTCCCTCTGTCTCTCTCTGGTGAGTGCATGTGCCCTATGGCAGAAAAATCATAATAAATAAAAAGTTTGCAGATAATTGGAATTAAAGTATGAGTTTCAAACAATGAACAACAGCAGCAAAGTATGAGTTTATTGAGCCAGTCAGTGCCATAGTGATTAAGATGGCTGGATCCCTCATGGCCAACTGCATGCTTCAAATCTGGAACCTGGTGGCTTGAAAAACACTCTGGGTGCATGTGCATATGTGTGTAAAACCCAAGAAGAGAAATTGAGAAGAGATTGTAGTGTGACCATCCCCCATGGAGGATACTTTCTCACTATTTCTCTGTCTCTCTTCAGTGAGCTCACATGCCCACTAGCAAATTTTTAAAAAAATTCATAAATTTATTTTGGTGTAAAAACATTTGAAATCCGTGTTTTTTCATAATGCACATTTTCTTTTTTCTTTTTTTAAAATAATTATTTTTATTTTATTTATTCATTCATTTATTTTTTAGTTTGGCCAGAGAGAGACAGAGGGCAACAGTGAGAAAGCGAGAAAGTGAGAAAGTAAGCCACCAGATTCAGGACTTGAACCCTGGTCGGCCATGTGGGAGTGTCCAGCACCTTAACCACCACACCACCTGCTGGTTCCCATAATACACATTTTCATGAACTTTTTAAAAATATTTTTGGAGAGGTTTTTGCTATAGGGTGCATGCACTCGCTAGAAAGACAGAGACAGACAGAAACTGAGAAATGACCCCCCAGGGGGAGATGGCCATGCCAGTCCCTTCTACTCCATTCTCCTCCCAAGATCTTGGGCACACACGCACACACACCTGGCGTGAGTTTAAGCCACCAGGTCCAGGACTCAAACCATAGTGGACTACATGGGAGTCCAGCGATGTAGCCATTATGCCATCTGCTGGTCCCATTCATGAACTTTTTGAAGACCACACACACGCACATACGTACACCTAAGGTGAATCAACTCTACTTCCTTTTTTCCCTCTTTGAAAGCAGTTAATGACAAGACTTTGAGGGCTTATCTTACTCTTTTATTTCAGCACAGAAGAGGTGAGTACTTGGAAACCTTTATCCTTTACTTCAAGAGAAAAACATCAACACTGAGAAGTATTTTATGTTCCTTGAAGCAGTTCAATTAAAATTTTTTTCCTTCAACCCATGTTTAAACGTTGTGCGCTATGTTTTTCAACTAACAACAATTATAAACACAGTTCTTTGAGCATTAATTGCTCATTTTAAAAATGCTTGATTCAAGGCACATTAACAATAGAGAAAGAACCTGCTAGATTGTTCTTTGAAAATTTAAAGATTAAGTTCTAATAAAATCTATTTTTAAAACTCTATTGTGTAAGTAGTTATGGGCAAATTAGGTTCTCTGAGCCATGTTATTTGTAGGCATTATCTGCATTATATGAACTACTAACCATACCTTTGGAATTCTCATAATAAGGATGTCCAGCTGATCTGTTGAAAAAGAATATAAATAACATGTAGGAATTGACAGCTTTTTTAGCACTAAAGAACATTATACAAATAAAAAAAGATAGTATTGCCCTTTTTATGTTTCCATCAGACATAACGTCTTGCAAATTTTCTCCTGTAATCCTGGTTAAATCCTAATGGCACCATGATTTTTCAAAGAAGTTATCTGAGATTTTTTTTTTTTTTACCATACTAGAAAAGATTTACTTTAAGCCTGATTTGGTTTTACTTTTATAGTTTCCCAACTTAATTGCTACGGTCGAGCTCAGTAAAGCAATCTGGGCTCCTATACTATCCGTATCTTCCTACCGTCTTTATTTTTAATAAAGTAATTTGAAT
Organism: Tupaia belangeri chinensis; assembly: GCF_000334495.1. Classification (NCBI taxonomy): domain Eukaryota; kingdom Metazoa; phylum Chordata; class Mammalia; order Scandentia; family Tupaiidae; genus Tupaia; species Tupaia belangeri. The sequence goes on along the minus strand of NW_006159738.1, from coordinate 2,873,131 downwards.
ATTGCTAAGACTTGTATCAATAGTAATTAAGGTGTGCTGGAACTGATAAGCTGGTCTGTAATGTTTCTAACTGTACAGGATTTTTTTTTCTTTCCTTTAAGTGATAGAGAACACCCTTCCTTTTTCACTTCCTGCAGTGTACTCAGTGACTAAGAGTTTGTTGATACACTAGGATTTATTATAGTACTCTGATTTGCACTGCGAAGACCAGGAAAGGTACACAAGGCCCTCCATCCTATTTTTTAAAAAGCCTTCAATAATACCAGACATAAAAACAAAAACAAACTATGGGTGCAGCAGGAGCCATGACTGTACTGTGGGCTAAACGGGCGGACACCCAGCCGCTCCCGCTTTTAGGAAATAACGGAAGAAGAGGTAGCTATTGCCGCTAGAGGTGACTTGGGCAGCTAATTGTCCCCACTATCCAGGACACAGTAGTGAACATCTACTCAGAATAAAATGGATTTATGACAAGCTCGACCCCAGTGTTTAGAAAACGTCGACATCAAGGTCTCCTCGGCGGTTAGAAACCCCCACTTGGCAGACAGGTGGCCCAGGCTGCACACAAGGACTGGCTGACCGGCTCGGAAGCGCTCGGTTGAGCTGGAGGACGCCGTCTCCCTCTTGTCCTCCGAGCCGCCAGCGGCTTTCCCCGCACGGTTTCCGGCCGGCTTCCCCAGCAGGTTTCGCAGCGCCCCCTCGGGGCAGAAAGACGCGCGCAGGCGACTGTCGCAGTCCCCGCGTTTAGTCATTGCAGCAAACCCTCCACCGAAGCGTCTGCCAGAAGCCCATCCCTTAACCAGGGAGCCAGCCTCCATCTTTCCCCTTCTGGCCAGAACAAAGGTTCTGTCCTCCTCTCGCCGCAGCTCACCGGGGACAGCCCACCGCAGGGCGGCCACCCCCACGGCCCCTCCACCCGGGGCTTGCGACCCGTGCCCGAGGGCCGGCCTCCCTCGCCCCGCAGGGCCCCGGGCTCACCCGCCGCCGCCGCCCTGGGTCCCGGCCGCTGCGGGCGGCTCTAGGGAAGGGCAGCACTCCGTCCAGTCGGACCCCGCACCCCGGCCCGGCATCTCCCCGGTGCCCGACCGCGAGCTGTGTGCGGGAGACGCGTTCCCGCTCCCCTCCCCCGTCAGCACGCGTGCGTCAGGCGCCGAGATATTGGGGTGAAGAGGCGGACGACGGCGGATTCTAGCCCCCTCCGACGCCGTCCGGACACTGCCGGAACAGCTTCGGGAGAGCGAGGAGGGCAGATCCTCGACCCTGGAGTTAAACGGGGGAAGGGGCGGGAGTTTCTCAGTTGATGGTGCGTTTGCACGTTTGCATCTTTTTGTGGAAGGGATGAGTCACGGGAAGGAAATACACATGCTCCCTAAAACAAGAGGTGCCTTCCCCCTCAATATTCCAGGCCCTCAGCAAATTTGCAAATCTCGGGTGTCACCATGTAAGTCAAACGTCAGCGCGCAAACCGAGGACCAGAGCACCCTGCTCAGGGATGCTGCGCGTTATCCGTTATCCGTTATCACCCTGGCAACCAGGTCACGCCTGAATCCCAACTGCCGAGTTGCCAACTGCTTCTGCGCACGCGCACCACCTGCAGCCTTTCTGGTTCACTCAGAACACGTTACTCACGGGAATTGACCCGATGAAGTCTCCGTAGTTAGAGGCGTGGCGGAACAGTAAACGTCAAAGGAATTTGGATTGCGATTGGTTCGCACTTCGTGTTCCCGGAACTCAGTGGGCGTCGCGCGAAGGCTGAAGGGAGTGTGGCGAGCGGCACCGGGAAACCGGGCGCCAACATGCCGCGTTACGCGCAGCTGGTCATGGGCCCCGCAGGCAGCGGGAAGGTGAGGATTTGTGGGAGAAAGAAAGGTTGGAGTTCATGAGAGGCAGAGCGTTCGGGTCCTGAACGCTCGGAGCCGGCGGTGTGTGTATCGGTTTCTGCGCTCCGGACTTGTGTCTTTTTTTGTTGTTCTGAGAGGGGAGTGGTGATAGGTGTTGATATTTATTGGCTATTTCTGCCCCAGGCACTGCGCTGAGGGTCTCTTTTATTTCCACAACAACTTCGTGAACGATCCTACTGTTCCCATTTTACAGACGAAGGAAAACGAGACACAGAAAGGCTGACTTATTTGCCCAAGGTCGCACAGCTAGTAAACTGTGGCCAGAATTTGAGTCTAGTTTTGTCCAACTCCATGATCCGACCCCGTCTCGCTTCCCGAAGGTTCAAGTGGAACCTCCGTAATAACTATTTCTCAGAACTTGGTACATGAGACTTCTGGTATTTTAGATGATTTTAGATGGGACATAGACCTGGCATTAAGGAACACTGGGTCAAATAATGAGAAAGTTGTTTCTTTTTCAAACTTTTTGTTTTCTTCGCGTTGAGGTGAAATTGTGTTTGACGCTAGTGTAACTTCAACATTTCTTTAATCTCCATGTCTTTTCAGAGAGCAGCTCTGAGTCTCAGCTTCTAATAGACAACTGTATTTCTTTAGAATTAGAGGTATTTTAAAGTTGCACTGTATGTAACTTTGTGGTTACTTGAATGTTCTGATAAATGTAACTTGTTTCATATTTACATTAGAGAAAAAACATTTTTTCTTGCAAACAAACTTTTTTGTTTTTCTTGGGGTTTTTGCTATAGGGTGCGTGGGCTTGCCAGAAAGACAGAGAGAGACAGAAAGCGAGAAATCACCCCCCAAGGGAGATGGCCACACCACAACCCCTTTTCCTCCATTTTCCTCACAGGATCTTGGGCACACATGCACATGTGCCTAGCATGAGTTTAAGCCACCAGATCCAGGACTCGAACTGCGGTCGACCACATGGGAATCCAGTGACATAGCCATTACACCAACTGCTGGTCCCCTGGCAAACAAATATTAAGGGAATAATGTAGGCACTAAAATAAGGTAGAAATGGTGGAGATAGTCATCAAATAACAACTCTGGGAGATGCCTCTGTCTGTGGAGGTGTTGTGTGGTTTATCTTTAATTTAACAAATACATTGTCCTGAGCCACTGACTTGTCCGGAGATGTGCATGTGACTAAGATGTAGCCCTTACTACCTGGAGTATGGAGTCTATTTGGGAAGACAGGTAGGTGACTTGTCAGATCAGATACAGCTGATGTATAGAGAGGGTATCTTAGACAGGAAGGACGATCTACAAAGGCACTGAGGGAAAAGCATTAGGGTGATTATCTCTGTGTTCTAGGTTAATTTGGGGGCTGATTGTAATAGATGAGTATTTTTCTGTAAATTTTTGATGCTTCCCGTCAGAAACATTCTTTGAGCAGGTTCTTTATGCCAAGCACTGTTTTGGGCCTGGGGATTATGTAGTGGACAAAGCACACATAAAACCCCGTTCTTGTGGAGTTTGTGCTCAAACATAATAAATCGGTCAATTAGAAATAATTGTCAGGCATGTATTGTGTGTATCAGGTACTCTACTAGTTCCTAGGCTTATAAAACTAAGATATGTTTGTGTATTTAAAGAGTTGGAGAGGCTGGCCCTGTAGCCTAGTGGCTAATGGGAGCTGGATCCTACATGGCTGATGAGGACTCAAATCCTGACCCTCCCCCTTCCCCCCCTTCCCACCTCTCGCCTCTCTACCTCTCTCTGGCAAGAGCATGTGCCCTTTGGCATTAAAAAAAAAAAAAAAAAAAGGAAAGGCAAGGCAGAAAAATAGCCTAGAGTTTTTTGTTTTGTTTTTAGGTTTTTTTGCCATAAGGTGCATATGCTCCCCAGAGACAGAGAGAGGGAAAGTGAGAAAAGAGCCCCCCGGGGGAATGGCCATGTTGTTACAGTCCCTTCTTCTCTAGTCTGCTCCTGGGATTTTGGGCGCTCATGCACACGTGCCCAGTGTGATTTTCAAGACACCAGGTCCAGGTCTCAAACTGTAGTCGGCCATGTGGGAATCTAGTGCCTTAACCACCATGCCACCTGCTGGTCTTGTAGCCTGGAAATTTTAACTATGTGTAATAACTACATGAAGGATAAAAAATTCTTTAAACAAAAAGTTGCTTGATGTTCTTTCATCCTGGAATGCTTCTTCCCCAGGTTGGTAAGCATATTCAGATGTGCTCAAACGTCGCTTGCACAGATACATTGCCCCTGACCACCCTCACTAAAGCTTTGTTTGGACTATACAGGTTTTAGAAGTCACTGTGTGGGTACTGCACTGTGTCACCAGAAATCTGCCCTTTACATTCCACTCACTACACGTTAGGGTAGTAAGGTGACTGGGTGATTATGGAGAGCATCTCAGGTGAGAAGATGGGGGTGCTGCGTGGAGGAGCAACTTCCCCAGAGTTACCCATTAGTCCAAGCCAGGTCTGGATCTGCATCTCAGTAAGGGGTCCTGACTCCCAGCCCAGGACCATTTCCCTTGTTTTCAGTCAGCCTCTTGGTCGATGAAGCATAGTTTTGACCCACTGCCCTGAAGTGTGTAGAGAATCTTTTTGGGGATATAGAGAGTAGCAATACACTACCTCTTGCTCTAACCCCTTGTGCCTGTGACATTGCAGAGCACCTACTGTGCCACCATGGTCCAGCACTGTGAAGCCCTCAATCGGTCTGTCCAAGTCGTAAACCTAGATCCAGCAGCAGAACACTTCAACTACTCAGTAATGGCTGGTAAGTCCCAAGCAGAGCCTTCTCCCTCCTTCAGCAATAAAAGTTGGGGAGGCAGGTGGAAGGCATTGCGTGGTATTAGTGATGGGAATACCGAAAGTTCTCTCGTCTGCTTCTGATTTCTGTTAATGACTTGTATGGTCATTAGCTGAGAGTAGTTGTATGTGGGCGAGGTGGGCAGTGGTGGGTTGGAGAGAGAAGATATGAAATGATATCTTGGTTGGGACCAGCAGGTGGTGTAATGGTTATATTGCTGGACTCCCATGTAGTCAGTTGTGCTTCAAGTCCTGGACCCAGTTACTTAAAATTCATGCCTAGCATGTGTGTGTGCATGCCCAAGATCCTGAGAGGAGAATGGAGGAGAAGGGATTGTGGCATGGCCATCCCCCCTGGGGGGTGATTTCTCGCTTTTTGTCTCTCTCTATCTCTAGTGAGCACACACGCCCTATAGCAAAAATTTCTCTGAAAAAAAAAAAAAGAAAAAAAAAGAAGGCATTACAGTAGTGTGGGATTATTTCAGCACACAGCACTCAAACTAGCCTAAATAAAGAGGATTTATTAGGAGGAATCAGCAGGCCTTTCATAAAACATAGGAACATGACTATGAGAGATTAGAACCAATAGGAATCAAGGCCAGCTTTCTGTATGTCTCTGTCTTTTCCTCCCCATTATGGAGTAGCTCTCTCTGGTTCAGGTTCTACATAGACACTCTTACACCCTGGACTCTGTGTGTCCTTTTCAGACATCCGGGAACTGATCGAGGTAGACGATGTGATGGAGGATGATTCTTTGCGGTTTGGTCCCAATGGAGGGTTGGTATTTTGCATGGAGTATTTTGCCAATAATTTTGACTGGCTAGAGAACTGTCTGGGTCACGTAGAGGATGACTACATCCTTTTTGACTGTCCAGGTGAGTCAACAATTTGAACGTGTCATTTTGCTCGAAGCGCTGATAGTTCTGTCTTCAGTGGGAGAAAGAGTAAGCAGGGTAGCAGTGAGTTAACAAGCTCTTACGTGTTGGCTCTAATTCATGCAGTGAGTTTACCAATGTACACTGGGAATAGCACAGAGAGCAGATAGCCATGGTCTCCACCCACATGTACCTCATGTGGGGGACCAGGCAGTGGTGCAGCAGTAATGTGTGATGCTCTGGAGGGCAGACCCATGTGGTAGGATTGCTGGTTCACATCTGGAAACCTCTCTGAGTGCACCAGGCATGCATGTTGAGACCTGCAGGGATGTATCTCTGTCTGTCTGTATGTCTGTTTCTCTCCCCCTCTGTGTCTCTTATTCGTGGAATAAATTAATAAACTTAAAAAAAAATCAACCACAGGCTAGCCTTGTAGCACATTAAATGCCATGCATAGAAAACTAGATTCCACGTGGTCCACTGCAGTTTGAATCCTGGCCTGCTGGCTTGAAAAACATACAAGTGCTGTATGTATATTCCCCAAATCCTCATATTACGGAGAACTGAAGGAGAAGGGATTGCAGTATGACCATGCCTGTTACAGGGTGCTTGCTTTCTCTGTCTCGCTGGCAAGTATACGCCCCCTTTGGCAATTAATAAAACAAATGTTAAAAAATCAACTACATGATTCTCATTCGTGGCAGGTATTCTGCAGGAGTAGCATCATTACATAGCAGGGAGTCTTCTGGTCAGGTGGCCTTTAAGGCAGACTGCAATCCTTCTCCATTTCTCTATTCCATAGGGGTCCTGGGGATGCATGCACACATATGCACCCAGCATGTCTTCCAAACCTCCAAGGTGGAATTCAAACCACAGTCTACAGCTCTCACTATTTTTTCCCTTTCTCTTTTTTTCTTTTCAAGTTTTTTTCATTTTTTTTCTTTCATGGCCAGTGGGAGGCAAGCATTTCCAATAGAGTCTTCACACCACAATCCATCCATGACCTCAGTCAGTTTGGATCATAGTCATAAATATATTTGAACTCCAAGTGTGTATACATGGCTACCCGTGATGCAAACCCAGGACCTTCTCACGCGGGCCCTGCACTGAAGAGCATTACGTTACCACTGCACCACCATCTGGCCCGCTCTCTTGCTTTTAACTGAACATGCTTATGTACTCACAGAAAAGTGCACATACTGTAGGTGTGTAGCTTGATGAATATTCTCAAACCACACACACCGTTGTAGCTTTCACTCCTGATTGATCTATAAAATTGAATAGTTTGCTTGGAATTCCTATGGTGGCAATAACTCAGGTTTTCTGATTGTGTTAAGAGGGTAAAGGCCCCTGTAAGTGGAGTGTATTACTATTAAGACTTAACTTTTGGGGCCAGTAGGTGGTGTGGTGTTTGGGGCACTGGACTCCCACATGACTGACTATGGTTTGAGAACCAGACCTAGCAGCTTTCTTTCTCACTTTCCTTCTCTCTGTCTCTCTCTTGTGAGCACATGTGCCCTATAGCAAATTTAAAAAAAATAAAAAAATAAAAAAATAAATAAAATTAAATACTTTTTTTAACGTTAACGTCCTTGTTTTTGTTTCTTTTTTTCCCCCCACCATCTTAGGGAAATATTTGTTTCCTCTAATTTGATAAGCTAATGTATTTCCTGCTTGTAATATTCTTGTAATGTTCTTCATGTAGGTCAGATTGAGTTGTACACTCACCTGCCTGTGATGAAACAGCTAGTCCAGCAGCTAGAACAATGGGAGTTCCGAGTCTGTGGAGTGTTTCTTGTTGATTCTCAGTTCATGGTGGAGTCATTCAAGGTATGAGGATAAATCTGTTGTTTCTTTTTCTTTTCTATTTTTGAATTATTTATTTTATTTATTATTATTTTAATTTGACCACAGAGAGAGAAATTGAGAAACCAGGCTGTCAGGTCAGGGACTTGAACTGTGGTTGACCACATGGGAGTCTAGCATCTTTACTACCATGCCACCTGCCGGCCCCTGTTGTGTTTTTCTTTCTTTTTTTTTTTTTTCCGGAGAGGTTTTTTTCTTTCCTTTTTTTTTTCGGAGAGGTTTTTGCTATAGAGTGAGTGCGCTTGTCAGAAAGACAGAGAGAGACAGAGAGACAGAAAGTGAGAAATCACCCCCAAGGGGGGATAGCCATGCCGCAATCCCTTCTCCTCTCAGGAGGAATAAAGGAGAGAGAAAGGAGAGAGAGAAAGCAAGCCAGCAGGCCCAGGACTTGAACCATGTGGGAGTTCAGCACCCTTAACCACCATGCCACCTGCCGGCCCCCACTTCATAAGCTTTTAGGATCCTTTTAACTTAGTTTGAAACACCAAAATAATCAGCACCAGTGGGTGAATAGTGGTTAAGGCACTGGACTCCCACATGGTCAATTGCAGTTCCAGTCCTGGATCCAGTGGCTTCAAAACTCAAGCTGGGTGAGTGTGCATGCATGCCCAAAATCCAAAGAGGAGAGTGGATGAGAAGGGATTATGGCACAGCTATCCTCCTAGAGGGTGATTTCTCGCTTTCTGTCTTTTTTTTTTTTTTTTTTTTTTTTCTTTTTCACTTTGTCTTTCTGTCTCTGGCAAGCACACATATCCTATAGCAAAAATCTCTTAAAAAAAAAAAAGAGGGACCAGCAGTGAGCGTAAAGCTATGTTGCTGGACTCCCATGTAATTGACCATGGTGCGAGTCGTGGAATCGGTGGCTTAAACTCGTGCCGGGCGTGTGTGCATGCGTGCCCAAGATCCCGAGAGGAGAATGAAGGAGAAGGGATTGCGGCATGGTCATCCCCCTTGGGGGATGATTTCTCACTTTCTGTCTCTGTCTGGTGAATGCATGCGCCCTATAGCAAAAACCTCTCCCTCAAAATAAATAAATAAATAAAAATACTAAGAAAAGAAATGAAAAGAAAAGCACAGTCCTTTCTCCTCCCTTCTCCTCTTGAGATTTTGGACACACACACACACACACACACACAGGCCAGGTATGTTTTTGAGCTGCTAAGTCCAGGACTTGAACTGCACAGTGGGCCATGTGGGATCTAGCCACCTTAACCCACACCACTGGAAGGTACTAAGCTTTTAATTTTAACTCTTTTCAAAATACTTTTTAAAACTTTTTGTTAAAAACTAAAACATAAACTCACATTACCATAGGCCTACAGAGGGGCATCAGTATCTTCTACCTCCACATCATTTCCTACTGGAAGGGTCATGATGAACTAAACAACATGAGATAAAATCAGGCATAAGCGAGTGATGCAGTCAGGAGAAGCAGTAAACTCTGGCTGTATGAGGCTGCTGTTGACATAGTACAGCTTGCTGTTTTACCGTACAACTTTTTTACATATTGGATTGTCGGGAAAGTCATGGATGCATTTTTGCATAGAAAAACAGAGAACTATGTCATGATTTTCCCGATGACCTAATATAAATAGGAGCTGTATATTCTAAATGACTAATACATAAACCAGTAGCAGAGTCAGTTGTGATCAAGTATTGTGGTGATCATGCAGTGTGGATGTACTGTACATGTATATGATGACAGCCCGTCGGGTTCGTTTACAGCAGATCTGCCCAACACTCAGTGGGACCACACAGTGTCTCGTGGCTAGGGCGTCACTAGGCGGTAGGAAGGAGTTTTCAGCTCTATTATAATCTTGCAGGACTACTGTTGCATGTATAGTTTGACCTTGACCAAAGCTTGTTATGTACCACATGTCTATTTTCTATTTTTACTATTCTGAGACTCTTTCATCCTGTTTATGAACTACCTAAATCAAATTTTATTTCTCAACAAGATTAATTTTTTTTTTTTTTGGAGAGGTTTTTGCTATAGGGCGTGTGCGCAAGACAGACATAGAGACAGAAAGTGAGAAATCACCCCCCAGGGGGGATGGTCACGCCACAATCCCTTCTCCTCCATTCTCCCCTCGGGATCTTGGGCACGCACGTACACACGCCCGGCGTGAGTTTTAAGCCACCGGGTCCAGGACGCAAACCACAGTCCACTACATGAGAGTCCAGCGACATAGCCATTACACTAACTGCTCGTTCCCTCAACAGTATTAATTTTTGAGGATTACGAGGATAATGAGACAGGATAGTAGGTTGATGAAACTATATTGACATTTGTGATCCATGTACATTAAATCCATTCTCTTCTCTTATGTTTAAATTTTTTTTTTTTTCAATTTGCCTAAGAGCACATATGCTCACTGGAAAGAGATAGGGAGAGAGATCAGGAAGGTGAGAAAGTACCTTCCATGGGGAATGATTGTGCTACAATCCCTTTTCCTCCATTTCTTCCTCCTTTTGGGATTTTGGGCATGCACACATACATGCCCAGGATTTTTCTCAAGTTGCCAGGCCTGGGATCTACACTGCATGGTTGGCTATCCGGAATCTAGCTCCCTTAACCACCAGGCTATAGGCTGCCCCATTAAATCTATTTCTTTTTTCCTCATCTTATCTTTGGGAACCAGGAGTCAACTACCTGATTAGTGAACAGTTTTTTATTTGTTTGTTTTTAACTACCAGATGGTGTGTACACTGCCAGAAAGAGAGAGAGAGAGCACCCCCAACAACGCATAGTCCTTTTTTCTCTCTCTATCCATCCTTTCAGGATCTGGGGCACACACATGCCCAGTATGGCCCTTAAGCCGTTGGGACTGATATTGAAACTGCAATCAGCCACCTGGGATTTGGCTTTTCATGCGCAGCAGTTAACCACTGCACTGTGGACCAGCCCTAGTCTTTTTTCTTTGATATTAACGTTTCTGTGACTTAGGCTAAGCAGTTTTGTTTCAGTAAGAAGCAGAAGCTTCTCTGTATGAGACCAAGGAACTGTGTTGGCAGCAGTTGATTCATCTTCCCTTTTCTCTTTCCTTTTTCAGTTCATTTCTGGCATCTTGGCAGCCCTGAGTGCCATGATCTCTCTAGAAATTCCACAAGTTAACATCATGACAAAAATGGATCTGCTGAGTAAGAAAGCCAAGAAGGAAATTGAGAAGTGAGTTCACTGTTCATATGTTATCAGATCATAATTGCAGAGATGAACCTGCTGCTTTATGTAGATGTGCAATTGTCTGTGTATAAATCTGCTTTCCTGATTTATTCTTTCTTGTATTCATCAGTCTTTCTTGCTTTTAAAGATTTCTAGATCCAGATATGTATTCTTTGTTAGAAGATTCTACAAGTGACTTAAGAAGCAAAAAATTCAAAAAATTGACTAAAGCTGTATGTGGACTGGTAAGTTCTTTAAGTATGATTTTCGTTTTGGTTCTTTTTTTTCCTAAGTGACCTGATCAAGTGTTTAACCACATCCTGTCAGTGGCCACCTTTATAAAAAGCACAGTCTGACCCTATTTTCTGCAAAGGGGAGACCATGGAGAGGAGCTATTGGCTGGTGGTCAACAGTTTATTTAGAAGTAGTTATTGGTGGTGGCCAGTAAGAACTAAGAGGCTGATTATTTCAAACCATTTGGAAAGTTCAGAGCTGTTTCCATCTTCAGGAAATTCCCAGTGGTAATTGAATTCAGTGTCTAGTTAAGTAATAGCCCAACAAGTGTTCTAGCATTTAGAGGTCAGAAAGTACCAATTTGCCTCTGGCTAGCCCTTCTCTGCCCCTTTCTCCAAACATATAAATGTTTTGTTTTTTGTTTTGTTTTGAGAGGTTTTTGCTATAGGACGTGTGCGTTCACCAGAAAGACAGAGAGACAGAAAGTGAGAAATAACCCTCCAGTGGGGATGGCCATGCCGCAATCCTTTCTCCTCCATTCTCCTCTTGGGGTCTTGGGCATACACGCACATGTGCCTGACATAAGTTTAAGCTACCGGGTCTGGGACTCAAATCGTGGTTGGCTACATGTTAGTCCAGCAACATAGCCATTACGCCAACTCCTGGTCCCCATACAAATGTTTTTAATCACAAGTACAAATGGTTATAAAACTCAAGTATAAGTTGAAAATGATATATTTTGCATAATTTTGGAATGAATGTTTCTTGAAATCTCCAACTCATAGATTGATGACTACAGCATGGTTCGCTTCTTACCTTATGATCAGTCAGATGAAGAAAGCATGAACATTGTGTTACAGCACATCGATTTCGCCATTCAGTACGGAGAAGACTTGGAGTTTAAAGAACCAAAGGTAATTCCTTATTTGGGGTGTTTGTTGGCTTCTGGTAAAAATATTTGCCAATACCCGCTGACCTCCTAGGTAGTCTTGGCAAGACCTTAAGTTAGTTTGTCTTAGCGATTCTGGTTACATGGGCTTTTCAGGGTAGACACTGAACTTGACACTTGTGCTCAACAAACAGTATCCATTTTACTCTACCCTTTTTTCCTGAGGCACTGTTCCTGAGTTCAGTCTCTCTGTACTCAGAGCTTGGCCCTGTGTGCAAACAGTAGGCGAAATCCAGTTGAACTTGGGCTCCTGTACATATATCAGTGGGAAGACATTTAATGACAGTTGTCAATAGGCACTGTCACAGCAGATGAGCAGAGAATCATTACTGATGAAATTCAAATGAGAAATGCTTCCATTGAGAGATGAACATATTAGTTTACCACATATCTGGAAAAATTCTATTCTTCATGCCTTTTCCTTACTTGGAGCAACACGTGGAGCTAGTGTTGGCATTAGTGTGAGAGGGACATCACATGAAACAGCATGTAAAAACATAGTGTCTGAGGGGAAATTAATGTACTTTCTGTTTTGTGTTTCTTTTGTGTCTTATGTCAGGAACATGAAGAAGAGTCTTCCTCTATGTTTGATGAATATTTTCAAGAACGCCAGAATGAATGAAGAGTTTGCCAAAAAATAACTATATACATGAAGATCTTGTAGCCAATGCAGCAAAATATTCTTCTCTTCGAAGGACACGATGGTAGATGGGGCTTGCATTAATGAAAAAAGTAGTACTTGGCTCTTTACCAGCAGCACGCCTGAATCAGGTTCTGTGTACTTTTGAAACTGTTGCTGCTTAAAGTGGAATCTTTAAGTATTCTTTTAACAGCATTGGTTTAGAGTTCAAGAGTGGAAATGGAATGCATGTAGATTTGTATATAATATAAATTAGCGCTTGTGCTGTAGTCAAGGCCCACCTCACTTTATTTTTACTGTTTGACTTTTGTTGGTTTTCAGGGACAGGAATGATTATAACAATATACATATGTATATGTAGGAACAAACCTGGAAGGCTATAGATAGGACCGTTGCTTACCTGAATCTTCTCTTTTTCCTACATTGAAAACGTATTGTCTGGGGGCCGGTGGGTAACGTGCTGGTTTGGGTGCTGAGCTCCCTTTGGCTGACCACGGTGTGAGTCCCAGACCTGGCCGTTTGTTTTCTTGCCTTTTTTGTATCTCTCTGGCCAGATTTTAAAAGTAATAGTGATGGTGATGAATGGCATTAGATAATTATTTTTTTAAAAAGAATGTGAAAAAAATTAAAAAAGAAAATGTTTGTGGGCTAGCCCCATGGGCTAGTGGTTAAGGGAACTAGATTCCATCCAGCCCACAGTAGTTTGGACCTCAGCCCTAGTGTCTTAAAAAACTTGCCAGGTCCGTGTGCATGCCCCAACTCCCAATAGGGTGGAAAATGGAAAAGGGATGTGACATGAGCATGCATCACTGGAAGGGGCTTTCTTTTCTTTTTCTTGGTTTCTCTCTATAAAGGGCAAGCAAGCACCCTCTAGCAATTAAAAAAATAATGTATATTTTTAAAGAAAATGTATAATTTAAAAATTAGGGTCTAGCAGGTGGTGTGGTGGTTAGGGTGCTGGACTCCCATATGGCCAACCGTATTTTGAGTCCTGGACCTGAAGGCTTGCTTTCTTATTTCCCTCTTTCTGTCTCTCCTTTGGTCAAATTAAAATAAATAAATAAATAAAAATAAATACAATAAATAATTATAAAGAAAATTAAAAGTAACTATGTTTCGAATAAGCAAGTGTGTGTATAAGTAAAAGAAACAGAAAAGAAGGAGTAACCATTTATTACACTCTTGTTTACCGGGCACAATTTGAAATACTTACCCAGAGCAAAATTTTTTTTAAAGAATTATTTTATTGGGACCAGCAGTTAGCAAAATGGCTGTGTTGCTAGAATCCTATGTAGTCGACTGCAGTTCAAGTCCCGGACCCGGTGGCTTAAAACTCACGCCGGGCGCGTGTGTGTGCATGCCCAAGATTCCGAGAGGAGAATGGAGGAGAAGGGATTGCGGCGTGGTCATCCCCCCGGAGGATGATTCCTCACTTTCTGTCTCTCCTCCTGTCACTCTCTGTCTGTCTGGCGCGTGTACACGCCCTATAGCAAAAACCTCTCAAAAAAAAAATAAATAAAAAAGGAATTATTTTATTTAACTTTATTTATTTATTTATTTTAATTTGAGCAGAAAGGGACAGAGTAAGTGAGGGAAAGCAAGAAAGCAAGCTGCCAGGTCTGGGACTCGAACCATGGTTGACCACATGGGAGTCCAGCGCCCTTAACCACCTCAGCACCTGTCAACCCCCCTTTTTTTAAATTTATTATTATTTTACAGTTTGACCAAAGAGAGACAGAGAGAGAGATAGAAATGAGAAAGCAAGCCCCCTTGCCTAAGACTTGAACCATGATTGGCCATGTAGGAGTCCTGCGCCTTTAACCACCATACCACCTCCCGGCCCCCAGAGCAAATTTTTGAATGAACAAACTTTCCCATGTCAAAATATAGGTAGTAATTGTTTTTATAAATGTGGCTTTTAGTCTCGAGTGTTTAAAAATTTATACATTTTTGGGGAGTCAGCAGGTGGCATGGAGTTTGGGGTGCTGGATTCCACATGGCTATCTTTGCAGTTCAAGTTCTGGACTTAGTGGCGAGAATCAGGCTGGATGTGTGTGTGTGTGTGCGCATGCATGTGTGCGTGCGTGCATGTGTGCATGCGCCCAAAATCCCAAGAGGAGAGTGGAGGAGAAGGAATTGTGGCGTGACCATCCCTGTTGATGGATGATTTCTCACTTTCCTTTTCCCCTTCTGTAATTGTCTCTCTGGTGAGTGCACATGCCCTATAAAAAAAAACTAAAAAAATATAAATAAAATTTACACATTTAAAAAATAATGCCATATACACACAAAATTGCAAAAGACATCACTTTTCTTTTAACTTGTGTCATTGGTTAAATTGTTTTTAGTTCCCCTAAGTTTGTGTATGTGGAGTGTGAAAAGGCTTAGGAAATAGTTGATAGATATTTCTTTTTTTAAAAATTTATTTAATTGTATTTATTTATTTATGTTAATTTGACCAGTGAGGGACAGAGTGAAAGTGGGGGGCGGGGTGTGTGTGAGAAAGCACGCTGCCAGATCTGGGACTCAGACCATGATCGGCCATGTGGGAATCCAGCACGCTTAACCACCATGCCACTTGCTGGCCCCAAGTTAACAGATATTTCTGTAGCACTTGCCATAGGCCAGACCCTGCTAAATCAAAACTGGCTCTCACTGAGTACTGCAGGAATTGTGCTAAGCATTTTATGTAATCTTTCATCTAAGCCTCACAACAGACCTAGGCTCTATTGGTCAGTTACCCATGTTAGAGCTGATATAGAACACCTGCAACTCAGGTTAAAATTTGTCATTCTGGGGTCTAGATAGCAAAGTGCACCTGCAGTGGCAATTAGATACTTTTTTTTTTTTTAAAGAATTATTTTATTTTAGGGACCAGCAGTTGGCGTAATGGCTATGTCATTATTTATTTTTTTTTTTTAAAGAGATTTTTGCTCTTGGGCACCTACACTCGCCAGAGAGACAGAGAACACTCCACCCCGGGGGATGGCCATGCTGCAGTCCTTTCTCCAAACATTCTCTCAGCATTTTGGGCATGCATGCACTTATGCCTGGCCTGAGTTTTAAGCTGCCCGGTCTGGGACTTGAACGGCGATTGACTACATGGGAGTCCAGTGATGTAAACCATTATGCCATCTGCTGATTCCTGTTATTATTTTTAAATTTGATGAGAGAGAAAGGGAAGTGAGAAAGCAAGCCACGAGGTCCAGGACTTGAAATGCAGTCAGCCATGTGAGAGTCCAATGCCTTAACTATCATGCCATGTGCTGGCTCTAAATTAGATTACTTAGAGAAGGAAGAGGTAACAGCAGTAGCCAGTGCCTTTGGACCCAGACTGGGGGATGGTCTGTTGGTGTGGGCTGTTCTCACAGGAGCAATCAGGAAAGAACATGATGAGTATGCACTGTGCAGGTGTGTGGGGCTGCTTGGGGACTTACTATGGCCCTTAGATTAGAAAGAGTAAAAAAACTTGGGGCCAGCAGGTGGCATAGTAGTTAAGGGTGCTGGATTCCCACAAGACCAATCGCAGTTTGAGCCCCAGACTTGGCGGCCTACTTTCTCACTTTCCCTTTTTCTTTCTTTCTTTTTTTTTTTTAGAGAGGTTTTTGCTATATGGCACACGCACCAAAAAGACAGAGACAGACAGAAAGCAAGAAATCACCCCCTGGGCGGGCGGGGGTGGTGGTGGCCACACCGCAGTCCCTTCTCCTTCATTCTCCTCTTGGGATCTTGGGCACACATGCACACACGCCTGGTGTGAGTTTAAGCCACCAGGTCTGGGACTCGAACCACGGTCGACTACATGGGAGTCCAGTGATATAGCCATCTGCTTGCTGGTCCCTCGCTTTCCCTTTTTCTTTCTCTCTTTGGTCAAATTAATATACTACTACCACTTATAATAACAAATGGACTAAAATAAATAAGTCTTTAAAAGAGTGAAAAAACCTGATCTCCCAGTGTTGCTAATTCTTAGAACCTTGTCACAAGGAAGAGGAGGAAAGAAGATGAAGCTTTTTACTTGCCCTCTTCTTTGCTCCTTAAACTGTACTCTGGCTAGCTTCTGGAGAGTCTGGTAGGTGCTCGTGGGGAAGAAATGAACGGTCCAGAATCTGTTGCCTTCCTCTCTGGACACGGGATGAAAGATTCAAACCCAGAGCCCAATTCGCAATCATTACACAAAAGAACTGCACACCCCCTTCTTTTCTGTGCCCCATTTTAAAAGCAGTGGGTTGGACTCATTCATTCACTCAGTATTTAGTGATGTTTACTGTGTGCCATCACATAGGCACGGTCAACAGACAAAATCCCTGCCTTTTGACGTTCATCTAGATGGGAAGCAAACACCAAAAGGAAACTAGTCAGAGAACCCTAGAAAGAAAAAAAAACGGGAAAGACGAACGTGGAGGGGAGTTGTATTTGAAATAGCTTGACCAAGAATGCTTCACTGAAGGGATCATTTAAAGAAAAACAAAGGAGGCGATCCAACCCTGGGATTCTGAAACGCCATACTGGTCGCCCTGCACGCATGCGCGGCACTCAGACACTTTGCCTGATGTGTTGGCGCCCCCTGGCGGCCCTTTGCGCAGCCGCAGGGAGCTGCAAGGCCGGAAGCGCCTCATCCTTCCTGGCCCTCCCCTTCCGGCTCACTTCCGCCTACCCCGCCCAGGCAGCCGGACCGGAAGCGTCGCGCTCTAACCCGATCCTTCTGGTCTAGGTGGAAACCCGGGTGCTGCCGATATGCCGGTAAGGGTTTGAGCCCGAGATCTGGGCAGACGGCGGCGACTGGGGAGGATGGCGGGCTGACGAAGGCAGAAGCGGGGCCTGTGACGGGGAGAGGCGAGCGATGGGTCTGCTCCCTGTCGGGTTGGATTGGGAGGACCGGGGGTGTCGGCGCTAGGGAGTGGGGATGCTGCAAGAGCAGGCCAGAAGCCCGGGACTCGAGAAGAGGCCGCCTCCGCTCTGCCCGCCCCTTCTCTTCAACGCCGACCCCTTCTCTGGCTCTGGAAGGGGCTTCCGCTCCTCCCCAGCCCGGCAGGCTCCCGAAGCCGCACTGCAGCCGCGACGCCGAGAGCTTTTTATTTCTCATTTCTCAAGTCCAGGGTCTGGCTTCCCTTTTCTTCCTGTCAGGTCTACTTCCTCCTCCGCCCCAGGGCCGGGTCTGCCCTACTGCTTGTCATCTGTCAGGCCTCACTTCCTGGACTCCTCCCTTCACCCCTGAGCCGGCTGGGTTTCCAAATGCTGCTGATTTCGTGTGCCTCAGAGTGGGAGTAAAAATGGATGCTGGTCTGGTTTCCCTTAATTTCTGACACCCTGTCTGGTAGATTTATCACCATCATGGTCTCCGTTTTAGGAAAAAGGCGGTTCAGGAGCTTGTGATTATTCACAGGGGACCCTCCACAAACCTTACTGCGCACCTGCTGCATGGGAGCACTATTAGAGAGGTGAACGAGGCCGCTTAAAGAGCTTACTTCCTGGGACCAGCGGATGGCATAATAGTTAACGTGCTGGCTCCCACGTATTAACTGCGGTTCTGGCCGGACCTGGCCGCCTGAAACTAAGCGGGGCGTGTGTGTATGCGACCCCAAAATCCCCAGAGGAGAACGGAGAAGGGATTGCAGTGTGGCCATCTCCCCTGGGGGTTTCCTCCCTCCGGGGCAAGTGCACACACCCTATAGCAAAATTCTCGGGGTGGTGCGGCCTTACTTTCTAACTGTGGTCAGTTGTGTGAGACTTCCTTGTCAGTAAATAAGTAGATGTAAATAAAGGAGATAGAGATAGTAACAAATGCCATGAAGTAAATAAATAGGTCCCAAACAGGTACTGTTGAAGGGAAGGGCAGAGGCTGCTTTAAATAAAGTGTATCTCTGATGAAAAAGAGCAAACTGTAGAAGATACATATATATCATTAATGAATCCTAGGCAGGTCCTGAGCTACACACTCTATAAATTATCCCATTTATAGCACCCTATGAAGTAGATACTGTTATTATTTCTATTGTGCAGGAGAGGATAACTGAGACTTAAAGTAACTACAAAGTTGCATGCTAGAGGTAAAGCCAGATCTATTTTAAAATTGCCAGAGGTCGCGAACACTCACCAGAGAGAGGAAGAGGAAGAAAATACTTCCCAGTCGGGCTTCCCAGTCGGGCACGGTCATGCTGCAATCTCTTCTCCATCTCTCCTGTCCAGATTTTGGGTACATGTGCACACATGCCTGGCTTGTTTCTCAGGCCACCAGGCTGGATTCCAACTGTGGTCAGCTGTGGGAGATCTGTCTCCTTTAGTCACTGGGCCATGGGGTTGACTCAGTAAACCACATTTTAAGCCAGGACTCTAAAACCCTGTGTTCATTCCAATTGCACATACCCTGTGATTACTTATTTTTTGTCAGCCTTTTTCGTTAGCTGAATGTACTTCAGGTATGAGAACCATAGTGGCCTCATATATGTCTGGGCCTTTGCACACAACATAGAAGGTGCCTCAATTATTTGGTGAATGGATGAATATTTGAATGAGGCCACGTTGTTAGGAAATGCCAGACATCTTCTAAAAAATAGAACTAGGGGGACCAGCAGATGGTGTAATGGTTTCATCATTGGACTCCCACATGGCTAACCGTGGTTCAAATCCTGGGTTGGGTGGTTTGAAACTTAGACCAGGTACAAGTATGTGCATGCCCAAAATCCCAAGGGGAGAATAGAGAAGGGATTATGGTATGACCATCCCACCCCAGGGTGATTTCTCGTTTTCTGTCTCTCTAGCTCTCTGATGAGTGCACACATTCTATAACAAAAATCTCAAAAAAAAAAAAAAAAAAAGGGAACTAGAGGGCCGGGAG
>NW_006159738.1:2839586-2853791 GCF_000334495.1 Tupaia belangeri chinensis | reverse complement strand
CGCCCCTCGCCCCCCCCCTTCTCTTCACCGCCGCCCCCTTCTCTGGCCCTGGAAGGGGCTTCCGCTCCTCCCCAGCCCGGCAGGCTCCCGAAGCCGCACTGCAGCCGCGACGCCGAGAGCTTTTTATTTCTCATTTCTCAAGTCCAGGGTCTGGCTTCCCTTTTCTTCCTGTCAGGTCTACTTCCTCCTCCGCCCCAGGGCCGGGTCTGCCCTACTGCTTGTCATCTGTCAGGCCTCACTTCCTGGACTCCTCCCTTCACCCCTGAGCCGGCTGGGTTTCCAAATGCTGCTGATTTCGTGTGCCTCAGAGTGGGAGTAAAAATGGATGCTGGTCTGGTTTCCCTTAATTTCTGACACCCTGTCTGGTAGATTTATCACCATCATGGTCTCCGTTTTAGGAAAAAGGCGGTTCAGGAGCTTGTGATTATTCACAGGGGACCCTCCACAAACCTTACTGCGCACCTGCTGCATGGGAGCACTATTAGAGAGGTGAACGAGGCCGCTTAAAGAGCTTACTTCCTGGGACCAGCGGATGGCATAATAGTTAACGTGCTGGCTCCCACGTATTAACTGCGGTTCTGGCCGGACCTGGCCGCCTGAAACTAAGCGGGGCGTGTGTGTATGCGACCCCAAAATCCCCAGAGGAGAACGGAGAAGGGATTGCAGTGTGGCCATCTCCCCTGGGGGTTTCCTCCCTCCGGGGCAAGTGCACACACCCTATAGCAAAATTCTCGGGGTGGTGCGGCCTTACTTTCTAACTGTGGTCAGTTGTGTGAGACTTCCTTGTCAGTAAATAAGTAGATGTAAATAAAGGAGATAGAGATAGTAACAAATGCCATGAAGTAAATAAATAGGTCCCAAACAGGTACTGTTGAAGGGAAGGGCAGAGGCTGCTTTAAATAAAGTGTATCTCTGATGAAAAAGAGCAAACTGTAGAAGATACATATATATCATTAATGAATCCTAGGCAGGTCCTGAGCTACACACTCTATAAATTATCCCATTTATAGCACCCTATGAAGTAGATACTGTTATTATTTCTATTGTGCAGGAGAGGATAACTGAGACTTAAAGTAACTACAAAGTTGCATGCTAGAGGTAAAGCCAGATCTATTTTAAAATTGCCAGAGGTCGCGAACACTCACCAGAGAGAGGAAGAGGAAGAAAATACTTCCCAGTCGGGCTTCCCAGTCGGGCACGGTCATGCTGCAATCTCTTCTCCATCTCTCCTGTCCAGATTTTGGGTACATGTGCACACATGCCTGGCTTGTTTCTCAGGCCACCAGGCTGGATTCCAACTGTGGTCAGCTGTGGGAGATCTGTCTCCTTTAGTCACTGGGCCATGGGGTTGACTCAGTAAACCACATTTTAAGCCAGGACTCTAAAACCCTGTGTTCATTCCAATTGCACATACCCTGTGATTACTTATTTTTTGTCAGCCTTTTTCGTTAGCTGAATGTACTTCAGGTATGAGAACCATAGTGGCCTCATATATGTCTGGGCCTTTGCACACAACATAGAAGGTGCCTCAATTATTTGGTGAATGGATGAATATTTGAATGAGGCCACGTTGTTAGGAAATGCCAGACATCTTCTAAAAAATAGAACTAGGGGGACCAGCAGATGGTGTAATGGTTTCATCATTGGACTCCCACATGGCTAACCGTGGTTCAAATCCTGGGTTGGGTGGTTTGAAACTTAGACCAGGTACAAGTATGTGCATGCCCAAAATCCCAAGGGGAGAATAGAGAAGGGATTATGGTATGACCATCCCACCCCAGGGTGATTTCTCGTTTTCTGTCTCTCTAGCTCTCTGATGAGTGCACACATTCTATAACAAAAATCTCAAAAAAAAAAAAAAAAAAAAAGGAAACTAGAGGGCCAGGAGTTAGTATAGTGGTTATGTCACTGGACTCCCACATGGCCAACTGCGGTTCCGATCCTGAACCCAGTGGCTTTAAAATCACAGCGGGTGCACTCAAAAGCCCAAGGTTGTATCCCAGTGGGGATGGCTCCTACCAGCTACCAGCAAGATGTCACTGAACAGGGAACTGGAAGAGCTGCACGGTAGCACCAGTATGTAGTATTTCCACCAGACGTGTGAACATAGGCAACAGTGCTCAAAATACTGAAAGGGCGGAGAAATGGAGAAGGGATTGCCGTGTGGCCATCTCCCATGGGAGAGATGCTTTCTCAACAGCCCTCCCCTCCCATGTCTCTCTCTGGTGAGTGCACATGCCCTTTGGCAAGTTGGAAAAAAACAGACAATAGAAAAAGTAGGGTTTTTTTTTGTTTTGTTTTGAGAGTTTTCTATAGGGCACATGTGCTTGCCAAAAAGAAGAGACAGAGACAAAAAGCGGGAAATCACCCCCAAGGGAATGGCCACACCGCAGTCCCCTTTCCTCTATTCTCCTCTCAGGATACTGTGCACACATGCGCCCGGTGTGAGTTTAAGCCACTGTGTCTAGGACTCGAACTGCAGTCAACTACATGGGAGTCCAGCCACATAGCCATTATGCTATCTGCTGGTCCCTAGAAAAAGCAATTTTAGCAAGTTAGGAAGTTATGAATACGTATTACCTTTTTTTTTTCTTTAAAGAATTATTTATTTAATTTTATTTATTCACTTATTTTAATTTGACCAGAGAGAGAGAGAGCACGAGCTAGCAAGCCACCAGGTCTGGGACTCGAACCATGGTCAGCCATATGGGAGTGTTCAACGCCTTAATCACCACGCCACTTGCTGGTCCCCATATTACCTTTTTTTTAAAAATTGTAACTTCTTATCAATTATTGTTTAATCATAAATTTAATTTTTGAAAGTGGCTCTTTAACAAGCAGCTTGCATAATTCCTCAACATTTAGTAGTTAGTTTTCTTGAACCCGAAAGAGCCAGCTCCAGCGCTCAGCGCTGTGCTATCCTGTCCTTCCCCTCCTCTAGTTAATAGTGCGTGGGTCACTCCTTTTCTCCTCTGGAGGGGAGTACTGGTCTGCCCCACTGACATTTGCTCTCTTCCCCTCCTCTCCCTGTCTTGCCACTACAGGCTTACCACTCTTCTCTCATGGACCCCGACACCAAACTCGTTGGAAACATGGCACTGTTACCTATCAGAAGTCAGTTCAAAGGACCTGCCCCTAGAGAGAGTAAGTCTGAACCCATTATTTTCAAGTTTTGGTATGAAACCCTCTGTCATTTTTGAATCAGGAAGTTCTTAGTTCAGTCCTCTTTGTCAGTCGCTCATGTACTTTGTTTGCTTGGCAGGTTTTGTGTTGTATACTTTTCAAGATCATGGTTATATGTTGCATTTCATAGGAAACTGTATTATTGCTCTTAATCTCTCCAGGGTGATTTTGTCCAGAGGAAAGAGAAAATGTGCTTAATTTTGAACCCTGTTTTCCATAACTACTGTCAGTTCTTTCAGACTGTTCTAATGTTGTTATCTCCATGTAGTGCCATGTCCCTTTCTTTTCTCGGTCATTAGGCTGGAAAAGGAATATGTTGGGCTGGCTCCATAGCACAGTGGTTGAGTGCTGTGCATGGGGAACCAGATCCCACATGGCCAACCACGGTTCAAGTCCCAGTGCCGGCAGCTTGAAAGGCAAGCTGAGCATGGGTACCTATGTTTCCATCTTGTAAGGAAGAAATGGAGGAATAAGAATTTTAGTGTGACCACACACAGTTGTGGGGTGTTCTGTCTTTCTCTCTGGCAAGTGCAAGTGCTCTCTGGTAATAAATGAAACAAACCAACCAACAAAATATTTTAACCTGGGACCAGCAGATGGCGGAATGGTTATGTCACTGGACTCCCACATAGTCGACTATGGTTCAAGTCCTGGACCCCGCGGCTTAAAACTCAATGGCAGACATGTGTGTGTGCCCAATATCCCAGGAGGAGAATGGAGAAGGGATTGAGGCATGGCCATCCCTCTGAGGGGTGATTTCTCGCTTTCTGTCTCTGTCTCTCTGGTGAACGCATATGCCCTATAGCAAAAATTTCTCTTTAGAGGAACCAGCAGTTAGCGTAATGGCTGTGTCGCTGGACTCCCACGTAGTCGACCGCGGTTCACGTCCCGGACCCGGTGGCTTAAAACTCACGCTGGGTGCATATGTGTGCGTGCCCAGGATGCTGAGAGGAAAATGGAGGAGAAGGGATTGTGGTGTGGCCATGCCCTCTGGGGGATGATTTCTCGCTTTCTGTCTCTCTGTCTCTCTCTGCCTGGCGAGCACACGCGCCCTATAACAAAAACCTCTCAAAAAAAAAATCTCTCTTTAAAAAAAAATACACACACACATACACATATATATATATTTTAACCTATTCTCCATCTAAATTTTTGTTCTCTAGGATCTTCATTTTTAGCAGCTCCTCAATCCCAAATCTTAGGTGCCCTATGTAACAGTATTCATTTCTACTTTTTAAAAGTTTATTTTGGAGCATGCAAGTGGCGTGGTGGTTAAGGCTGCTGGACTCCCACATGGTCAACCATAGTTGAAGTCCCAAACCTGGCAGCTTGCTTTCTCACTTTCTCTCTCTCTCTCTGTGTGTCTCTCTCTCTCTTCCCTCTCTGATCAAAATTAAGTAAATAAATAAAGTTAAAATAAAATAATTCTTTAAGAAAAAGTTGTTTATTTCAATGAGAGATAAAAAGCAGGAAGGAGACCTCCCCACAGGGTCTTCTTGCTGTGCTCTTCCTCCGGTTGGCCAGGATCACAGGCATGTCAGCATGCCCAGTGTGTACAGACACCTCCAGATGCAAACCCAGGACCTTCCTGTGTGGCGTCAGTATCATGGAATAGCCTGTCCCTGCTGTGCGGCTACAGCTGGCCTGCTCGTTTCTCTTCTTTTCCGAATTTTATTTCTTTGCTTGCTTTCTTCATTCTCTCTCTCTTTTGTGGGGAAGGTACTCTGCTTTATGGAAACGTTTTGAGTGTTCAGAGAGCCCCGTTCTTTTACAGACACTTTGGAATTCTGACACATTCTGAGATGTTCTGCCAAAGGTGTAATTTGTACAATATTAGACATGGCTCCCCTCATCCAGCAAGGAGTTGGCCTGAGGTCCATTCATACTTCCCAAGACCACAGTTACAATTACCAATTTTGTACTGATCCCATCTCCATTCCTCCACCATATTGTTTGACTTGACCTCTTAATTTTGTTTTCAACACCAGTTGAAAGCTCAGTAAACATAATTAATCTAGTGAGTCACCATGTCCTTTCCATGATTCTGAGAAAAAGGAACAGATGGAAACAGACAGATCCAAAAAGAAGAAAAATAATACAGAAGAATTATAGTGCAAAGAAAGAGTCATTGTTGGCCCAGATTATTCGAGAAGAACCTTTTTCAGATGATTATAAATACCAGAGTATATCAGAAGATAAACTTGACCAATGGTGGGATCAGTCTCATTAGCGCCTTTGCAATTCTTGGGCCCCTTAGAAGAACAAGATTCTCAGAAAGGAGATCTTCAGAAAGGTTTCTGTAGATGAGGAATTACTTTGTTACTTCTCCTCAGGGGAATGAATTAGAAGTGGAGTGGAAGCATAACTGAGCATCAGTCAAATTAATTCACTTATAGTCAATACCTATCTTTTTTTAGAATTTTTAAAATTTTATTATTTTTATTTTCCAGTTTGATCAGACAGAGAAAGAGGGAAAGTGAGAAGGCAAGCCAGCAGGCCCAGGACTTGAACCGTATTTGGCCATGTGGTAGTCTAGTGCCTTTAACCACCACGCCACCTCCTGGGCCCCAACACATACCTTTTGAATGCCTTATGACGATGATGATGATGATGATGATGATGATGATGATGATAATGATGAGAGATTTTTCGCTATTGGGTATGTGTACTCCAGAGAGAGACAGAAAGCAAGAAATCACTCTCTGGGAGGATGGCCATACTGCAGTCCCTTCTCTCGTGATTTTGGGCACACATGCACATGTGTCCGGAGTGAGGTTTAGACACAGGGTCTGGGACTTGAACCGTGGTTGATTATGTGGGAATCCAGTGATGTAACCATTATACCACCTGCTGGCCCCTTGAACACCTTTTATGTGCCAGACAAATCTAGACTCTGAATCCTGTTGTGGTTTACCTCTCATTGCATTTAGAAGAAGTGTTTATTTTTTTTTTATTTTTAATTATTTATTTAACTTTATTCATTCATTTATTTAAATTTTTTAGATTTATTTATCTTATTTTAATTTGACTAGAGAGAGAGAGACAGAGAGAGAAAGAAAGCAAGCCGCCAGATCCAGGACTCAAACTGTGGTCAGCCATGTGGGAGTGTCCAGTGCCTTAACCACCATACCACCTGCTGGTCCCTCATTCATTTATTTTTAATTTGACCAGACACACACACATATACACACACACACACACAGAAGGTGAGAAAGCAAGCCACCAGGTGTAGGACTCAAACCATGGTCAGCTATGTGGGAATATCCAGCACCTTAACTACCATGCCACCCGCTGGTCCCTGAAGTAGTTGGTTTTGTAAACACTATTGAAACCTTGAAAGAAGTTTCCTTTCTGTAGTAAAAAAATAGATGTTAAGAACACAAGGGTAGACATAGAAATCTGCTGAGATTCTGAAGAAGCAGGGGAATGAGCGGAGGTGAAGATGGCTGAACTGTAAAATACTAAGGCTTCAGGATTACTCTGCATTGCTGCCAAATGAGGGATAGCAATCGTGGACAAGAAATATAAATATCTCGGCATTGTTGGAACCAGCTGCCGGATATCAAGACCCTGGGATTTTGACCTTTTTAAAGCAAAAAAAAAGAAAAGGAACATAAAAATTGCCAAAGAAATTATGTAATGAGATCTGTCTTTGTCAACTGTATTTCTGGCTTTTCTCGACCTCTAGCCACCTAGAACAGCTTGTACAAGTGTATTTCAAGTCACAGTTTTCATAAAAAGAAAGATGTGTATTGAACCCCAGCATGTTCCTAAATAATTGAGAGTTTTTCTCTGAAACCATAGTTTGTAAATTCAAATGAGACAATATTTGGGACCAGCAGATGGCATAATAGTTATGTCTCTGCACTCCCATGTAGTCGACCATGGTTTGAGTCCAGGACTCAGTGGCTTAAAACTCATGCTGGGCGCATGTGCATGTGTGCCCAAGATCCCCAGAAGAGAATGGAGGAGAAGGGATTGCAGCATGGCTGTCCCCCCAGCGGGTGACTTCTCATTTTCTGTCTCTCCAGTGAGCACACGTGCCCTACAGCAAAAATCTCTCTCTCTCAAATTACAAAAAAAAAAAAAAAAAGAACCAATCTTTAATATCTTTTATTTTTAAAAATGTGTTCTATTATAGATAGTCTACATCTGAGTCTTTTTTTTTTTTAAATGAAAGTACATGCAAGAGGGAGAAAGCACCCTAAAGAGGGTCCTGTCACACCCTGATCCTGTTTTCCCAGGATCTTGGGTCCCCCTGCACATGCTCAGTGTGTTTTTAGTCCAACCCAGGGATCCAAACCCACAGTCAGCCATGAGCCACCAAGGCCAGGTCTTCTTAGTCTTCTGTTGTTGTTTTGTTTTTAATTGCTAGAAAACGTGCACTCACCAGAGAGAGGGAAAAAGAGACAGAAGCACCCCACAATGGAATATGGTCATGCCACAATCCTCTTTCCTCCACTTATCTTGTCATGTCTGGGTGTTCACACACATGACACCAGTATGTTTTTCAGGCTGCTAGCCACCAGAATTTGAACTGTGATCAGTTGTATGGGATCCAGCTTTCAGTACACAGTGCCTAACCACTGGGTTGGGGCCAGCCCATCTGAGTCTTCTTTTTTTTTTTTAAAGAATTATTTTGTTTAACTTTATTTCATTTATTTTACTTATTTATTTTAATTTGACCAGAAAGGTACAGAGAGAGAGAGAAAGCAAGCCACCAGGTCTGGGACTCGAACCGCGGTCAACCATGTGGAAGTTCAGCACCATTATCCACCACACCACCTGCCAGCCCCCTGAGTCTTCTTTTATAAATGTATTCAAAGAGGTCTTTAATGAAGTTCACTAAATGTTAATAGTAGTTATTTCTGGGTAGTGGGATTTAGGATGAAAATTTAATTTTTTTTCTGTATTGATTAGATTTCTTTTTCTAATGAGCATGTATAATTTTGACAAAAATGAAATAATGCTGTAAGAGTAAATCACATACTGGTTTTTATTTATAAATTGTTTTTAAGTCTGCATTTCAGTAGTCTCATTTTATCCAATTCCAAACTCTTCAGATGAAATTGGATCTTTTTTTTTTTTTTTTTTTTTTTTGTAATTATCATATTTTGCATTTGGCTAATATTCTCTACCCTCCTTCCCCTTTCTGTGTTTCCTGTGTAGCAAAAGATACAGATATTGTGGATGAAGCCATCTATTACTTCAAGGCCAATGTCTTCTTCAAAAACTATGAAATTAAGGTAAATTATAGCATTCTTAATTTTTAACTTAGTTTTCTGATGGAAATAATATCTACCATCTAGTCACAGTTGCTGTGAGAATGAATAAAATGTAATGAGGCTGTGATTTTTAAATTCCAGAACAGTGCTTAATGTTAGACTCAGTATAAATATAAATTTCTTTTTCTCCACAGTTTACACCAGGGCTTGGCAAACTATAGCCTTAGAGCCAAAGTTTTATTGGAACACAGTCTTGCCCAGGTGTTTTTATATTGAGAATGTATGCTTTCACCTCACCACAGCAGAATTAAGTAGTTGTGATAAAGTTTGTGCCGCAAAGCTTACTATATTTGCTATCTGGCCCTTCACAGAGGAAGTTTGCCACCCCCCGGTCTAGATACATCTTTATTTATTCAGCATTAGTTAAGCACCTAATGTGTACCAGCCCTATATTTTTGTGCAGGACTAGTTAGTCTACAGCCAAGAAACCCCCACATGCTGTTTGTGTTTTTGTTTTTCTTTACGAGAGAGTGTGTGCACTCGCTGGAGAGAGAAAGAGAGAGAGATCCCCCTGGAGAATGGTCACACCACAATCCCTTTTCCATCTCAACCACCTTTTGGGATTTTAGACAGGCATGCACAGGAGCTCATTGTGTTTCTCAAACTGCTGGGTCCAGGACTTCAACCGTGTACTTGTCTATGTGGGATTCAGATGTCTTAACCACTATGCCATGGGCTTGCCAGCTGATTTTTTTTTTTTTTTTTTTTTAATATACTTCTGTGTCCTAGCTCCGGATAGAGCTTCAAAGAAACTGGAATGACCCTTCCCTATACCATCTTCCCTATTCTACCTTTTCTACCTTTCTGCTCTTAGTTCCTATAGGAGAGTGGAAGATTTCTGAGCCTGTGCTATGAGCAAGTAATAAGGATTTTTTTTTTTTGGAGAGATTTTTGCTATAGGGCGCATGCGCTCACCAGACAGAGAGATACATAGAGACAGAAAGTGAGAAATCACGCCCCCAGAGGGGATGGTCACGCCACAATCCCTTCTCCTCTCGGGATCTTGGGTACGCACGCACATGTGCCCGGCGTGAGTTTTAAGCCACTGGGTCCGGGACGTGAACCGCGGTCGACTACATGGGAGTCCAGCGATATAGCCATTACGCTAACTGCTGGTTCCCAGCAAGTTATAAGGATTATCAGCAGATTTTCTAGAGAATATTCTAAAATATGGAACTTCAATCTCTCTTTGCCAAATTTTTAACATTTTGGAGTCAAATAGGGAATGAAATCTTTATTTGTAAACTCTCAGATCTTCAAATTGTAATCTAAACAGCTGTGATGTTAATAGTGTTTTCTAGGGTCTGGCAGGTGGTATGGTGGTTGAGGCACTGGATCCCCACATAGCAGACCACGGTTCGATTCCTGAACCTGGCAGCTTGCTGTCTCACTTTCCCTTTCTCTCTGGTCAAATTGAAAAATAATAATAATAAATTAAATTAAATAATTCTTTAAAAATGTTATTTTCTAAATGTAATATGTGGTCTAAGTGTTGTGTTTGTAATAGATGTAAATAACTATCAATATTATAATTCTGCCACATGGAGCCAGCAGGTGGCATGGTGGTTAAGGTGCTGGACTCCCACATGGCTGACCATGGTTTCAGTCCTGGACCTGGCAGCTTGTTTTCTCTCTCCCTCTGTCTTTGTCTCTTTCGGGTGAATGAGTGTGTGCTATAGCAGATTAAAAAATAATAAAAATAATTTTAAATAATAATTCTACCACATTTTATTCTTTCCTGAATATCATATTGCTGTAAAAATAGGGAAATGTGTGGTTTGGGTTTTTTGTTTTTTGTTTTTTTCCAACTATAAGTCTAGTAAAATTTAACCAGAAGTACATGCCCCTTTTGATGAACATCTTTGTCTTCTCCACATTTTTCTTTTGGTTAGGCAGGTGGGACTCTTCAAGAGCAAGTCACATGTCAAATATGGCTTCCTCCTTTAGAGTAATGAATTCTCCTTAGCAGAGATCCTAAAGTGAAAGGATTTTTAAAAATGAGCCAACCATATGTTGCACTTCAGGCTTTTTAGGCAGCTTTGTTAATTCCCCTCTTACCCAGAGTGAAAGGCTGCTTGCACAGGGACAAGGGGAGCTACAAAGGTCAGGGTGGAAGCTGGTGGCTCCCTCCCAGGAGCAGACAGAAAAAGAGCTTCAGCTGACTGTGCATTGCAGATTAGGGGTTTCTGAAGCTATGGTAGCCCTCCTCCAGGGTTGTCAGAAAAGTCACGATGCATCTTTGCATAGAAAAACAGAAAAATACATCATGACTTTTCCAGCAACCCAGTATCACCGTTTCAAGATCCTCAAAAGACAAAGATTGAGTTCATTCATTGTTTGTGATTGTTGTATTTTGATGAAGACTGTTTTTGTTTTCCCCACCTGCAGAATGAAGCTGATAGGACCTTAATATATATAACTCTCTACATTTCTGAGTGTCTGAAGAAACTCCAAAAGGTAATTAAACTTGGATGATTATATAATCAGGAAAACAGGGCCAAGTGTATTAACACGGTGGTTAATACACTGGACTCCCACCTGACTGACTGCACTTTGAGTTCCAAACTATAAAATAATTCTTTTAAAAAAAAAAAAAGAAAAAGAAAACAGGGCTGGCAGGTGGTGTGGTAGTTAAGGGCGCTGGACTCTCTATGGCTGACCAGAGTTCAAGCCTCAGACCTGGTGGTTTGCTTTCTTTCTCTCTCTCACTCGCTCTGTCCCTATAAATAAATAAATAAAAGTTAAATAAAATAATTCTTTAAAACAAAACAAAACAAAATCATACTACACATGTGTGCATGCGTGCCCAATATCCCAAGAGGAGAATGGAGGAGAAGGGATTACACTGTGGCCATTCCACTCTGGAGGGGTGAATTCTTACTTTCCTTCTCTCTGTCTCTCTCCAGCAAGCACATGCACCCTATGGCAAAAACCTAATGTGTGTGTGTGTATGTATATGGGTGTGTGTGTATATATACACATATGTGTGTGTGTGTATAAGGGGAGGAAAGTCATGTATTTTCTCTCTTTTTTTAATGCAAAAATGTGTCATGACTTTCCTGTCAGATATGTGTGTGTGTGTTAATTTTTTTTCTTTTGGAGAGATTTTTGCTATAGGGTATGTACACTTGCCAGAAAGACAGAGAGAGAGAAAGAGACAGAAAGCAAGAAATCACCCCCCAGGGAGGATGGCCATGCTGCAGTCCCTTCTCCTCTATTCTCCTCTCAGGATCTTGGGCACGCACGCACATGCGCCCAGCATGAGTTTAAGTCACCGGGTCTGGGACTTGAACCACGGTCGACTTCGTGGGAGTCCAGCAATGTAGCTATTATGCCATCTGCTGATCCCATGTGTGTGTGTTTGTATATGAAACAAAATTCCTGGTAAGTATTTACCCTTCTGGCCATCTAGATTTATTGAGACCTTCAGTAGGAAATATTTCCTTGAACTTAGAGCATAGATTTACAAGGAAAATTAGAACGTGGTTCTCTGAACTCAAAATGCAGTTGCTTAACGTGAAGACAAGGATCGTAGTGGTGGTGTTTGTTCGTTTTGTTGTTTCTATTTTTAATTTTCCAGAGGGCCCCTAGGAGAGAGACAGAGAGAGGAAAAATGAGAAAGTACGCCCTTTGGTACGTGGTCACGCGGCAATCTCTTCTCCTCCATTTCTTCCTCCTTTTGGGATTTTGTTTCCACACACGTGCACATGCTCAGCTTGTTTCTCAAGCCACCAGGTCCAGGACTCAAACCACACAGTTGGCTTATGGGATCCAGTCTGTTTTTTGTTTGTTCGTTTGTTTTTTTTTATTAGAGGGAGTCAGGCAACAGACACCACTGACTATGTCTCACCAAGCCACAGTCCTCCCTGCAGCTGCTCAGCCAGCGAGGATCACAAGTATGTTATGTGCACTCCAGGCCCGATCAGGTCAACCAGGATGCAAACCTGAGCCTCCCATGTGGGTCCAACATCTCATTGTGCCATCCTGCCACCTACACCACTGGGTCTGTGCCAGGGCTTTGCATGCGTTTTTCTCAAAACAAGTCTTGACCGAGAACTTCCTTTTAATCCCTTGTCTTAGGGTTCATAACCTGGGGTCCAAGGATAGAATTTGAGGGTCCATGAACTTGAACAGGAAAAAAAATGACACTTTTCTTTCCAATAACCTCTAACAAAACTTAGCATTTACTTAAATTATTTAAATCAGCAGCAACACATTGTAGTAGTAATAATACCCTGAATTTTTCTCTCATCAAATACACGGTATTTTCATATTATGTTAGAGTGGAAGAAATTTCGAAATCTTGTTTATATTCATGATTACTTCAAACTTTAGTTAGTAACCACATTGCTAGATCTTATTTGCTACATTAAAGAACGCATATTGACTATTGTCATAGATTTAGTTTTTAATATTTTAGTTATATTTTATTATAATTGGTATATCTTATAATGCTATTTATTTTACTGTATTTATTTGAAACACCGTTCTGAGAAGGAGCCCATGAACTTTACCTGATTATAAAAGCGTACCAAATAAAGATACCCTAGCTTTATCACTTAGACTGAACGTTGCAATTGAGATATATTTATCCTTTTTCCTATAAGATATGTATATATGTAATTTATTTTTTATTTTTTAGTGCAATTCCAAAAGCCAAGGCGAGAAAGAAATGTATACACTGGGAATTACTAATTTTCCCATTCCTGGAGAGCCCGGTTTTCCACTTAATGCAATTTATGCCAAACCTGCAAACAAACAGGAAGATGGTAAGAACAGGGTTTGTGTCCTCACTCTCTTTCTTCTCTCTGTGCATGAGTTCTCTCCATTTGATCTCTACTGCTTCCTTGTCTTGCCTTGATTGGTATACAGATTGAGAGCGGGATCGCTAGCCATACATTATCTTACCAGTCATTTTCACAGATTCTTGGCGACAAGTATGACATGTAGAGAATCCTTTGAACCAAAATGAATATGGTTATAAAACCACTTAGACCGTCATTTCTATTTATCCTGATCAAATGTGTAAAACAATGTATTGCCAGTGTCAGTGTCCAGACCAGCATCCAGCACACTCAGGATATATTCTCAAAGACGATTTCTTGGGAACCAGCAGTTAGCGTAATGGCTATGTCGCTGGACTCCCACGTAGTCGACCGCGGTTCGTGTCCCGGACCCGGTGGCTTAAAACTCACGCCGGGCGCGTGTGCGTGCGTGCCCAAGGTCCCGAGAGGAGAATGGAGGAGAAGGGATTGCGGCGTGACCATCCCCCCTGGGGGGTGATTTCTTGCTTTCTGTCTCTATGTCTCTCTCTGTCTGTCTGGCGAGCGCACGCGCCCTACAGTGAAAATCTCTCCAAAAAAAAAAAAAAAAAAAAAAGACGATTTCTTTATTGTTCTGTTTTAGAAGTGATGAGAGCATACTTACAGCAGCTCAGGCAAGAGACCGGGCTGAGACTTTGTGAGAAAGTTTTCGACCCTCAGAATGATAAACCTAGTAAGGTAAGACCCTCTTCTTTGTCTGTTTTATTGGTAAATCACCTATGATTTTTATAGGCAACATCAAACACTCTTAAGACCTTTGTTCTAAGAATAGGTTTAGTTTCAGGACCAGCAGGTGGCGTGGTGGTTAAGGTGCTGGACACTCCCACATGGCCAACCACAGTTCAAGTCCTGGACCTGGTGGCTTGCTTTCTCACTTTTTCTCTCTCTCTCTCTCTTTGCTTCTCTCTGGTCGA
>NW_006159738.1:2839196-2839569 GCF_000334495.1 Tupaia belangeri chinensis | reverse complement strand
AAATAAATAAATAAATAAATAAAATTAGTAAAAAAAAAAAAAGAATAGGTTTAGTTTCTGTGTTACATTGTTGCTGAACTTTTGAGTATGTGCCTACTACATTAAATATCCAGTTCACAGAATCACACTACTGAAGGATGAATTGCCTATAATGCAAACGTTTTAGTTGTTTATTCTTAGGTCAGGGTGTTTTAAACTCATAAAAAATTTTTTGTGTGACATACCTTGAATATATTACATTTATTTTGCTATGATTTTGAGAAAACTGCAGGTCTAGAAGAAAACATTTTACATGCAACTTCA
Source organism: Tupaia belangeri chinensis (assembly GCF_000334495.1). NCBI lineage: Eukaryota > Metazoa > Chordata > Mammalia > Scandentia > Tupaiidae > Tupaia > Tupaia belangeri. The sequence goes on along the minus strand of NW_006159738.1, from coordinate 2,839,266 downwards.
AGGAGTTTATAAGGTCAGAGATGCTAGACTAATGTTTAATTTTTTTAAATAAATGTAGATTCTCTCTTTC
>NW_006159738.1:2825593-2839183 GCF_000334495.1 Tupaia belangeri chinensis | reverse complement strand
CATTGTGGGGGAACCAGCAGGTGACATAATGGTTATGTCACTGGACTCACATGTAGTTGACTGCAGTTTGAATCCCAGAACTGGTTGCTTAAACTCACACCAGGCACATGTGCAATTGTGCCCAAGATCCTGAGTGGAGAACAGAGAAGAGATTGTGGCATGACCACCCTCCCAGCGGGTGATTTCTTGCTTTCTGTCTGTCTCTGTCTCTCCTGGGAACATGCGGCCTATAGCAAAAATCTCTCTATATAAAAAAAGCAGAGAGAAGAAATTACATTATGAGGCAAGCCCTGTGGCTTGGTGGTTAAGGGAGCTGGATCCCATATAAATTTACTTGGTTTGAATCCCGGCCCTGGCAGCTTGGAAAACATGCCAGGCACGTACGCATATGTGCCCGAAATTCCATCAAGATGAAGAAATGAAAGAGAAGGGACTGTGGTATGATTATACACCTTTGAGGGTTGCTTTCTTCCTCTGTGCCTCTCTCTCTGACAAGCACATGTGCCCTCTGGCAAACTTTATCTTTTTAATTTAATTTAATTTAATTTATTGTTATTATTTTATTTTATTTTTTAAAAGTTGACCGGAGAGACAGAGAGAGAGAGGAAAGTGAGAAAGCATGCTGCTGGGTCCTGGACTTGAACTGGAGTAAGCCATGTGGGAGTCCATCTGCCCCCACCACCATGCCATCATGCCATCTGCCAGTACCTGGCAAATTTTTTTAAAACATTGAGGTATGGGGCCAGCAGGTAATATAGTGGCTGACCATGGTTTAAGTCCAGGACCTGCTAGCTTGAAACTCATTCTGGGTGTGTGTAGAATAGAGAGAAGGGACTGTAGCATGGCCATCCTCCCTAGAGGGGTAATTTCCCACTTTCTCTCTCTCTGTCTGGCCTGCACACATTCCCTATAGCAAAAATCTCTCAAAAACAAACAAAAACCACAAAAGACAACAAACAAAAAACACTGAACTCTGACCTGACCCCCCACTGTTCATTTTCTTTTGTTCCGCTTCGTTAGTGGTGGACTTGCTTTGTGAAGAGACAGTTCATGAACAAGAGCCTCTCAGGACCTGGACAGTGAAGGGATCCTGGGCAGCTACCGTCTCCAGACACGAGCAGCATTTTACAGCGAGATGTACACAATCCTTTGCCTTTGTTTCCTAAAATTTTATACGGAAGAGAGAAGAGAGCATGTCTTTGCTTGGAAAGCTCTTGATCAAGATTTTGAGTGGGGGGAGGGAGAGTGGGTTGTCCAAGGGTGATTTGAAATTTTGGCAGTATTAAGCTGGTGCTTAATAGGAATAAGTAATAATAAAGAAGTTTCTAACATTCCATGTCAGAAAAACTTTATTATCTTTGACATTGACTTACTTTTTTTTTTTTTGAGATAAAATTGAAATCCTATAATATTCTTTAAAAGTATATAGTTAAGGGAACCAGCAGTTAGCGTAATGGCTATGTCGCTGGATTCCCACGTACTCGACCGCGGTTCGCGTCCCGGACCCGGTGGCTTGGAACTCACGCTGGGCGCATGTGCGTGCGTGCCCAGGATCCCGAGAGGAGAATGGAGAAGGGATTGCGGCGTGACCATCCCCCCTGGGGGCTGATTTCTCGCTTTCTGTCTCTCTGTCTCTCCCTGTCTGTCTGGCGAGTGCACACGCCCTATAGCAAAAATCTCTCCAAAAAAAAAAAAAAAGTATATAGTTAAGTAGTTTTTAATATCTATGAGGGCACTTCAGAAACTCCATGGAGGGACAGCTGGTGGTGTATTTAGGGTGGCTGGATCCCCACATGACCTATTGCATGGTTTGAGTCCTGGACCCGGCAGCTTGAAAAACACTCTGGGTACTTGTACTTGTGTGCCCAAAAGTTCAAGAGGAGACTGGAGAAGAGATTGCAGTATGGTCATCCCCATAAGGGGTGATTTCTCACTTTCTGTCTCTCAGGAGAGCACACACACTCTGTAACAAAAAACTTAGGAAAACAGTTTTTTTAATGTGCAAAAATGGAATTAAAGTATAAGTTTATTGTGTAAAAATTTTTTTAAACTGATACATTATGTTTTCAGAATACATATTTTCTGTAAACCTTTTGAAGATCCCCTCATACATGACGTTTCACAGCAATTACCATTGGCTAAATCCAGAACATTTTTATCATCCCAAAAGGACATATCTACGCTGTACTGGTCAGCCCTGCCTTAACTCCTCATCTACTTTCTGTCTCTGGATTTGTTTATTCTGGGTAATTTATAGAAATAGAATCACATGACACATGACCTTGTGTCTTACTTCTTTCGTTTAACATGTTTTTCATTTTCACCTGTTATTGCATGTCACAGTACTCTTGTGCATATATGTGATAACATGTACATAACAGTATGTGCTACTTTCAGTGGACAGTTCAGTGATACTAATTACACTCATGCTTATACAAACATCACCACTGTCAGGTCATCAGGGAGGTCATGACATATTTTTCTATGTGAAAATGTATCATGATCGGGACCAGCAGGTGGCGTGGTGGTAAAGGCGCTGGACACTCCCACATGGCCTATCACAGTTTGGGTCCTGGACCTGGTGGCTTGCTTTCTCACTTTCCCACGCTCTTTCTCTCTCTGATCAAATTAAAATAAATGAATAAATAAAATTTAAAAAGAAAAGAAAATGTATCATGACTTTCCTGACAACCCGGTATTTCCAAACTTTTTCATTACACATACAGGAACTAACCATTAAGCCCCTGGTAGCTTTTTTTTTTTTGAATGTTCTTTTTTTTTTTTTTTTTTTTAGAGAGGGGTTTTTTGCTATAGGGCGCGTTTACTTGCCAGACAGCGACAGAGAGACAGAAAGCAAGAAATCAACCCCCAGGGGGGATGGCCACGCCGCAATCCCTTCTCCTCCATCTGCCTCTTGGGATCTTGGGCACGCACGCACATGCACCCAGCGTGAGTTTAAGCCTTCAGGTCCAGAACTCGAACTGCGGTCGACTACGTGGGAGTCGAGCGACATAGCCATTACGCTAACTGCTGGTCCCAAGCCCTGGTAACTTTTTTTAAAATAATTTCATTGAGAAATAAGTTACATACCATATTATGTAATCCACTCAGTCTTTCATTTTTGTTTTGTTTTGCTCTAAGATGTGTGTGTTCCCGGGCAGAGAAAGAGAAATGAGAAAGTACCTCCCAGAGGGGATGACCATGCCACGATCCCTTCTCATTCTCCTCAGGATTTTGGTACATGCACCCAGCACAGTTTCTCAAGCCATCAGGTCCAGGACTCAGACTGCACATTTGGCCATATGAGATCCCACAGCCTTAACCAGTATGCCATTGGCAGGCACTCTTTTTTTTTTTAATTCTCATCTAAAATTAGATTCTTGATATTTGGGTTGGAGCTTCTGTTACAGATGCAAAGACATGTCAAAAAGAAAGGCGAGGAGGGAACCAGCAGTTAGCGTAATGGCTATGTCGCTGGATTCCCACGTAGTCGACCGTGGTTCGTGTCCTGGACCCGGTGGCTTAAAACTCACGCCGGGTGCGTGTGCGTGCGTGCCCAAGATCCCGAGAAGAGAATGGAGGAGAAGGGATTGCGGTGTGGCCATCCCCCCTGGGGGGTGATTTCTCGCTTTCTGTCTCTCTGTCTGTCTGGCGAGCACATGCGCTCTATAGCAAAAACCTCTAAAATAAAAAAGGTGGACCAAACATGCCAGGCATCTATATGTGTGTGCCCAGAATTCTGAGTGGGGAATGGAGGAGAAGAGATGGCTGTGTGGCCATCCCCCCTGGGGGGTGATTTCTCGCTTTCTGTCTCTCTGTCTGTCTGGCGAGCACATGCGCTCTATAGCAAAAACCTCTAAAATAAAAAAGGTGGACCAAACATGCCAGGCATCTATATGTGTGTGCCCAGAATTCTGAGTGGGGAATGGAGGAGAAGAGATGGCTGTGTGGCCATCCCCCCTGGGGGGTGATTTCTCGCTTTCTGTCTCTCTGTCTGTCTGGCGAGCACATGCGCTCTATAGCAAAAACCTCTAAAATAAAAAAGGTGGACCAAACATGCCAGGCATCTATATGTGTGTGCCCAGAATTCTGAGTGGGGAATGGAGGAGAAGAGATGGCTGTGTGGCCATCCCCCCTGGGGGGTGATTTCTCGCTTTCTGTCTCTCTGTCTGTCTGGCGAGCACATGCGCTCTATAGCAAAAACCTCTAAAATAAAAAAGGTGGACCAAACATGCCAGGCATCTATATGTGTGTGCCCAGAATTCTGAGTGGGGAATGGAGGAGAAGAGATGGCTGTGTGGCCATCCCACCTTTGGGGGTAATTTCTCACTGTTCCTCTCTCTTGTCTCTCTCCAGCTAGTGCACATGCCCCTGGCCACCAAAAAAAAAAAAAAAAAAAAAAAAAAAAAAAACACCACAGTGGAACAGTGGCAGCATGACACCGTGATGCAGGAAGTCATAAGGAAGGTCAGGGTGTGGCTCCTGGATTGACTTGTATGTTTCAGGCTCACTGGAGTGTGTCTTGTCATCCTGGCTGACTGGGAGAAGGATCACTGTGTAAGACCCTGTTGGGAGTGCTTGCCTTTCTGTCTTTTCTGTCTCTCTGTCTCTCATGAAGATTGGAAGAAGAAAACTTTAAAAAGTTTTGAAAGAAAGTGGTAGAGAACGCCACAGTGACTCATTTCATGATTAATGGTGAAGTGTTCAGTTTTGTTTAGATGAGGTCTCACAGTGCAGAGACCTGCCTCAGCCTCCTAAGTCACTAGGATTACAGGCATGCGCCACTATGCCTGGCCATTCGGTAGGACCAGGGATCGAACCCAGGCTTCTCACAGTGGCTGGGCCCAAACGTGTTATTATTATTTTTTTTTAATAGTGGAACCTTTATAATAGAAAACCAACTTATTCTGGGGCCTGACCTATTAATGCCACCAGGGGGCGCACAAGCAGTATGAGCTGGAAACCTGGTTTCTGCAACAGTTCCCTGAGGCTGTATAGACTGGTGAGTGTTTTGTTTTTGTTTTTTTAAATAATTATTTAACTTTCTTCCTTCCTCCCTTTTTTTTCTTCGTTCCTTCCTCTTCTCTTCTTCTTTCTTTCTTTCTTTCTTCTAGTTTGATCAGAAAGGGACAGAGAGAGAGAGGGAAAGTGAGAAAATAAGCTGCCAGGTCTAGGACTTGAACTGCCAGGTCGGCCACGTGGGAGTCCAGCGTCCTTAACTACCACGCCACCTGCCAGCCCAAGTGTTTTGTTTTTAAATATATGTGCAAGAACAATTTCCAAAGGATTCAGAATGAATTATATACAATGTATAGTATAACAAATTTCCAAATGTACTGATATTCAAAGATGATTACTACAAGGTAGGACTTTTTGGCAAGGCAATTTAGTAATAGCTATCAGATTTTAAATGTTTATTCTTGATCCGACACTTCAGCTTCAATCATTGGTGAATGCTGAGAAAACACAGACACACACACCTGAAAATATTCTAGCCACATCTCAATAGAGAATTGGAGAAATAAATTATTGTGTATACATACAAATTAAGTATTCTGGGGGCAAGCAGGTAACATGGTGATTAAGTCGCTGGATTCCCACATGGCTGACTGCTGTTCGAGTCCTAGACCTGACAGCTTGAATTCATGCCAGGTACATGTTATATGCATCCCCAAAATCTCGAGAGGAGAGTGGAGGAGATGGGATTGTAGCATGGCCACCACCCCTGGCGAGTGATTTCTTACTTTCCCTTTCTCTCTCTGTCTCTGGTGAGCACATGCACCCTATAGAGAAAATTAAACAAACAAAATGATTGATAGAAAACAAAAATTTTTATTGTTAGACGGGATGTGCAGTTACTGAGAAAGAGAAAGAGACAGAGAGAAGACGCTCCCCAGTTGAGTATAACAACCCCACGATCCCTTTTCCTCTGCTTCTCCATCTTGTCAGGATTTGGGGCACACATACATGTGTATGTGTACCTAGCATATTTTCAAGTCACCAGGGCCAGAATTCAAACCAGACCAGCCATATGGGATCCAGCTCACTATGCACAGTATTTAACGGCTACACCACAAGGCCAGCTTGAAAATACATACTATTTTTAGGTTTTTGCTATAAGACCTATGCACTTGCCAGAGAGGAAGGGAAAATGAGAAATCATCCCCCAGGTGGATGGCCATGCCCCAATTCCTTCTCCTCCACTTTACTCTTGGAGTTTTGGACATGCATGCACATGCACCTGACATGATTTTCAAGCCGCTGGGTCTGGGACTCAAACCATGGTTGGCCATATGGGAATCCAGTGCCTTTATCACCATGCTATCCTGAAAATACACATTTTTTTAAGAATCAAAATAGCTGGGGACCAACAGGTGGCATGGTGGTTAAGGCACTGGACACTCCCACATGGCTGACCACGGGTCAAGTCCTGGACCTGGCAGCTTGCTTTCTCACTTTCTCTCCTTCTCTCTGTCTCTCTGTGGTTAAATTAAAATAAATGAATTAATAAATAAAGTTAAATGAAAAATAATTCTTTTTTGGGGGGAGAGGTTTTTGCTATAAGGAGCAGGTGCTCACCAGAAAGACAGAGACAGACAGAAAGCGAGAAATCACCCCCCAAGGGGGGATGGCCATGCTGCAATCCCTTCTCCATTCTATTCTCAGGATCTTGGGCATGCACACACATGCACATGAGCCCAGTGTGAGTTTAAGCCACTGGGTCTGGGACTCGAACCATGGTCAACTACATGGGAGTCCAGCGACATAGCCATTACACCAACTGCTGGTCCCAAAAACTAATTCTTTAAAAAAACGAATCGAAATAGCCAAAAGTTCTTGAGGACCACAATTACATTGTTCTTTTTTCCTCAAGCATCTGGTTTACATTCATCCTTTTAAAATGCCAATTACTGGGACCAGCAGTTAGCATAATGGCTATGTCACTGAACTCCCATGTGGTTGACCGTGGTTCAAGTCCTGGACCCGGTGGCTTATACTCACGCCGGGCGTGTGTGCGTGCACATGCGTGCCCAAGATCCCGAGAGGAGAATGGAAGAGAAGGGATTGCAGTGTGGCCATCCCACCCCTGGGGTGTGATTTCTCACTTTTTGTCTCTCTGGCGAGTACACCCACCCTGTAGCAAAAACCTCTCCAAAAAAAAAAAAAAACCCATTCCTATTCAAGGTAGAAGGTTACAGTACGTAGAAATAGTTGAACAAGAAATGTGTGAGCCATTATTCTGCATTTTCCTTTTCTCAGAACTATCAGTGCTAAAGGCTTTAATAAAGAGTTTGGAGCAAGTCCGGAAAGGGATGTAGTACTAGTTCTCCAACGCCATTTGGTTTGTTTCCTCCTTTGTCTCTGTTTATAGATGTTTGGGAGACCATTCCATTAGGCAAGTATAATTTTAGAGCCACATCTGCTCTGTGTTGATGTTGTGATAAATCATCCATCATGATTTTCCACTTTGCTTTTAACTCTGCAGCTCCAATTTACAGGTGATCTGACAGTGTGCTAAACTTTTTTTTTTTAAATTTTGTGTAAGGCATGTGTGTTTGTCAGAGAGAGAGAGAGAGACAGAAAATGAGGGGAAGGGAGAAATCACTCCGTACGGCATGGTCAAGTCACAGTTTCTTCTCCATTTCTCTATCTTGTCAGAATTTGGGGTACAGACCCGCAGGCACCTGGCATGTTTCTCAAGCTGCGGGGTCCAGGATTCAAACTGTGCAGTCATTCACATGGGATCCTGCTTTTTCTTAACAGTCAGGCCCCAGGGCTTGTACATGCTTTCAAGCTCACATAGCACAATGAACAGACCTATCTACTAATCTTGTATGAATGTATTCATAAAAATTGCAGTGTTGCAGTGACCACCTTATGATGGTTGGAGTTAGACAGACTTAGGTTTAATGAACAATTCTGCCAACTTCCAGGTAGAGTGAGTCTGGGCAAGTTATTTCATTGCTGTAGACCTTAGCTTCTTCAGCCGGTAGAAGGCATAATGTTGTATTTGCAACATAAGGTTCTTGCAAGGGTTAAATAAGATTTAAAAATGTAAAACGTTGGGCCAGCTGGTGACATGGTGGGTAAGATGGTTAGATTCCACATGGTTAACTGTGCAGCTCAAGTCCTGGACCTGGCGGTTTGAAAAATATGGCAGGTGCTTGTGCGTGAAATCAGGAACAAAGTGAGCCAGCCTGTGGCCTGTTGATTAAGGTGGTTAGATCCCACATGGCTGACTATTAGGTTCAAGTACCAGACCCAATGGCTTGAGAAACATGTCCAGTGCATGTGCATACAGACCCAAAATCTCAAAAGGAGGGAGAGATGGAGGAGGAGGGATTGCAATGTGACCAATCCCCATGGGAAGTGCTTTTTCTCTTTCTCTCTCTCTCTCTTTCCAACAGTGAATGTGCCCTCTGGCAAAATAAAACAACACAAAAAGAAATTCAGAAAGTGGGACCAGCAGTTGGTGTAATGGCTATGTTGCTGGATTCCCATGTAGTCGACTGTGGTTCGAGTCCCGGACCTGGTGGCTTAAACTCACGGTGGGTGTGTCTGCGTGCCCAAGATCCTGAAATGAGAATGGAGGAGAAGGGTTTGCGGCGTGGCCATCTCCGTGGGGGGTGATTTCTCTCTTTTTCTCTGTCTCTATCTTTCTGTTGAGCACACGCACCCTATAGCAAAAACCTCTAAAAAAAAAAAAAAAAGAAAAAGAAATTCAGGAAGAATGAAGAAATTAGCAAAGAATCAATCTGTGAAATAAGAGATTGGTCAGAAAACCATGGAAGCCGCAAAGCAGTGTCTTGGAGTGGATTGTTCAAAATCTCCAGGTGGCGGGGTACCAGCAGGTGGCATGGTGGTTAAGGTGCTGGACACTCCCACATGGCCAACCACAGTTCGAGTCCCGGGCCTGGTGGTTTGCTTTCTCCCCTTCTCTCTCTCTCTCTCCGTGCCTCTCTCTCATCAAATTAAAAATAAATGAATCAATAAATAAAATTAAATAAATAATTTTTTAATTAAAAAAAAAAATCTCCAGAGGGGCCAGCAGGTGGTACGGTGAAGGCTGCTGGTCTCCCACATGGCTGACTGTGGTTCAAGTCCTGGACTTGGCAGCTTGCTTTCTCACTTTCCTTCTCTGTGTCTCTCTCCAGTCAACCTCAGAAAATTAAAATAATGATAATGAATAAAATTAATTTAGAAAAATCTGCAGAAAACCTTTATGGCAGTTGAACTCTGACCGGGGCAAGCTGTCCTGGTTTTGCCTCTGAAAGGGTACTATCCATCCTTGTCTGTCACATACACAAAATGAGGATCCAGGTAACTTAGAACCCAGAGTACTTTCAGTCCCCTTTACTGAAAAGAAGAAAAATCATTCAAAGATAGGGTATTTAGTCTCTGCAGTTAAGGCAAATTCTTTGTCCTGAAGTTACTTTTCCACTGAAAGGAAGCCTATCACTGCCAGGAGACACTTAAGGGATGTTAAGTAATGTTTCCCTTAGAGCAATTTACAAGTGCTATGTTTTTCCCCTTGTACAAAAGACAGATCTAAGAAAAATGTCTAATGCAGCTGGAAAAGATTTTCATTCTTAGGAGACTGCTGGACGTTTAGAGATGAATCTAAGTGGAGCAGAACATTTACATTTGTAAATTGTCCCTCCGATGTATTCATCAACCTTCCACAGTACCCTCCTCATTCTTCATCTGTTACAAGGCTTACTAACAAGTTCATGGTCAACCTCCACGCCAGGGCCATAGTTTCCTCACATAAAATGAGATAACCTCTAAATCCCTCCAGCTCCAAAATTATTATTTTTTTTAGAATTATTTTATTTGACTTATTTGACTTTAATTTTACCAGAGACAGGCAGAGAGAAAGACGAGAGAGAAAAGTGAGAAAGCAAGCCACCAACCAAGTCTGATACTCTAACCACGCTCGGCCATATGGGAGTCCAGTGCCCTTAACCACCATGCCACCTACCAGCCCTCAAAATTACTATTTTACAAGACGATTCCCTGACCTGGACTTTTTCCCCTTGGACACATCTGTTTCGGTCCCTGTGGGAAGCTGCACACCAGCGAGTCTGCCAAGGCCATTTTCATAAGTCTCTTACTATTGCCATCTTAGGCTCAGAGAGCAAACAATTACACAATGCCAAAGGCCACAATTGGCTCCCCTTCAAAACCTCACCTTCAAAACCATACTCTGATTGGCCACTAGAATCCCTCAGATTTGCATATCTGGTACCTCATGATTGGTCCACAAAAGCAACCAATCATAACCCACCTTTTAACAACCAATCACCGCCCACCAACATGTATATAACCACAATCCCTGGCCCACAATAAACAGATGACCTTGAAGAGTTGTAACACTGCGTCCTGTTGTCTCTCACTCCTTCCCTCAGGAAACCTGTTCGACTGCCCTGTGGGTCCACGTCCCATGTTAATTTTTTTTTTTTTGGAGAGGTTTTTCGCTATAGGGCATGTGTGCTTGCCAGAAAGAGAGAGACAGAGAGAAGAAAGCGAGAAATCACCCCCCAGTGGGGATGGCCACGCTGCAATCCCTTCTCCTCCGTTCTCCTCTCGGAATCTTGGGCATGCACGCACATGCGCCCGGCGTGAGTTTTAAGCCACCGGGTCTGGGACGTGAACTGTGGTCGACTACGTGGGAGTCCAGTGACATAGCCATTACACTAACTGCTGGTCCCCGTCCCATGTTAATTTAATGTCATACCCTTTGTATAATACTAAGATCAGTATGATACAACATACATTAGCTTAATGAGACTTAACCATAAAATATATCATCTTTTTGGTTCATTGGTTTTCAAGATAAACATTTTGAAAATATCTTCCATGTATCTTCACCACTCAATTTTATCAGCTCTTAACATTTGCCAGAATCAAAGCTCTTACACATCTTATTTTATTTCCTACCCGCCTTTCTTAGATGTAGTCCCTAATCTGATTTTGGTGTTTTCACGTCTATGAATTTTTTATACATTTTTTTCTTCGTTCTTGCTATAAGGTACCTGCACTCATTAGAGTGAGACAGAGAAAGAATGAAAATGAGAAATCAACTCCCAGAGGAATGGCCACACCACAGTCCTTTCTCCTCTGTTCTCCTGCAATTTTGGACATGCACACACACATGCCCAGCATGTCTCTCTAGCCACTGAGTCCAGGACTCCAATAATGTGTTTGGCCATGTGGGATCTAGCTGCCTCCACAACCCTGCTACTGACTGACCTGGGTTCATTATTTTTTTGATTGCTCCATAGCATTCCCTTGCATTAATCTAGTACAATTTGTTCATCTCTTCTCCTGTTAATGTATAAATAAGATGTTTTCAAGTTTTTGCTCTTCTGCATAGAGTTCTTTATTATGTTTATTTTAGCCAATATTTAAAAATTGGGATAAGGAGCCAGCAGGTGGCATAGCGGTTAAGGAGCTGGACTCGCACGTGGTTCACTGTGGTTTGAGGCCCAGACCTAGTGGCTTGAAACTCACGCCATGTGCATGTGTGTATGTGCCCCGAATCCCAGGAGAATGGAGAAGGGCTTATGGTGTGGCCATCCCCTCTGGGGGTGATTTCTCACTTTCTGTCTTTCTGGCGATTGCATGTACCCTACAGGAAAAAAAATCTCTAAAAACATTTAAATAAATGTTAGGATGCTTCAGGGGCTGGCCCCATGGCTATGGTTAAGGGAGCTGGATCCCACATGACCAACCACTAGTTTTGAATCATGGCTCATATAGCTTGAAAGTCATGCCAGCTGTGTATTCATGCCCCAAATCCCAACAAGATGGAGAAATGGAAGAGAAAGGATTGTGGTGCACTCATTGGGAGGTGTTTTCTCCCTTCTCCTCTCCTGTCTCTCTCTAACTAGCGTAAGCATCCTTTGGCAAAATATTTTTTAATTGGGATATTTCAAATTTAAAGTTCCTATTTATGACTATGACTTTTTCTTGAAAAATCAAGAGATTCAGTGGAACCAACAGATGGAAACTGAGTTTCAGCTACCCCTTCTCCACTTTCCTATCAGTTGCCATTTATCAAGATGCTTACACTATGATTTTTTTCCTCTCTGTGTGTGTGTGCGTATATATATATATATATATATACACATTTGCATCTATTCCTATAAAATCAAATGAAGACAAAATACGACCAAGACAATTGTGTCCTTCAAGAAACGAAGAAGGGCATATCTGAATGGGTGGGTGGGTGATAGTGGAGGGGGTTTGACTCTTTTTTTTTTTTTTTTGGAGAGGTTTTTGCTATAGGGCGTGTGCGCTCACCAGACAGACAGAGAGAGACAGAGAGATAGAAAGCAGGTAATCACCCCCCCAGGGGGGATGGCCACGCCGCAATCCCTTCTCCTCCATTCTCCTCTCGGGATCTTGGGCACGCACACACGCGCCCTGCGTGAGTTTAAGCCACCAGGTCCAGGACTCGAACCGCGGTCAACTACGTGGGAGTCTAGCGACATAGCCATTACGCTAACTGCTGGTCCCTGTTTTTACTCTTTTAAACTGAAACACCTAAAAGACCTCACTCACTCACTTCCCTGGCTCACATACGTCGAGTTTTTAGCCACTGCACAATCAAGGGATTTGGAGTTAGAATGTCTGATTCCAAGTCAAGCATTTAACAACTTCACAAAGTTTATACAGGCAATTTCGGTTTCTCCATCTGTGAGGAGAAAATAACATTTCAACGTTGTAGACTGGTTTGTAAACCTCCAGAGCAATAAACTTTAAGACTTTCGCTGGAGTGCATGCACGTGACACAGAGAGAGAGGGAAAGGGAGTCGTCTCTTCCCAGTGGGGCATGGTGATGCCAGCAACTCCTTCTCCACTTTCCATCCTGCGGGGGGTGTGGGGTATGCACCTTGCCCGATTTTCAAGCTACCGTGGCTGAAACTCAAACCGCAGTGGGCCTCGTGGAAACGGGCTCCCTCAACCGCTATGCCACAGGACTTGGCCTTATAAATATATTAACCGTGCCAGGCTGGCTACCGTGGATACCAGCTCTTCCTGGGCCACGCGTTTATTCACACCGAGCCGGAGTGTCGTTTATCAGGGCTTAATACACTCTCTGTACCAAAGGCTCTTTCCAGGGAGAAGCCTGACAGGTGGATTCCGGAGGGGGCGTGGCGCCTTCCGCCTGCTGCGCATGCGCGGCTGTGACAGCAGTTAGGTCTGTCCTGGGCACCTGAGCGAAAGGGTTAATTCCAGCTGCCGAGGGATTTTTTCCCTCACCTCCCTCTATTTACTTTTATATATGATAAAAGCCCACATACATTTTAATTCATTTCTGAGAGGGACGCATTCCTCTCGGACTCTTATTGCAACTGAGCAAGTAGGTTTTTCTTGAGCAAGTATTTCTACTGAGCTGCCTTTTGTTCTGTAATACTAGAAGCCCTCAAGGATGTTTGCAGTGAAGGATGATGACGTAATTTTTGCGTACAGCGAACAGGGCTACGGGGGATGTCGGGAGCGCGGGCTCTTTTTACTCAGGCACCTCAGTAGCCGCCTAAGTTTTCGGGGGCGGTGCCGCCTGTGGACCCGATGGACCCCGGT
>NW_006159738.1:2821404-2825502 GCF_000334495.1 Tupaia belangeri chinensis | reverse complement strand
CGGGGCAGAATGAACGTGATAGACCACGTGAGGGACATGGCGGCCAGGGGGCTGCACTCCAACGTGCGGCTCCTCAGCAGCTTGTTACTGACAATGAGTAATACGTGCGGCGGAGCTGTCCTCGGAGCGCACGTGGAGCGTGCGCGGTGCCGGCGTGTGCGGCCGCCGGGACGAGCTCCCTGCGCGGGATGCGGCGAGCGCGGCCGCGAGAATGGAAGGCGGAGGCTATGACGACCACTCCGGCGACGGTTTCCTGAGGCATCTGTTGCCGGGCTCCGCGACTGTCACATCGCTGGGCTGAATCCTCCCCTCTCGGCTGTTGCCCGAAGAACGTGGAGCGTGCGCGGTGCCGGCGTGTGCGGCCGCCGGGACGAGCTCCCTGCGCGGGATGCGGCGAGCGCGGCCGCGAGAATGGAAGGCGGAGGCTATGACGACCACTCCGGCGACGGTTTCCTGAGGCATCTGTTGCCGGGCTCCGCGACTGTCACATCGCTGGGCTGAATCCTCCCCTCTCGGCTGTTGCCCGAAGAACGTTTGCTCCCTCGTTGCAGCTCAGAGCGACTGAGCCCCTTGGTTTTTATACCTTGGTCCCACGTTTGAGATTGATTTGGTTCCCGAGAGTGTCGAGAGGGTTCATTTCTTACCTCCACAAACCCTGAAAACCGGAGCGCCCCCTTGATGGGTGGGAGTGGCGCCCTTTAAAGGAATTGCAAGAGACGTAGGAGCGGTGCCGCCTTGTTTCCAGGGCTGCCGTTTATTAAGTCTTCAACAGATGAAGCACAGAGCGAAAACTACCCTGACTACAGGCCCCTTTTTGCTTGAAATCTTCCACTGGGCTTAAATGAAAATGCTCACCTGTGGCCTAGGAAGGCAAGCATCTGCTTCCTCCCTTTGTCACTAATCTCTATTCTGCTCAGCGTCCCCTAGCCTCCCTAGCTATTCTTTTTGTTACTTGAACGCTCATCCAACTTTAAGCCTTCGCACTTGTCCTGCTGCTTGGAGTCCTCATCTCAGCTCTGAGCTCAGCTTTCAGCCCTGAGCTCAGCTTTCAGCCCAGTTCTTCCGAGACAGCCCATCTCCGACTGCCAGAATTGTCCCATACTCCTAGTTTTCTATCCCAGTTTTATTTTTTGCATCACTCTTTTTTTTTTCTTTTTTTTTTTTTTTTAAGGAGAGGTTTTTGCTATAGGGGGCATGTGCTCCAGAAAGAAAGAAAGCGAGAAATCACCCCCCAGGGGGGATGGCCACTCTGCAATCCCCCAGGATCTTGGGTGCGTGCGCACCGGGTGTGACTTTAAGACACCAGGTCTGGGACTCGAACCATGGTCGGCTACATGGGAGTCCAGCAACATATCCATTACACTAACTCTTGGTCCCTATTTTTTGCATCACTCTTAACACCTGTCGAAGTCCGCAGGGTGCCTGGGTGCAAGTCAGCCCATCAGTGTGTCTATTGAATGTACTAAGTGCATAAGCTTCAGGGAGGTGAAATGCCTCATCCAAGTTCACACATCTTGTGCATGGAGGAGCTATGATGACACCTGAACCTTGGTCCTCTCTGACTCCAGAGTCTGCATCGTGACTCACTTCATTCTACTCTCTTCAAATACCATTAGAATGGAGTCTTCTACTCTGTAGGCCCTTGGGCGCCTTTGACCGCTCTTGAAGTTGGTCTAATAGGGAAGCTTAAGTACATGTGGTGCAGCTGCTGCTCCCTGTTGTATTTCCCTCAGCGTACTTTGAACCCATCATTTTGCTACCATCCACTTAGTGTTGACAGGGAGGAGCCCTGGTCTCTGTCAGCCTTCTCTATTTATTCTGGAGCCTTTCCCTTGATTCTTAGTTATTTGTCTAAGCATAGTTTCCACACCATTGGGGATTTATGCACCCACCAGTTAGTCATTTCTCTTGGGTTCTCAAAAATGTTACAGAATAATTGGAAGCAGTTTGATCCTCTGACTAGACTAGGCTGAGTTGGCTCATACTTTTTTTTTTTTTTTTTAAGGTTTTTGCTGTAGGGTGCAAGCTCTCACCAGAGAGACAGAGACTGAAAGGAAAGTGAGAAATCACCCCCCAGAGGGGATGGCCATGCTGCAGTCCATTCTCCTCCAGGGGTTTTGGACCTGCACACACATGTGCCCAGCATGATTTTTAAGCCTCCAGGTCCAGGACTTGAACTGTGGTTGACTGTATAGGAGTCCAAGTGCCCTAACCATCATGCCACCTGCTGGTCTCTGACTTATGCTTTTTTTACACTGGCAGTCTCCTAGCTTCAGGAGGCCTTCAAGTTCTGACCTTTATCATTTATTTATTAAGTTTTCTTACTATTGAGTTATTGGAAAAGTCACAGCATATTTTTCTATGTAAAAATGTGTCATGACTTTTTTGACAACCCAATACATAGACAATACATACACTTAAAGAAACTCAGATAGTATAAAAAGAATATGCAGATCATTATCTGATCCCTGAATCTTTTTTTAGAACTATTTATTTAATTTTATTAATTAATTTTTAAAAGAATTATTTAACTTTATTTACTTGCTTGTTTATTTAAATTTGATGAGAGAGGGAGAGTGAGAAAGCAAGCCACCAGGTCCAGGACTTGAACTGTGGTCGGCCATGTGGGAGTCCGGCACCCTTAACCATCATACTACCTGCTGGCCCCTCTTACTATTTTTTAATTTGCTGAAGGCCCCTGTGTTCACCAAAGACAGACAGAGAGGGAAAGTGAGAAAGTAAGCCATTAGAGAGAGAAAGGGAAAGTAAGAAAGCAGGCCACCAAGGGTCTGGGACTGGAACATTTGGGAGTCTAGAATCCCAACACCACCACCTGTTTGCCCGGCCCTGAGGTCTGACTCTTGAACTTCACATTTCCTTTCTCTAGAGGCAACTGTATCATTTCAGAGATAACTTATGTATGCATAAGCAGACATGTATGTTACAATATATAAATATCTGAACCTTTCTGCTTGTGTAGTAGTTTTCTTTATCCAAATACCAGATGTTTGCTTCTCACTAAATAGACAGAATCTCAGAGTTGGAAGAGATCTTAAATATTTTTTTTAAGAATTATTTATTTAATTTTATTATTATTAAACTTGCTACAGGACATGTGCACTCAGAGAGAGAGAGAGAGAGAGAGAGAGAGAGAGGGAAAGTAAGAAAGCAAGCTGCCAGGTCCAGGACTCGAACTATAATCAGGCATTTGGGAGTCCATCGTCTTAACCACCGTGCTTTCCTGCTGCCTTCTGAACTAAACCCTTTTAACTCTTTGAATTTCTTTTTTAACTTTATATCCAGTGTTTAGCCTACATATCCTATTTTTCAAAGATACAATTCATGAAATTCTTTTTTTTTTTTTTTTTAATTTGCCAGAAGGTACATGAGGTTGCCAGAGAAAGTGAGAAAGCAGTCCCATGGGGGATGGTCACATTGTAGTCCCTTCTCCACTTTGAGATTTGGGCATGCACATGCCTGTGTGTGTCCCAAGCCACTAGTGTGACTCAAACCACGTGGGGTCAAGCCACTTCATGGGCCACCACACTGCCAGCTGGCTTGCTCTTTCTGTTTTTTAGAGAGAGATTTTTGCTATAGGGTTCATGTGCTTGCCAGAGAGACAGAAAGTGAGAAATCATCCCCCTCCCCCCGGGGTGATGGCCACGTTGCAAACCCTTCTCCATTCTCTTCTCTGGATTTGGGGCATGCATGCACACACACCTGAGTTTCAAGCTGCCAGGTCCAGCACTCAAACCACGGTCAACTACGTGGGAGCCCAGTGATGTAACCATTATGCCGTCTGCTTGTCCCACTTTTTTTTATTTTAAAGGAATTATTTATTTTAATTTTATTTATTTTTATTGTATTTTAATTTGATCAGAGAGAGACCAAGACAGAGAGAGAAGGAACATTAGAAAGCAAGCCACCAATGGGCCAGCGGGTTTCATGTTGGTTAAAGGCAATGGACTCCCACATGACTGACCGTGGTTCAAGTCCTGGCCTTGGCGGGTTGCTTTCGTGCTTTCCCTCTCTTTGATCAAACTGGAAAATAATAATAATAAGTAAAGTTAAATAAAATATTTAAAAAAAAAAAAAAAA
>NW_006159738.1:2789983-2821376 GCF_000334495.1 Tupaia belangeri chinensis | reverse complement strand
AGTCTGGGGCTTGAACCACAGTTATTCATGTGGGAGTACAGCACCTTAACCACCATGCCACCTGCTGGCTTCATGGCCTTCTACTCTTAATACACCCTTATTGAGAAATTAACTTTATGGAGTTCTTTGCTGCATTTTCTCATCTTAAAGCAGCTATAGGTTTTATCTTTCAAAGAAAAATGTGTACATTCAACTTAGGAACGAATAGAATTAGAAGTTAAAAATACAAATGCTTAGGACAAGCAGTTGGCATAATGGCTATGTTGCTGGACTCCCATGTAGTAGACCATGGTTCAAGTCCTGGACCCGGTGGCTTAAACTCATGTCGTGTGTGTGTGTGTGTGTGTGTGTGTGTGTGTGTGCGCCCAAGATCCCAAGAGGAGAAGGGATTGAGGAGTGGCCACCCCCCCTGGGGGGTGATTTCTCGCGTTCTATCTCTCTGTCTCTCTCTGTCTTTCTGGCAAGTGTCTGTCTCTCTCTGTCTTTTTGGCAAGGACATGTGCTCTATAGCAAAACCCTCTCCAAAAAAATACAAATGCTTTATTAAGAATGGTGGCCAGGGGCCGGCAGGTGGCATGGAGGCTGAGGTGCTGGACTCCCACATGGCTGACTACGGTTTGAGTCCTGGACCTGGTGGCTTGCTTTCTCACTTTCCCTCTCTCTCCCCTTCCCCGTTTCTCTCTGGTCAAATTAAAATAAATCAATGAATAAATTATTCTAAAAATATTTTTAAAATAATAAAAGAAAAAAGAATGGTGGCCAGGGGCCAGCAGGTGATAATGAAGGTTAAGGTGGCTGGCTCTCACATGGCCAATTGTCCTTTTTTTTTTGGAGAGGTTTTTGCTATAGGGTGCGTGCACTTGCCAGCAGAAAGACAGAGAGAGAGACATAGAGACAGAAAGCAAGAAATCACCCCCCAGGGGGGATGGTCATGCCGCAATCCCTTTTCCATTCTCCTCTCGGGATCTTGGGCATGCCCGCACACGCGCCCGGCGTGAGTTTTAAGCCACCGAGTCCAGGACGCGCACCGCGGTTGACTATGTGGGAGTCCAGCAACATAGCCATTATGCTAACTGCTGGTTCCCGTCAATTGTCCTTTTAAATTCTGGGCCTGGCTGCTTGAAAATCATACTGAATGCATATGTGTGCTTGTCCAAAATCCTGAGAGAAGGGAACAGTTTTGAAACAATGGTTCCTTTACATTGTTCTTAAACCCCTGAGACTCAGGGAGATCAGAATTCTTAAAAATGCTAATGACGTTTACCTTTGTAAACCAGCTGGCAGCACAGTAGTAAAGGTGTATCCCACATGGTGTGACTTGGAAAATCAATGGGCAGTGATTTTCACTTTCCCTCTCTCTGTCTTTCTCTGGCAAGTGCATTCACTCTGTGGCAAATATCTAATTAAAAAAATAATAAAAATAAGAAACAAAAACTTTCATCAAACAAGACCTTTCTTTCCATCCCATTCTTTCCCATTGGCTGTCCCATTCTGTTCCCATACAGATAGATTTTCTTAAATACCTGAAGAATTTTCAGGTCCCCCCAAATCTCTTTATTCAAGCCCCTCCCTAAAAAGGATTCAAAGTGGTGAAGTTTCTTTTTTTCAAATCTTTGGTAATATTTTAATTTGGTAATTATAGTTTTGCATTATCCTTAAATTATGTGAATATGAGTATGGATGGATATATATCTAACTATTAAGAGGCCTTGGATTAAAGAAGGGAAGAGATACTTTCTTATTATAGCTGTATTATTGGATTTGATTTATAGATATTTCATATTGAGTAAAGAAAAAATTAGAACAGTTTGAGGCAATATTCTAGGCATGTGGACCATATTAGCGTAGTGTCTGGCTTTCATGCTTCTCTTTAGGGACGAGTACTTAAGGTACAGTGGCTTTTTGCAGACTGTCATATATAAGGTATGCTAAGCTTATGTGAACTGTAAGGTGTTTGTGATATTTCAAAATAACCTACATGGTGGGTATGTGTTCTTTGTTTTCTAGTGAGTTATTCTCCCCATCTCAGAAGTACCAGCTTTTGGTGTATCATGCAGACTCTCTTTTTCATGATAAGGAATATCGAAATGCTGTGAGTAAGTACACTATGGCTTTACAGCAGAAGAAAGCCCTAAGTAAAACTTCAAAAGTGAGACCTTCAACTGGAAATTCAGCATCTACTCCACAAAGTCAGGTAATTGGAAATAGAATTGTGATTCTTTTGTTTGTTTAAATAATTATTTTATTGAACTTTATTTTATTTATTTATTTTATTTGATGAGAGAAAGAAAGTGAGAAAGCAAGCTGCCAGGTCCAGGTCTCGAACCTCAGTTGGCAACGTGGGAGTTCAGCACCCTTAGTCACCATGCCACCTGCCAACCCCAGAATTGTGATTGTTTTTTTCTGAGAGAGAGAGAGAGAGAGGCTGAATTTAGAAGGCAACTGAACTGAGATAGAAGGTAGTAAAATAAAAAATTTTAAAGGGAGCTGGAGCTAGAAAAAGAAAGATGAAAAACTTCTTAGATACAAGAACGTATGCAGTCAGTCATTGAAAGCTAAGAGCATGGGGCCAGTAGATGGTGTAGTGGTTACATCACTGGACTTTTCCATGACAGACTGCGGCTTGAATCCTGGACCTGGTGGCTTGAAAGTCACACTGGGTGTGCACATATGCATGCATGCCTAAGATCACAGGAGAAGAATGGAGGAGAAAGGATTGTGGTATGGCCATCCCCCCTGGGGAGTGATCTCTCACTTTCCCTCCCACTGTCTCTGTCTCTCCCCACCTGCCCACTCCCTTACCCCGCAGGTGCACGCGCAGCAGAAAGAAAAGCTAAAGGGAATCAGCAGTTAGCGTAATGGCTATGTCGCTGGACTCCCACATAGTTGACCGCGGTTTGCGTCCCGGACCTGGTGGCTTAAAACTCACGCCGGGCGCATGTGTGTGCGTGCTCAAGATCCTGAGAGGAGAATGGAGGAGAAGGGATTGCAGCGTAACCATCCCCTGGGGGGGGGGGTGATTTCTCGCTTTCTGTCTCTATGTCTCTCTTTGTCTGTCTGGCATGCGCACGCACCCTATAGCGAAAAAACCTCTCCAAAAAAAAAAGAAAAGCTAAGAGCAAAATTTACTTGGTTGATAAATCTAAAAATTAAATTAGATGAAGTCACACTTTATTCCTCTCTTAAACAAACAACTCAAAATGTGTTTATAATTTTAATGAAAGTACAGCTTTTGAAATGTCATTTAGGGCCAGTAGGTGGTTCGGTGGTTAAAGTACTGTATCTCACACGTCCCATTGTGTAATTTGAATCCTGCACCCAGCAGCTTGAAAATCACACTGGGTGCATGTGTGTGTATGCTTAAAACCCTGAGAAGAGAATAGAAGAGAAAGGATTGTGATGTGGCCATTCTCTCCCCCACTCCTAGAGTGATTTCTCACTTTCCCTTTCTCTTTCTGGTGAACGTACATGCCCTATGGCAAAAATCTTCAAAAAAAACCCAAGCAAACAAACAAACAAAAAAAACCTGTTACTCAGTTGTTAGGACTGTCAGTACCTGGGGAAATTTATAGAAAATAATTTTTAAAAAATTATTTACTGCTATTATTATTTTACAATTTGACCAGAGACAGACAGACAGAGAGAGAGAGAACAGGAAAGTGTGAAAGCAAGCTGCCAGGTCCAGGACTCGAACCAGTCAGCTCTACTCTTGACTTTTAATGACTGATTGCATACATTCTTGTATCTAAGAAGTTTTTCATCTTTTTTCTTTCTCTAGCTCCAGCTCCCTTTAAAATTATTTTTTTATTTTGCTACCTTCTATTTCAGTTCAGTTGCCTTCTAAATTCTTTATTTCTCTGTCTTTCAGAATCCAGCATCTTTAACCACCATGCCACCTGCTGGCTCATATAGAAAATAATTTAAGAATTCCCGGTGGGGCAACCAGCAGGTGGTGTGGTGGTTAAGGCACTGGACACTCCCACATGGCCGACCAGAGTTTGAGTCCCGAATCTGGTGGCTTGCTTTCCCACTTCCTTTCTCTATCACTCTCACCCTCTGTCTCTCTCTGGTCAAATTAAGAAATAAATTAATGAATGAATAAATAAAATAAATAATTATTTAAATAAAATAATTCCCGTTTGGGCCAGCAGTTGGCATGAAGTTTAAGATCCTGGACTCCCACATAACTAACCACAGTTTGAGTCCCAGACCTGGCAGTTTGCTTTCTCAGTTTTTTTCTCTCTCTCTCTGGTGAGCACACATGTCCTATAACAAAACTTAATAGCAGTAATGATAATATTAGTAATAAGTAATTAAAAGAGTTCATAGCAATTTTTGTTGCTTAATAGTTAAATAAATGAAGGGATAGAATTTTAATGTTCTCACTATTAGACTTAGGATCCATTTTTAGCAATGGAATGACTAATATGGACCAGCCCTATGGCCTAAGGGAGCCAGATCCCACATAGCCAACCATGTAGTTCACAACCCAGACCTAGTGGCTTGAGAAACATGCCAGGTGCGTGTGCATATGTGCCTCAATTCATATAGGACAGAGAAGGAATTGTGACACGACCATGCCCCATTGGAAGGTCCTTTCTTTCCTTTCTCTTTGTGTCACTAGCTCTCTCAAGTATATGTGCCCTCCAGCAAAAATTAAAAAAAAATTTTAAAAACCTTAATGGTAGAACTCAAAAAAAGGTTTTCAGGGCATGTAACTAAGACTGTTCACTGCAGTATGTATGTAGTTAGTAAGAATGTATGTCAAAAGGATCTGTTTAAATTGCAGTATAGAGTATAATGGAACTGTTAAATGAAAAATGAGATAAAGATTTATGTGTTGGTTTGAAAGGAACACCTATAGATTTTAATAAAGAAACTAATGTTTGAACCACTGTGTTCAGTACTCTTTTTGTTAAAAGGGGATTGTTTATAGATGCATAAATATGTCCTGGTATAAATTATGTAAGTCCAGCACTTTAACTACCATGCTACCTACTGACCCCAGAACTTACCCTTTGAACATGTACAATTCACTGGGGTTTAATATGTTTACAAGGTTGTGTAACCACCAGTGTTGTTGTTTTTAAATTATTTTATTTTATTTATTCATTCATTTATTTTAATTTGACCAGGGAGAGAAAGAGAGAAAAAGTGAGAAAGCAAGCCACCAGGTCCGGGACGTAAACCGTGTGGTCAGCCATGTGGGAGTGTCCAGTGCCTTAACCACAATGCCACCTGCTAGTCCCCCACCAGTCCTGTTTTAATTCCAGAACATTTTTATCACCCTGGAGAGAAACTCTTTGCCTGTTAGCAATTACTCTGCATTCCCACCCTTCTCAGCCCCTGGCAACCACTAATTTTCTGTCTCTGTACTTACCTATTCTGGACATTACATACTAATGGAATATGAATGGAATCATATAATATGTGGTTTTTTGCATCTGGCTTTTTCAGTTTTTTTAGTTTTGCTATAGAGTGCATGTACTCACCATAGAGCGACAGAGAGAGAGAAAGAAATGCAGAGAAAGGGAAAGTAAGAAATCATCCCCTGGAGGCATAGCCATTCTATAATCCTGTCTCCTCCAGTCTCCTCTTAGGATTTTGAGCACACATACATACATGCCCTGCATGATTTTCAAGCTGCCGGGTCCGGACTCCAGCCGTGCAACCATGTGGGATTCAGCACCTTGATCTCCATGTCACCTGCTGGCCCATCATCTGACTTATTTTTGCTTAGAGTAATATTTTCAGGATTGAGCTGTGTGATAGCATGACTCAGTTCTTAATTATTTATTGTCAAGTAATATCCCATTGCATTAGTTGATGGACATTTTGTTGTATCTACCTTTTGCTCATGAATAGTGTTACTATCAACACTTCTATGCAGGTTATTGTAAATTTATGTTTCAGTTTCTTGGCTCTATACCTAGAAACAGAGTTGCTGAGTCCTGTGATAATTATGATTAACACTTTGAAGAACCACCATACTGTTGAAATAATATTTTGCAGAGATGTTTTCATTGTCTCTTAGTGTCTTCCATCTGAAATTGAAGTGAAGTACAAGATGGCTGAGTGTTATACAATGCTAAAACAAGATAAAGATGCCATTGCTATACTCGATGGGATCCCTTCAAGACAAAGAACCCCTAAAGTAAGTTGAATGAACAGTTTGTTACATATCTTTTTCCTCTCCAGCCCTTCCAACCCAGCTTCTTCTGTGTTTTCTCTGTGTATTAGGAAGTCCAACTGGACATTTTACTTGTGACTCTAATTCTTTCTTTCTTCCCCTGTTCAGAAGGGTTCAGAGAGATAGATGAGTGATTTTTCTTAAGAGATCCTGAATCAGCTGTAGAAATGACAACTAAAAAATAACTAGGAGTGTTGGGAACCAGCAGTTAGCTTAATGGCTATGTCGCTGGACTCCCACGTAGTCGACCGCAGTTCACGTCCTGGACCCGGTGGCTTAAACCTCACGCCGGGCACGTGTGCGTGCGTGCCCAAGATCCCGAGAGGAGAATGGAGGAGGAGGAGGGATTGCGGCATGTCCATCCCATCCCCCCCTGGGGGTGATTTCTCGCTTTCTGTCTCTATGTCTCTGTCTGTCTGTCTGGCGAGCGCACGCGCCCTACAGTGAAAAATCTCTCAAAAAAAAAAAAAAAAAAAACTAGGAGTGTTTATCTTTGATATTTATTCTGTAGGAGAAAAAGATTTACAAAACACTTGCAGGTGGCAAAACACTTTTGTTTTGGAGAGAGATTTTTGCTATATGGCATGTATGTTCGCCAGAGAGACAGAAAGCAAGAAATCACCTCCCAGGAAGGATGGCCATGCCACAGTCCCTACTCCATTCTCCTCTTGGGATCCTAGGGACAATGCACATGTGCCCGGTGTGAGGTTCACATCCAGGACTTGAACTGTGATTGACTATGTGGGAGTCCAATGATGTAACTATTACACCATCTGCTGGTCCTGCAAAACACTTTTTTAGAACTAACAGCATTTTTTTTTTTTTTTTTGGGAGATTTTTGTTATAGGGCATGTGCACAGAGAGACAGAGAGATAGAAAGCGAGAAATCACTCCCCAGGGGGATGGCCACACCACAATCCCGCAATCCCTTCTCCATTCTCCTCTCAGGATCTTGGGCATGAGTTTAAGCCATCGGATCCGGGACTCGAACTGCAGTCCACTACATGAGAGTCCAGTGATATAGCCATTACACCATCTGCTGGTCCCCTAACAACATTTTTTTTTTAAGACAATCACATTGTGATCCTCCCATCTCAGTCTCCCAGTTAGGACTGGGCGTACATTATCTTACCTAGCCCGTTTTTAGTTTTTCAGACAGAGCTGTGCTTTGTGACTGAGTCTAGCCTTGAGCTTATGATCCTCGTGCCACAGTCTCCTCAAGTGTCTAGGATTAAAGTGCGTGCTGTATGCTGGACCTTTAGGTTGGACGAGAAATCAAGTCTAACCCTTCCCTGTGGTCCCAGCCTGCAGAGCACAGTGTCTTAGCAGCATGCACAACGGGGGCCTGGAACATCATTTATTGGATTCTGCTGGTGTACCCATTTTCAAAATCACTGTGGTATCCTCTTCTACTTTTTTATATGTGGCATGTGTATTTACATTTGATTTGACAAAACGTTTAGTGAAGATGGACCAGCAGATGGCATAATGGTTACGTGGCTGGACTCCCACATGTTTGAGTCCTGAACTCAGCAGCTTGAAACTCACGCTGGGCACGTGTGCATGCATGCCCAAAATCCCGAGAGGAGAATGAAGGAGTAGGGATTGCGCATGACCATCTCCCTGAGGGGTGAGTTCTCGCTTTCTATTCCTGTCCTGGTGAGCGCACACACCCTATGGCAAAAATCTCTCTTAAAAAAAAAATAGCAAATTTAATTCATATCAGTATTTTTTTTTTATTTTACCAGAGGATGCTTGTACTCAGTAAGAAAGAGAGGAAGAGTTAGAAAGCACTTCTTTTTTTTTGAGAGGTTTTCACTATAAGGCGTGTGCTCGCCAGAAAGACAGAGACAGAAAGTGAGAAATCACCCCCCAGGGGAGATGGCCCCGGTGCAATCCCTTCTCCTCCTTTCTCCTCTTGGGATCTTGGGCACGCACACACATGCATCCGGTGTGAGTTTAAGCCACCAGATCCGGGACTCACACCGCGCCTGACCGACTACATGGTAGTTCAGCTACATAGCCATTATGCTAACTGCTGGTTCCAAGAAAGCACTTCTTGGGGAATGGTTAAATTGCAGTTCCTTCTTCCCCATTCCTTTTTCCCTTCAGGATTCTGGGTGCACATGCAACTAGCATGGTTCCCAGGCCACCAGGTCTGGGACTTCACACCATTGGCTCTGTGGGACCCAGCCACCTTAACCACCATATCACAGGCTGACTCATAGTCAGTATTTTATTCTAACTTGTACTACCATGTCACCCTCCCTCCTCACTTCATTGAAAAACTACTCTATGGGGCTGGCAGGTTGCATGGTGAAGGCACTAGACTCCCAGATGGCCAACTATGGTTCATGTCCCAGATTTGGTGGCTTGCTTTCTCACTTTCTCTCTCTCTGGCAAGCACATGTGCCTTGTAGCAAATTAAATGTAATAATAATAAATAATTATCTTAAGAAAAGAAAAAACTATTCTATGCAAATTATTCTGTTTTGGGGACGAGATTTTTGCTATAGGGTGTGTGCTCTCGTTGGAGAAACAGAGACAGACCAGACAGAAGGCACTAAATCACTGCCGTGATGCAGTGCCTTCTCCATCCTCCTTGCAGGATCTTGGGCGGGCATCATACATGCCCACTGTGAGTTTTAAGCCACTAGGTCCAGGTCTCAAACTGTAATCGATTCCATGAGAGTCCAATGATGTAAGCATTATGCCATCTGTTGATCCGAATGTAAATTATTCTTAACAATCAGAAATATATGTAAAGATGTCTGTGTACATATCTAAACAGCATGGGACCTGGTGTATTTTAGTAGTGCTGCTTCATTCAGGTGTTGGTGAATTTAAAAAGTAACCAGACTTAATGAGAAGATGTTTAAGTGCCTTTTCATACTAAGGAATTATTTTGTATTTTCTGAAATTTTGAAACTAAGGTATTTCTTGAGTATATTTTATGAAAGCACTTGGAAGCATAGTATTGTCTAATCTGTCTCATAAACTTGGATGCTGTGTACTAATTTGTATTCTGGTAACCCATGAAAGTCTTCTCTTAACCCAAGAATGTTTTTGCATATATGAAGAATGTCTGCTGCTATATGCAATGAGTCTTCTTTTTGGAAGAAGCCATTTTAATTATAAACTTAAGATGAATCTGTTCCTTATCTTTAGAAATGTACGTAACTTCCTCCTCGATGACTTGTGGGTGTTTGGGGGACATTTTTAGAAAATGAGTAATGGCAGAACACAGCTTTGTGGTATCCAGTGCTTGGTGTTTACATTATTCTAGGAGGGATTCTGTAGAGCTCTTGTACCCAGGAGCAAAGGTGTGTACCTCAAGCATGAACCTGGAATGTTTATAGTTTTTCTTTCTTGTCTGTTAGAGAGTTAACTGGCTGACCATGGTTTGAGTCCCAAACCTGGTGGCTTCAAAATCACGCCTGGTACGTGTGTGTGTGTGTGCCCAAGATCCTGGGAGGAGAATGGAAGAGAAGGGATTACAGCATGGCCATCCCCCCTGGGTGGTGATTTCTCACTTTCTCACGATCTCTTGTTAGTTTATCCAGCAAGCACACATTCCCTAAGGAACTGCTTTTAAAAAAAAAAATCGGGGCCAGCAGGTGGTGTGGTGGTTAAGGGCGATGGATTCCCACATGACCAACTGTGGTTCAAGTCCCAGACCTGGCAGATTGCTTTCTAACTTTCCTTCTCTCTCTCTCTCTCTCTCTCTCTGCCTCTCTGCCTCTCTGCCTCTCTGCCTCTCTGCCTCTCTTGCTCACTCTCACTCTGTCCCTCTCTCGTCAAATTAAAATAAAGTTCAATAAAGTAATTCTTTAAAAGAATCAAGGTAACTAGAATTTTTTTTTTTTTTTGGAGAGGTTTTTGCTATAGGGCGCATGTGCTCGCCAGAAAGAGAGAGACAGAGAGATAGAAAGAGAGAAATCACCCCCCAGGGGGGATGGCCATGCTACAATCTCTTCTCCTCCATTCTCCTCTCAGGATCTTGGGCACGCACGCACACGCGCCTGGCGTGAGTTTTAAGCCACCAGGTCTGGGACTCAAACCGCGATCAGCTACATGGAAGTTTGGCGACATAGCCATTACGCTAATTGTTGGTCCCAAGGTAACTAGAATTCTGTGACAGTTCTTAAATGGATGTACTTTCCATTCCAGAGGCAGCATCTTTGGGTCACACATTATTGAAACTTATAGTTAGGTAAGTGAGAGGGTGATAGGACTTTCCTCTTATGGCTGGGAAGATCTAGCAAAGGGTAGTGATTTCTCTGTTTTAAAGAAAGGGGTTGGTCTTCCTTTATTTGTACAGGGATGTAGATAGATTTGTAAAAAGTAGAATAGGATGGGAAGATCTAGCAAAGGGTAGTGATTTCTCTGTTTTAAAGAAAGGGGTTGGTCTTTATTTGTACAGGGCTGTAGATAGATTTGTAAAAAGTAGAATAGTAACTGGTCATAAAAATCAAGACCTTTTTGCGATGAGATACTTTCTTTGCCATATATACTTATCTTACTGGTTTTTATTTTTATTAATACAGATAAACATGATGCTGGCAAACTTGTACAAGAAAGCTGGTCAGGAGCGCCCTTCAGTCACCAGCTATAAGGAAGTGCTGAGGCAGTGCCCATTAGCCCTTGATGCCATTCTAGGTATCGGTCATTTTCTGCCTATCTTCACAGCATGTACTGTCAAACACAGTCCTTCCCAATACTAGCTATATGGTTAAAAAAAAAACAATTTTTTTTTAGGTTTCCTTCAGAGCATGATTCAGTTCTATTACCATTGTCACATATTCAATTAAGAAATACTGAAATACGATCTTGCCATCATATGCATCTTGCTTAAAATAGGGGAGTAGTTGCCTTGCAGCTCAGCTGAAGTGCTGTTGCTTCTCGCATTGTGGAGGAGTGATGCAGTTCTTCACTTTCTTCTTTCTACTTTCCTTTGCACTAGGTTTGCTGTCCCTTTCTGTGAAAGGAGCAGAGGTGGCATCGATGACAATGAATGTGATCCAGACAGTGCCTAACTTGGACTGGCTCTCTGTGTGGATCAAAGCATATGCTTTTGTACACACTGGTGACAACTCCAGAGCAATCAACACTATCTGGTGAGAGGCACAAAGTTAATTCTTGAGGCCCTTTCCTCTTCTGGAGGTCTGGTGTTAGCAAATTAGCAAAACAAAAATGAAGTATTTCTCTTGGTGTTGCAGCTGGTCGTCTCTGGGATGTGTTCGTCTTTCAGTATTTTGAATAGTCCCAAGTGTAATCATCTCTGTTGAGGACATGTAAACATGTAACCCTGGGCTGCGTTCAGCCTTGTAGGGGCAAAGGTAGTAACCCTTGCAAAGTAGACCGCCTTGGCATGTCATGCTTGATCCCAGAAGAGAATGTTTTCAGATTCCCAGAAGCACTGTTTATTGCAATATCTGACCTTAGTTGCCTCCTGAGGACCAGGATTCTCTTTATATTCAAGTAAAGTCCAAGGATAAGAGGGTGGGGTTTGTGTTACAGAAAGTTATCCAGTTAAGTAATAAGTTGCTGTCATTTGTGAATGGCATTACTTTTAACGCTAGCATATACTGTCCTTTGAAAAACTGCAGCCAGAAAATTCTTTGTAGATAACTGAGCAATTTCTGCCTTGGTCTGTATATTTATTATTCTGTTCATATAGAATTAAATCATGATAACCTCAGAATAAAAAAAATCTAATGTACACAGTTCATTTTTTTTAAGTTTTTTTATTATAAAAATGTTCATATACAAAAGAAAATTGTATCTATATGCCTGTAACCCAGATTTAATAACCTTGAGATTTTTCATAGATTTTAAAGTTCAATGTTTATAATGTCTTGAAGTTCACTAGAGAAAAAGTCCTTGTTGCGAGATAATGTGGATCTACTGGGAAGCTTAGCAGATCTGTACTTCAGAGCTGGAGACAATAAAAACTCTGTCCTCAAGTTTGAGCAGGCACAGATGTTGGATCCTTATCTGATAAAAGGTAAGTAATTCTCGGGCAGGTGAAGGCAGCTGTAGAGAGGCAGATCAGAGAAGATAGGGAGAAAATGCAGCCTAAACTCTTGATACCATCTTTTACAGAAATATTTTATAAAAGTTATTATGATAGTCCTTTCCCTTTTTTTCTTTTTTTTTTTTTTTAGGTTCTGATACATATCTCTAACACTTAGGTAATTCCATTTGAGCAGTTGTTTTGCTTAAATTCAAGCATCATCTCCCCACAGATCATTATTTGACTTTTTTTTTTCTTTCTTGGTGGAGGGTGGTGGTCATGGCCCCTCATGATTTATAAATTTATTTATGATGTGACCGACTGAGAATTTGGATGGCAGCCCTAGGACCATAATGTCCTTTTAGGGAATTTTACTGTGTCCTTAGTGTAATTAAAAGGGAGTAAGTGAACAGATTAAGAAAGGGATAAAGTGATTAAAGGCAGTAATTAGTGAACAGAACAGTAATTAGTGATTAGAAAAATCATTGATCTGAAAGGAGATTGTACCTGAAGGGGTAAGCCACAGGGACTTCAGAGGATGGCTTATTGGGTGACTGGCAGTGAGGAAAGTAAGTACTCAGGAGTGTTAGGAAATGGGACCGGATAAGCTGCAGTACTTTAGTAAAGACCCAAAAAAGGTCATCAGAAAAAATATGGCCTTGTAGCAATAAACAATCTTTTTTGTTTTTCCCCTTAATTATCACAGTGCATGGACACTCAGCTGAGGGAGACATAGTGAGGGAAAAGGAGAAAGCACACCTCGGTGGGACTTGGCCTCACTGCCATTTTGTCTACCACCTGTTGGTCCTGTTGTTATGTTGGGCATACATGCACATGCTTCCAATCATGCCTGGGTTGGGACTAGGACTCGAACCATAGTTGGCTGTGTGGAATCCAGCTGCCTTACCCACTAGGCCATGGGCAGCCCACAAATAGTCTTTTTTTTTTTTTTTTTAATAATTATTTTATTTAGGGAACCAGCAGTTAGCGTAATGGCTATGTCGCTGGACTTCCACGTAGTCGACTGTGGTTCGTGTCCCTGACCCAGTGGCTTAAAACTCACGCCAGGCGCATGTGCATGCATGCCCAAGATTCTGAGAGGAGAATGGAGGAGAAGGGATTGCAGCTTGACCATCTCCCCTGGCAGGTGATTTCTCGCTTTCTGTCTCTATGTCTCTCTCTGGCGAGCGCACGCACCCTATAGCGGAAAAAAAAAATCTCTCCAAAAGAGAGTTAAAAATTTTTTTTAAAAGATAAAAAAAAAAAAAAAGAATTATTTTATTTATTGGGGACCAGCAGGTGGAGTGGTGGTTAAGGGGCTGGACACTCCCACATGGCTGACTGTGTTTCGAGTCCTGGACCTGGTGGATTGCGCTCGCTTGCTCGCGCACGCTCTCTCTCTCTCTCTCTCTTTGTCTCTCTGGTCAAATTGAAATAAATAAATGAGTAAATTAAAAAAAAAAGAATTATTTTATTTATTTATTTTAATTTGACCAGAAGGAGACAGTGAGAGAAAAAGTGAGAGGGACAGTAAGAATGCAAGCCACCAGGTCTGGGACTTGAGCCAGATAACCACGGTCTGCCATATGGGAGTCCAGCACCCTAGCCACTACTCCACTTTTTAGCCTCCACAAATGTCTTAACCAAAGGGAAGAGCAGCGAATGCATCTTCACAAGCATGCTGGTGAGGAAACTGGTCTGAAAGGACGAGTTTGTTTGCACAAGATCTTCCTGCTGCTGAATGCCTGTGCCTGTTGTCCAAACTGCTCACACCTTGGTGAAAATGTACTTTTTTATATATACATTTTATTTATTCATTCATTTTAATTTGGCAAGAGAGAGAAAGAAAGCAAGCCACCAGGTCTAGGTTTTGAACCATGGTCGGCCATGTGGGAGTGTCCAGCTCCTTAGCCACCATGCCACCTGCTGGTTCTGAAAATGGCCTTTTAGGAATACTAGTCTGGGGCTAGCCAGTGGCGTGGTGGTTTAAGGTGGCTTGATCTCTTATGACCAACTGTGCAATTTGAGTCCTGGACATGGTGGCTTGGAAAACATGTCGAGTGCTGTGTATGTTTGCTCAGTGCCCCAGAATGAGGAGTGGAGAAGGGGTTGCCGCGTGACTGTCCCTGTGGAGGATGTGTTCTCACCCCCACCTCACCCCCATCTCTCCCTGTGAGTGCATACACCTTCTAGCAAGTCAAAGAAAGGGCTGGTGGATGGCGTGGTGGTTAAGGTGCTGGATCCCCACATGGCCGACTGCAGTTTGAGTCCCAGACCTGGTGGCTTGGTTTCTTACTTTCTCTTTTTTTTCTCTCTCTCTCTCCTTGGTCAAATTTTAAAAATAATAATAATAAATAAAATAATTTTTAAAAAAGAGAGAGAAAAGAAACACTAGTATGGCAGCTTGGAGTCAGAAGCTCAGACCCAAGTCCAGGAGTCAGCAGGGGTGTTTTAGTAGCCTTGACTTGAGAGAAATTTTCTCGGGAATCTGGACAGTGAGCAAGTATTGTAGGAGAGTGGTGGCAGGAGACGGGTCGATTACAAGCACGGAGCGCACGGCCTTTGTGTAGAAATAAAGCGAGGCTGAGGGAGGGATAAGGGAAGGCAGTGATCTTTAATGTACTACATTCCAGAAAGAACTACATGTTTTTTCTGGAAGGCCACCTCTTTTTTTTTTTTTTTTTTTTTTTTTTTGAGAGATTTTCACTGTAGGGCGCCTGCGCTCGCCAGACAGACAGAGAGAGACATAGAGACAGAAAGCGAGAAATCACACCCCGGGGGGGATGGTCACGCCGCAATCCCTTCTCCTCCATTCTCCTCTCGGGATCTTGGGCACGCACGCACATGCGCCTGGCGTGAGTTTTAAGCCACCGGGTCCGGGACATGAACCGCGGTCGACTACGTGGGAGTCCAGCGACATAGCCATTACGCTAACTGCTGGTTCCCAAAGGCCACCTCTTTTTTGAGACTAAGTGGCTTTTTCAGCCTAGTAAGTGTATACTCCCGACTGCCTGGAGTGCTTGAAAGAGAAAACGTACATGATGCCTTTTTTAGGTCCTTTTCTGGGTGTGAGTTAGGATGGCTGTATATCATGCCACAGGATATGGGGACAGACAATTTCTGAGAGTAACAGGCTTTTAAATGGTAAGGTAGGTCCTTCTGCTCATGTGCTTTTTTTCTTTTCTTTTTTTTTTTTTTTAACTTC
This sequence comes from Tupaia belangeri chinensis, assembly GCF_000334495.1. Taxonomy (NCBI): domain Eukaryota; kingdom Metazoa; phylum Chordata; class Mammalia; order Scandentia; family Tupaiidae; genus Tupaia; species Tupaia belangeri. The sequence goes on along the minus strand of NW_006159738.1, from coordinate 2,805,965 downwards.
TCCCTTCAGAGGGTGGGTTTTGCTTTTTAATAGTCATCTCGTAGGACACTGGAAGAATTGGTGGGAAAAGCCCATGGTGGTGGAATAGTGGCAGAGCCTGGACTTGGGATCTGGTGTTGGGTGCTCTTCGTCTGTAACAGACCCCTTCTTTATTTAAAGAGCCTATTCTCACTGGGTCCTGTCTTACAGGAATGGATGTGTATGGCTATCTCCTGGCACGAGAAGGGCGGCTGGAGGATGTGGAAAACCTTGGCTGCCGCCTTTTCAACATTTCTGATCAGCATGCAGAACCCTGGGTAGTCTCTGGGTATGTTCACGTGTTTCCTTTTCTCCCCAGCTTTCTATAGATTCTATAGGAGAGTTTGATCCCTCCAGAGAGAATATACAGTGAAAGCACAGGTTTACAAGTTAATCAGGGGGCCAAGTGGATGGCACAATGGTTATATCGCTGGACTCCCATGTAGTCAACTGTTGTCCGAGTCCCAGACCTGGTAGTTTTAAACTCATGCCAGGTGTGGGACTGGCAGATGGCGTGGTAGCTAAGGCGCTAGACTCCCACATGGCTAACCCTGGTTTGTGTCCCGGACCTAGGGGCTTACCTTCTCACTCTCCCCTCCCCTTCAGTCAAATAGAAGAAAAAGAAGAAAAATTAAATAATTATTAAAAAAAAAAACAAAAAACAAAAACCCTCATGCCAGGCACATGTGCATGTATGCCCAAAATCCTGAGAGGACAAAGGATTGTGGGATTGTGGTGTGGCCATCCCCCCTGGGGAGTGATTTCTTGCTTTCTGTCTATCTGTCTCTCTCTGTCTCTCCAGTGAGTGCATGCACCCTATAGCAAAAGTCTCTCTTAAAAAAACAAAAACAAAAAAAGAGTTAGACATGGATTAAAATCATGGCATATGACTTTTGGCTCTCTGAGTCTGTTCTCCCATTTGGAAAAAGGGCTGATAACTTCTACCGCTAGGGTGAGTGAGCATTAACTGAGAGGTTGAGTGCATCATGCTTAGTGCTGGGCCGTCAGAAATGAGGCCAGAAGGTACTCTTTGGTTATTGACCTAGCTTTAAAATTCTCCAGATGTCTCTCTGCTAATAATCTATACCACATGGTCAAGGGTTTTTCCCAGCTTTTTCCTTCCATAATGAAATTTATTCCTTCAAAATAGATATTTAGGTCCAACCTTGTAGTGAGCAGTTAAGCTTTGGGAGCCGGATCCTGCTGATTGCAGTTCGGATTCTGGTCCTAGCAGCTTTAGGGGCACACCGGGTGTGCGTGCACATGTGCACATCTTGACAGGATGGAGAAATGGAGGAACAGGATTGCAGTGTAACCATCCTCACTGGGCATGCTCACTCACATGCGAACTTTTTTTCTCTGCCTCTCTCTTTTTTTGTCTCTCTGATAAGTATGCACATCCTGTCGTTTTGTTTTGTTTTATTTTTGCTATAGAGCGTGTGTGCTCACCAGAGAGAAACAAGCAAAGAGATAAGAGGAGGAAAGTGAGAAATCATCTCCCAGGAGGATGGCCACACCACAGTCCCTTCTCCTCCATTCTTATCTCAGGATTTTGGGCACACATGCACCTATACCTGGTGTGATTTTCAAGCCACCAGGTCTAGGACTTGAATCATACAGCCATGTGGGATCTAGCTGCCTTAATTTCCATGCCACCTGCTGGCCCCTTCTTGTCAGTTCTTTTAAAAATAAAGTAAAATAGGGGGACCAGGAGTTAGTGTAATGGCTATGTTGCTGCACAACCATGTAGCCGACCGCGGTTCAAGCCCTGGACTCAGTGGCTTAAACTCAAGCCAGGCGCGTGTGCGTGCGTGCCCAAGATTCCGAGAGGAGAATGGAGGAGAAGGGATTGTGCGGCGTGGCCACCCCCCTGGGGGTTGATTTTTCACTTTCTATCTCTCTGTCTGTCTCTGTCTTTTTGGTGAGCACATGCACCCTATAGCAAAAACTTCTCCCCCCCCCAAAAAAAAAAAAAAAAGTAAAATAGAGACCAACAGTTGGCGTAATGGCTATGTTGCTGGACTCCCATGTAGTCGACAGTGGTTCAAATCCTGGACCTGGTGGCTTAAACTCACGCCAGGCACATGTGAATGCAGGCCCAAGATCCCAAGAGGAGAATGGATTGCAGCATGGCCATCCCCTGTGGGGGGATTTTTCGCTTTCTGTCTCTCTGTCTTTCTGGTGAGCGCACGCATCTTATAGCAAAAACCTCTCCCCCCAAAAAATAAATAAAGTAAAATAGATACTTAGTAGATTTTGGAGTTTGTTTTGCCTTTTTGCTGATAAACTAAGTAAAACTGTTAAGTGCGCTTTATAATAAGGATCATGTTTAAGGTCTCCGTTTTTGGATGAAGCTTGTATATCGTCTTTTCTTAGTAACGTCCGATTGTTTCATTTCTCTAGGTGTCATAGCTTCTACAGCAAACGCTACTCCCGGGCTCTCTATTTAGGAGCCAAAGCCATTCAGCTGAACAGTAATAGTGTTCAAGCCTTGCTGCTTAAGGGAGCAGCACTTAGGAACATGGGCAGAGTCCAAGAAGCAATAATCCATTTTCGAGAGGCCATACGGCTTGCACCATGTCGCTTAGATTGTTATGAAGGTAAGATATAAAATTTAGATGGTTAGTGTGAATCCATAGCTGTGGCATTAGAACCCAGAGGGAAGGTTTCTTTAGGCCAGAACTTCCCAGGCTGTTGTGCTTTAGAATCGTCTAGGAGAGCTTTTAAAAATCCTGATGCCAGGTCACATTTAGGTGGGAATGTGCAGGGTTGGGAGGTAGGCATCAGTGTTTTCAAAGATCCCGGGTATTGCCAATGTGTAGGTAAGTACTGCGTTATGTATTCGATATTCATTTAAGGCTTTAATTAGATGTTCACCACATACTTCCATAATCCATTTTTCTGGTCTTGAGTTGGTGGGGAAATGGTTTTGTTGTCCCTTTTTTTCCCAGGTCTGACTCACTCATTAATGTGAATCTCTGTGCTGGGCACTGTGCCATGTCACTCGGTTATTCCTTATTCTTTACAGTCATCTTCTCTTGGGCTGGAGGTGGTACTCACAGGGTAACTCCATTTCCATACGAGTGTTGGTTGTGGGAATCAGTCTGTTCATTGTGACCTTCAGAGTGGGTACCAGGCCCAGCTTTGTTTGTTAGGTCATATTTTAGGTTCATGTGAACTGACCCTGGGAGTTTAGAAGAGCTGTGCCAGCTTCAGCAACATTTGGTGACTCAGTCACAGACATTAAAATAGATCTTAGAAGATGCAGTTCCTCCAAAACATATTTTTATAAAAATTTAAAAATAAACCTAGAAGCCTAGGAATGATTTGCTTGTAACAGGAAGATGAGTTCAAATTGGATAAATAAAATTTGGAATTCAGGGGAAAAAAACAATCTGCTTATAAAGCCAGAGAACTGTTGTGCCTGTTGTGGATTTGTTGGGGAAAAGAGAATTGTCTTTGTTTTAAAACTCCAGTAAGCTAGGCCTTTGGTGTCAGATTTTTTTTTTTTTTTTTTTTGAGAGAGAGTTTCACTATAGGATGCATGCGCTCACCAGACAGACAGAGAGAGACATAGAGACAGAAAGCGAGAAATCACCCCCCAGGGGGGATGGTCACGCCTCAATCCCTTCTCCATTCTCCTCTCAGGATCTTGGGCACGCACGCACACGCGCCCGGCGTGAGTTTTAAGCCACTGGGTCCAGGACGCACACCGTGTTCGACTACGTGGGAGTCTAGCGACATAGCCATTACGCTAACTGCTGATTCCCCAGATTAAAATTTTTTTAAGAATTATTTTAACTTTATTTATTTTAATTTGACCAGAGAAAGACAGAGTGAGAGAGAGACAAAGAGAGAGGGAAAGTGAGAAAGCAAGCTGCCAAGTCCAGGACTTGAACCACAGGTGGCCATGTGTGAGCCTAGCGCCCTTAACCACCATGCCACCTGCTGGCCCCTCAGATTAAATTTTTTTGATCTTGAAATGAACTCCCCTAGCTTCCCAGGTACTTGTATCACAGGAATTCCATTCCGCTGCATGCTTACTCTTTCAGAGCATGGGGATTAGCTGAGTAACTCGCGCCACATGCTTGGATGAGGTCGTTCCTCGCTGGCCCATGAGTATCACAGGCTACCTTCCCTCAAGCTGCCATTGGAGCTTCTGATCAGGGTGACTGGATAGGCTCGCTGGTGCTTCTTGCAGTCTCCAGCCGGGCTTCTTCCTCTGCACGGGGAGGCTCTAGGTTAGTGAAGTACATTCTTTCGATTTCCTCCTGAAGTCCACTGGGGCTCTAGCAGGGAAATAAAAACCAGTCAATAAGTAGTTGCCAGCAACTGTATTTGGAACCCAGCACGCTGCCTGTAAGAGTTAGGCAATTTCTGGTTAAGTGACCAGTGTGTGTGGAAGAGTGTGCCTGGATGTTAAAAACGCTGCTAGGGCAGAGGAGTGTGCCATGGTGGAAAAATCTGCCAAGGAGTGTGTGGGTTTGGGGTTTAAGCTGTTTTTCTGTTTCGATGACTACTTTGTGCCAAAAAGCTTTTCCTCTTTTCTCCTCAACTTCTCAGCATGAAGAATTGAGGATCGACTCTTCTCAAAGTGGCCCTGTAAGGTGTCTTGCTGTGGGTGTGGAATGAGGCAGCAGCTGCCAGTCTCTCTGTATTTGGTCCATTGAGTGCTCTTCTTTTAGCTCAGGAAAGCCCTCAGCAAATGTACCTTTTGAGATAACATTTATATTTCAAGTGAAAGAGTTTCGCTTTCTCCTTTGATTGCCTGGGATAAGGTCTTTTTTTTTTTTTAAGAATTTATTTAGGGGCCTGCAGATTGCGTAATGGTTAAGGGTGCTGGACTTGCATATGGCTGACTGCAGTTCAAGTCCTGGATCTGGTGGCGGCGGCTTGCTTCCTCTCTCTCTCACTCTGTCCCTCTCTGGTCAAATTAAAATAAATAAATAAATGGATAAATAAAGTTAAATAAAATAATTCTTTTAAAAAAGGAATGTATTATTTAGTTAGCTCTATTTGTTATTATTTTTTAATTTGACCAGTGAGAGAGAGAAAGGGAGAGCGAGAAAACAAGCCACCAGGTCCAGTACTTGAACTGCAGTAGGCCATATGGGAATCCAGCACCTCTATCCACCACACCACCTGTCAGACCTGGCATTAGGTCTTTTAGTTCGTAGAACGGGACGTGCACTCTGGACTGTAGGAGGCCTCCCTCTTAAACTGAAGCCCGGTCGAGCATCCACAGAATATGGGTTGGTTACAAGGCCACAAAACGAGAACATCATTTCTCATTACATGAATCCCCTGGACATACAACAGGTATTGTCACGTTTGTCATAGAGGCTGCCCACATGCATGCTTATTTCCTTCACTGACTTAAAGTGCCTTTGAAGGGCAGACTTTTTTCCATATCCATCTCATACTCTGGGGAAGATCCTTTCTTAGGATTCCATCAACATATCCTCCAGCCTACTTACATCAAGTTTTCCTCTGGGCTGCCTTTGTCTGAAACTTTGAAGAATTGCAATTTGAGGGCTGTCAGAGTGGAAGCATGGCTTGGAATGGTAATGTGATTGAATTTCTTGTGCGTTCTGTGTTTTCAGGTCTTATCGAATGTTACTTAGCCTCCAACAGTATCCGCGAAGCAATGGTAATGGCTAACAACGTTTATAAAACTCTAGGAGCGAATGCACAGACTCTTACCCTTTTAGCCACTGTTTGTCTTGAAGACCCAGTGACACAGGAGAAAGCCAAAAGTTTATTAGATAAAGCCCTGACCCAAAGGCCAGATTACATTAAGGCTGTGGTGAAAAAAGCAGAACTACTTAGTAAGTATCTTACTGTTTGCCTTCTTCATCATTAGTTTTTATAAAACCTGATCTCAGTTGGACTTCAGACCCAGCTGATTACAGGTTAGCAGACAAATGTGTGCCTTTTGCAGCAGGGCAGCGCCTTCTTGAGTTGGTTTATATTTAGCACAACCACATGGAATTGGCTTAGACTGCTTGGGTTAGCTCAAACCAGCTATAATTGGTTGGTACCTGTTCAGCTCATTTTTGTCTGCTTTTAATCATCCTGAACTAGTTTGAGCTTAGTCTAACTAACTGGTTTTAGCCAGTTTGAACTATTTTGAGCCATTTTAATTATTATTATTATTTTTTGAGATATAGGGTGCACGTGCTTGCCAGAAAGACAGAGAGACGGGCCGGCAGCTGGCATGGTGGTTAAGGGCGCTGGACTCCTCCACATGGCCGACCATGGTTTGACCCGGCAACTTGCTTTCTCACTTTCTCTCTCTCTCTCTCTCTGTAAAATAGAAAGAAAGAAAGAAAGAAAGAAAGGAAGGAAGGAAGAAAGTTAAAATAACTCTTCAAAAAAAAAAAGACAGCGAGAAATCACCTCCCGGGGGGATGGCCACGCTGCAGTCCCTTCTCCTCTTGGGATCTTGGGCACACACACATCTGGCATGAGTTTAAGCCACTGGGTCCAGGACTTGAATCATGGTTGACTACATAGAAGTCCAGCGACATAGCCATTACACCAACTGCTGGTCTCAAGCCATTTAAATTCTTATATGGCTTCCCTTTTAGCCTTAGTATATATATTTTTTGGTCCTGATTTATGGTGAACTCCTGGGTTTGAGCTAGTTTGGCAAATAAAATGTAATTTGGCTTTTAATTGAATTAATATTTTAAAAAAGTTTTTTTTGGAAGATTTATTTATTTTATTTTAATTTGACCAGAGAGAGAGAGGGCAGGAGAGCGGAAAAGTGAGAAAGCAAACCTCCAGGTCCAGGACTCAAACTGTGGTCGACCATGTGGGAATTTAGTGCCCTTAACCACCATGCCACCTGCTGGCCCTCTAAATCAAGATTAAAGACTGAAATTTTAAACATCAGCCCTCAGGCTGCTCATTTCCTAGTAATAGGATTTTAGATGCATTTGGTCTCACTTTGTGTTGCACCACCATTTTCTTGAGGATGATTGTCTGATTGTGATAGTTGTATAGATAGCCATATAAATGACTTCAGATGGCAATATATTTTCAGAACATCGAAGTGGGACAGTAAGGATTTTTTTCTTTTCAGGCAGAGAGCAGAAATATGAAGATGGAATTGCTTTGCTGAGGAACGCACTGGCTAATCAGAGTGACTGTGTCCTGCATCGGATCCTAGGAGATTTCCTTGTAGCTGTCAATGAGTATCAGGAAGCAATGGACCAGTATAGTATAGCACTAAGGTAGGCACTTAGCCTCCCGTGGGGTAGGTTGAGGAGGAGGGTAGAGGAGGCAGGTGACCGTGTAACAGGACTTCTGAAACACACACGCCCTTTGTGCCCCCTGTTGAAAGCAGAGTAATGATAGTGATGGTAGAAGAGTTACTTGTGAATTTACGAGTTCTAAACATTTTTACTTAAAGTATATTAACAACACTAAAGAGCTAGTTCACTCCTAACCAGCTCACACCACCGTAGCATCTGTGTTCATTTGTATAGGTCATCTTCTTGTCCTTGCCCACACATACACATATTTTTATAGGGTTATACCTAGTATATCTTTTCTATTCTGCTTTTTCAAATCAAAGTATTATAAGTACTTTCCCATGTTTCTACCTGCTGTAGTGTTTAAGAACTTGAGCTCTGAAGTTTGAATACTATCTTCACCACCTGTCATCTTGGGCAAGTTACTAACAAATTTTCTTGTCTATATCTATCTATCTTATCAGGTATTAAATGATTTAATGGGGATTAAATGATTATTCCATGTAAAACTCTTAGCACTGTGCCTGGTAATTAGTAAATACTAAATAAATAGTGGTATTCTTACTGTTTAATATAGAAGTGATTTCTTTGAGGGTTGTCTGTGTGTCTGTGAGGTCATGGTGAAGGGCTGTCTGTAATCGAATCTGATCACACCCGTTTACCTGTGCAGCAGACAGGTGAGCAGCGCTCCTATGCATGGCATCGCAGTGAGCACTGGAGATGCTGTGGTGCCGGGACTCTCCATCTCAGCTGTGCAGACTGCCACGTGCTAAGGCCTTAATTGCAGTCTGTAGAAGGCAAGATGGGGTACGGGGTGGGGGAGCCCTGGATGTGGAGGAGAGTTGTTTAGAGGGTTCTAGAGAAGACAAGATGTTTACAGTCAGTCTTATTCATGTGAATAGAAACGGCTGTCCAGCATGGGTTCTAGCTGCTGCTTCGAAGCCCAGAAGCAGTGAGAAAATAAATACCAGACTTTGATTAGAGGTGGGGTTTGCTGAGGCTGGGAAGCCTGCTTGCTTGGTGATGCGTCACTAAGGCGAGAGGAAAGGTTGCTTAGCAGCCGAGACTCTAAACTTCGGGGTTTGATGCATGTGATGACTTGTAGCTGCTGAATGTGAATGCCCAGGTAGGGTAGCCTTGGGTCCTGGGGTCTAACCTAGGAGGCTATAAATCTATTCCATGATGTAGCATGGTGTTTTGGGTTGAGTACTAAAATGCTGATATGTTTATGTTTTAAGAACATGGAACATTTTATTCAGAAATAATTATTTTTATAATTCTGTAGTTTGAAAACCCAGTACTTTTAAGAAATTACATTTGGATTCTTCATGAATATTTGTTACTTTTCATTTGTGTTATCTGGTAGCCTCCTCTAGCAGAATGCTAGGGGTAATAGGTGTGAAAAAATTTAATAAATTATGGAGACAACTCAGGTTAAGAATTCTAAAAATTAGGAAAAGTTGCCTTTTCTCATTTCTAGTGGTGACTCGCTGGATCCAGCCTTGAAAGCCGGAGCTGTCTGGAGAGGCCAGGCTCTAGCAGTTGCTCTGTGACTATGTGGTCACTTCACTGCCGGGCCAGGGAGATGACGGATCAGCCAGCAAGAAGCAAGGCAGAGATTCAGGCCTCTCCTTTGTTTTGTTGTCCCCTAGTTTGGACCCCAATGACCAGAAGTCTCTAGAGGGGATGCAGAAGATGGAGAAGGAGGAGAGTCCCACGGATGCCACTCAGGAGGAGGATGTGGACGACATGGAAGGGAGTGGGGAAGAAGGGGACCTGGAGGGCAGCGACAGTGAGGCGGCCCAGTGGGCTGACCAGGAGCAATGGTTCGGCATGCAGTGAGGGGCGGCTCAGGCCGCATGGGCCTCTCTGCTCTGAGCACTTCCGAGGACTGAAGGAGCCGTGGGACCTGCTCTCAGGAGGACAGTGATTCCACATGTGATTGCAGCAAGGCCAGCCCCTCACGCCCGGTTCTAGTTGGGACTTCGTTTAACAGAGTCTGACAAGCCCTTCGTCTGTCTCCACCTTCTCGTGTCCAAGCCAGGGGGCACTGAGGGAGCATTCTGAGGCCTGCACACATGCCAGGCTTCAGGGCAGAGTGCTTTTCTGTCTTTAATTCCTGTGTTGGAGAGCATGAGTAGTAGACAGTGTTTTGGCTGTGACCTGGATGACCTTGGAGGAATGCCAGCATCCCAGAGCCAGAATGTCATCTCAGGTCAGATAGCTGTACTGTCTGGCCCTTTCCAGTGGGTTCCCCCCTCAGAAGTCCTCATCCTGGGCTATGTAGACTGCCCCAGAAACCTTGCTTTCTTCTGCAACGTTAGTATGCCTTACGCTGACAGTTGCTATTTTGCATAACAGTTTTCCTATTTGCTAAGCTGGTATCTTGCCTCTGAGCTTGGGCTGATCCGAGAAACAGGTGTGACGAGAGCATGACCAGAGACGCACCTGGGGCAGTTAACCAATAAAACTGGTTTGTACAGTCATGGTGTTGGGGTGATGAGAACAGAAGCCCTTTTACAGACTCTTTCTTGGTCTCATTCAGAATGCATTGATTCAGCCCCAGAATTATTTGCCATAAATAGACTTCCTTTCTTCCCTTCATGTGGGGAGTGTTGGGTGCCGGGAGGGTTGGAAACCTCACATACCCTGAGCTGGTCCATCGTTTGCATTTTAGTTGGTAAGTCTCTCTGGGGCCTGAGTGTCTTCAGGCAGGTTTCAGACCAAGCCTGCCTGGCTTCCACTGGCGCTTCAAGGGGATTGGTGTCTGGTTTGAGCATTGCTTGGGGCCCGCCTGGAGTGTTAGGGTTAGGGTTAACCCTAACCCTGATCTCAGGACCTGGAAGACTGCACCACCATCTGCCCCATAGATTCTACAGTGCAGTGCCTTCCGAGTACACAGTTAAAAACAAAATTGGTTTTTCTTAAAGCTGATTAAAACAAAATTAGTTGGAGGTCTTGCAAAATGTGAGTATGATGGAAATGGAAAGTTGTCTCCTAAAGTGTAAAGACACAGTAAGTGTACAGTAGTTCAGGAACTCACATCTGACAGTTGTGATTTAAATTGGGTAAAAATGGGCCAACAGGTGGTATGAAGGTGAAGGGGCTGCATCCCACATGTCTAGCTGCATGGTTCGAGTCTTGGACCCAGCAGCTTGAAAAATCACACCAGGTGCATGTACACATATGCCCCAAATCCCAGAGTAGACAAGGAGAAGGGATTGCGGCATGGCCGTCTCTCTAGGGGGTATATTCTCACTTTCTCTGGTGAGTGCCTGCACCCTGTAGCAAAAACTAAAAACAAATTGGGCAAAAATTACCATGAAAATGTCAAAGTATTGGGAACCAGCAGTTAGCGTAATGGCTATGTCGCTGGATTCCCACGTAGTCGACCGTGGTTCGCGTCCCGGACCCAGTGGCTTAAAACTCATGCCGGGCGCGTGTGTGTGCGTGCCCAAGATCCCGAGAGGAGAATGGAGGAGAAGGGATTGTGGCATGACCATCCCCCCGGGGGGTTATTTCTCGCTTTCTGTCTCTATGTCTCTGTCTGTCTGGCGAGCGCACACGCCCTATAGCGAAAAACCTCTCAAAAAAAAATGTCAAAGTTTTGGACCAGCAGTTAGTGTGATGGCTATGTCGCTGGACTCCCACGTAGTCAACCACGGTTTGAGTCCTGGACCTGGCGGCTTAAATTCATGCCGGGCGTGTTTGCATTATGCCCAAGGTCCTGAGAGGAGAGTGGAAGAGAAGGGATTGTGGCAGGCCATCCCCCCTGGGGGTGATTTCTTGCTTTCTGTCTCTCTGTCTTTCTGGCAAGTGCACGTGCCCTATAGCAAAAATAAATAAATAAACTCTCCAAAAAAAGAAAAAGTCAAAGTATGAACCCCAAAGCCTGTGTGGCATCAGTTGATCTGAGCTACTTCTAAGGAGCCCAGCAGGTGGCTAGGGTCCTATGAAATGCATGTGAGGTCAGGAGGAAACTTGCCCATTGGCCTCAGGGGTCTTCCTCAGATGCAGGCTCATGAGCTCCTGAGCTCCATTACCAGGCAATGCATTGAGAGAAGAGGCAAGAACCTCTGCATTTTCCCTCATTCTCAAAGGAAGCCTGTCAGGCTTGACGGCCAACTCAAAGCCACAACCCCTGAGCCTCCCACTAGATCAGGATGTGCCTCAGTGCCAGGCCCTGGGCATCACATCTGTCAGCCTATTGTGCCCTTCGCCTCTCCTTGGCATGGCCCTCACCTGTGTTGGGAGTCCCTGGGCCAGCGTGACCTGCCCACTTCAGGCCCTTCCCACCTGTGGCTCGGGCCTCAGTGACAGCCAAGCTAGAGGAGGTAGTTGAAGCCATGTTTAGAGCACCCGCACTCACAGGACTGGGAAAACACTGGGACTAGATCAAAGAGTGAGAGCGCTTTACCTTGGAGAGTGCTCAAGGCCTCAAGTCACTGTCACTTTCTCAGTAATCTAAGAGCAGGGAGGCCCAGGAAGCAGGGCTTGAATCGGCTGCACACCTGTGACTCCCGTTGAGTCACCTGTTAAGAGAGCAGGCAGCAGACCCGGGACAGCCCCCTAGTACCCACCACAAGCACCTTCCAGGGTCAAGCCTCACAGGCAGGACGGAGATTTTTGGTCCTGGAGTCCTGTCATCACCCTGCCTTTCCAATGGCCAGAGGCCAGCTGAGTTCTAAACGCCCTGTTCTCAGAGAGCTGTGGGTCAGTGGGCTGCGTGAGGTGAGCCCTGCAGCCTGGGTGTCCCCCTCTACCTCCTGGGGTGAGGATCCCATGAGCCCCGTAGGAGAATGCCAGCCTGCAGGTCCTCTGGAGCCCTCTTACCGCTTCCCCCTGGAGCCTCTCAGCTGAGCAGGGAGGCAGGCTCTCCAGTTGGGTGCTCCCTGCCCTTCCGTGTGGATTCTCCAATTCAGAATCCCTCCCACGTGCCAGGGTCCTGGCAGGCCTGGGCCTATGGGCCTACTCAGGGCTGGTGGCCGGAGCCCTGCCTGTCAGCTATAGCTTGGGGCCACCCTCGTGCCTCTGAAGTCTTCCTCGGAGGATGATGCCAGCCTTTGCCCAAATCTGTAATTGTCACACTTGATTCTTGGGGCCCAGCAGAGGGCCAGGCCCAGAGGCTGAGTCTGCATCCTTTCCACCCCGACCCATGCTCCTCAGGCGCTCCCCAAGCTAGAGGAGGGCGGCAGAAGCCAGGCCTGATCTCAAACAGCACCTGTGGGCCTCGCTCTGCAGCTGCCTGTGTAGGGGACGGGCTAGCCTCAGTCCTCCCTGCGCCTTCTGTCTTTTCCTGGGGCAGGCCAGGGCCTGCGCAGAACCACTGCCCAGAGCTCGCGGTGGGCTCTAGAGCCTGTGCTCAGGCCTGCTCATGGCACTGGCACATGCCTGCTGTGTCCTCTGGATTTGACATGTACCTTACTGTGGTCTCTGAGGACAGCAGCCTTGGCCAGGTCACCAGGAATCCCTGGCACTGGGAGAGCTGGCTGAGGTAAGTGTCTCACTAAGGTTTTCCACTCCCGCAAGAACCTCCCTGCCATGGGTTGGCAACTGGGGCCTCAGCAGCCACCTCCCCTTTCAGGCACAGAGGGCAGGCTTGGCAGACCTGCACAGCCGGGCACACCTGGGCTGCCACTAGTCAGGGCCCTGGTGTGGTGGGGTTTTCCCAGGTGGCTGTGGATGGTGTCACAGCACAGAGCGGGTCACTTATTTCACAAACCACGTGGGACCAGCAATGCTAGGAAGAAGTAGAAAGCCCACAGCTCAGCCTCCATTAAAAGAAGACACTTGAAAAATAACAGATTAACAGGGCCAGCAGATGGCGTGGTGGTTAAGGCGCTGGACACTCCCACATGGCCGACCATGGTTCAAGTCCCGGACCTGGTGGCTTGCTTTCTCACTCCTCCCCACCCCCCATGTCTCTCTCTGGTCAAATTAAAAAAATTAATGAGTGGATAAATAAATCATTTTTAAAAATAACGGATTACCCTCATGGTTGCTGGTGGACTGTAGGATGGTGTGGCCACTGTGGCAGACTGTGGCAGCTGGAACTCTCACACCGGGTTAGCCCGTACCCAGCAGTCTCATTTCTTTTCTTTTTTTTGGAGAGGTTTTTTGCTATAGGGCGCGTGTGCTTGCCAGTCAGACAGACAGAGACAGAAAGTGAGAAATCACCCCCCAGGGGGGATGGCCATGCTGCAATCCCTTCTCCTCCATTCTCCTCTCAGGATCTTGGGCACGCACACACACACACCCGGCGTGAGTTTAAGCCACCGGATCCGGGACTCGAACTGCAGTCGACTACATGGGAGTCCAGCGACATAGCCATTACGCTAACTGCTGGTTCCCCCTCCCCGGCAGTCTCGTTTCTGAGTATATGCCCGAGCGAGCGGATGACAGGGACTCAAGCAGGAACTCATACTCTCCTACCCGTAGCAGTGCCATTCATGGTGGCCGAGGGGTAGAAGCGAGCCTCACGTGGTCAACCTGTGGAATATTCTTCAGCCTTAGGAAGGCATGTGCATGCATGCCCAAAATCCCGAGAGGAAGGGAGGAGAGCCATGCACATGGCTTTGAGAATGTCATGCTAAATGAAAAGCCAGTTGGGAAGGACAGGTGGGGTAAGATTCCACTTTCCCAGGTAGAAACACGTAGATTCCAGGTGCCAGGGGCTGAGGACTCAGCGTTTTATGGAGACAGAGGTTCAGGGTGGGTGATGAGAAAGACTGGGAGCCCCAAGGAAAGCCATGGCGGCCCCCTGTTTGGACTTAATGCCATGATCTCTACACAGCTCAATACCCTGCCCGTGAGAGAACAGGCGGCCCCCAGCGCACCTGGCCGCGTGAGGTCGCATTCCTCCCTCGCCGGATTCAAGAGCTGCAGACCGGCAGGGGCTGTGCGTCACACAGCCGCGCTCTGGCCACTTAAATCTTCCAGTGTCTGTCTCTATAAACAACCCTCTGGTGACCTCCTTTGCGCTCACAGCTTTTTCCTTCTTTGGGCAAATTCCCAGCAGGGGGATTTCAGAGTGAGAGTTTAATATCTTTTCTGGAACATTCAAGGAGGCTGGCTGGGTTGTCCTCTCTAGGCAGTGACTCTGCACGCCTAGGCTGGCCCTGCAGACTCCCTCATCTCAGGTGTGGCCCCCCTCAGCTGCCCCGTCTACCCAAGGAGCCTACCCATGGGCTTCAGGTCAGGGGTGAACCAGGAGCTCCCCAGTCTTGAAAATGCCTGCCCCTCATCCGTTCACCGAGAGACACACGGATTATTCTAGCCTTCGCCCCTTGCTTCCTCAGTAACGTCCCACTCCAACAGTGAGACACGGCTCCCACCCTGCTGTCTATCCTAGCATTTTGTTATTCTCAAAACCTGTCTTATCAGAAACTGAACTTTCCTGGGACCAGCAGATGGCGTAATGGTTACATTGCTGGACTTCCATGTAGTTGACCATAGTTCGAGTCCCTGATCCAGTGGCTTAAACTCAGGGCACGTATGCATCTGTGCCCAAGATCCCAAGAGGAAGACAGAGAAGGGATTGCAGCGTGGCACCCCTCCTGAGGGGTGATTTCTCACTTTGTCTATCTGACAACTGTACATGCCCTGTAAACAAAAGTCTCTCTCTCTCTCTCTTTTTTTTTTTTTAGAATTTATTTAACTTTATTTTAATTTGACTAGAGAGAAACAGAGTGAGAGTGAGAGAAAGCGAGCTGCCAGGTCTGGGACTCAAACCACGGTTGGCCATGTGGAAGTCCACTGCCCTTAAACAGGAGGTCACCTGCTGGTCCTCAAAAATCTCTCTTAAAAAAACAAAACAAACAAAAATCCCCTAAAAAACAACTGAACTTTTTTTTCCTTAAATGAATAATCTTTTTACAAAGTGTCCTGCACTTGAATGCTTCCCTGAGAGACAACACAGTGAACCTCGTTCCTTGCTGGTACACACTGGTCTACCGCGCCTTTGCAGAGGGCTGCGTGTTACTCCCATGGCTTGGACATTCTCTGGAGTAGTCAGCATCTTGCTAGGATGGGCACTTGGGTTATTCCAGCCTTTTGCCACAACAGAGCAGCGGGCACACTTATTTCTGTGGTCACATGGTAGGGTTTCATGAAAGTGATCAAAGGGTACGGACAGCTAAACAGAGGCACGTTTGCTGACTGGGCTGCCACCTTCTCACCATCCACATCGAGTGCCCGTCTCCTAATGCTGTGTGCACGTCACCCATCAGCAGTGCAGGAAATGAGCTTTGTTACATGCGTCACACTTTCATCCTTAATGGCTTCTCCTACTGCTTTCTTGGGGTACTTAAAAATCTCAGACTTGTGGGACCAGCAGTTATGTCACTGGACTCCCATGTAGTTGACCACGGTTCGAGTCCTAGACCTGGTGGCTTAAAACTCACGCTGGGCGCATGTGCATGCATGCCCAAAATCCCGAGAGGAGAATGGAGGAGAAGGGATTGTGGCATGGTCATCCCCCCTGGGGGGTGATTTCTCGCTTTCTATCTCTGTCTCTGTCTGGCGAGCGCACGTGCCCTGTAGCAAAAAAAACTTCCCCTCAAAAAAAAAGAAAAATCTCAGACTTGCAAATGGGCATAAGGAACACCGACTGACCTGCCTACCACCCAAGCACTTCTGGTGTAGGCTGCCCTCCCGGTCTCATCCCTCCTGGAACCTGACTCAGCTCTGGTTGTTGCACATCCCTC
>NW_006159738.1:2788316-2789905 GCF_000334495.1 Tupaia belangeri chinensis | reverse complement strand
TGTAGTTGACCACGGTTCGAGTCCTAGACCTGGTGGCTTAAAACTCACGCTGGGCGCATGTGCATGCATGCCCAAAATCCCGAGAGGAGAATGGAGGAGAAGGGATTGTGGCATGGTCATCCCCCCTGGGGGGTGATTTCTCGCTTTCTATCTCTGTCTCTGTCTGGCGAGCGCACGTGCCCTGTAGCAAAAAAAACTTCCCCTCAAAAAAAAAGAAAAATCTCAGACTTGCAAATGGGCATAAGGAACACCGACCGACCTGCCTACCACCCAAGCACTTCTGGTGTAGGCTGCCCTCCCGGTCTCATCCCTCCTGGAACCTGACTCAGCTCTGGTTGTTGCACATCCCTCTGGCTGTTGCTCACAAACGTGTTGCCAATTGCTGTTACTGGCCCATGGTGATTGACGCGCTGCTGCTTCTCTGTCCCCAGAACTGGCCCTGGCCCGTGTTCAGAGCCTATTACACAGTATCACGCATATCCTCGGCTTCACACAGGCAGTGTTGCTGCACCTGGTTTCAGTGCTCAGGGAGGTTGATCTAGGTTGATACCTGTAGTTCTAGCTCATTTTCATCGCTCTTGAGTCGTATTTGAAGATGCCTCAATGTGCTTGTCATTTTCTGCTGTTGCTGGTCACTTAGGTTTTTCTTCTCTAAACTCTGGTGTGGCTCTTCCTGCATGTGAGAGATTCTCTAGCACATACTTTCCTGCTGGGATGGATGCTGAGAGCACATTAGGGTTCAAGTCCCCCTGGTCTCCAGAGTGCTTGTCACTACTTGTGTAAGGAGGGTGCTTTGCTCCAGTCTCCAGTCTTGGTTATTGAAGGCCCTTTGTTGGGGTCAGTTTGGAGTGATTAAGGAGGCTGGATCCTGGAACCATGAGATGGCTTAATGGTTACCTAGTTGACTGTGGTTCGAGTCCTGGTCCCAGCAGCTTAAACTCATACTGGGTGCATGTGTGTGCATGTCCAAAATTCCGAGAGGAGATTGGAGAAGGGATTGTGGGTGACTATACCCCCTGGGTGTGATTTCTGTCTCTCCAGCAAGGGCCCTATAGCAAAAATCCTGTTTTCAAAAGGAGGCTGGATCCCGCATAGCCAATTATAATTTAAGTTCTGGGTCCTGTGGCTTGAAAACACACCCAGTGCATGTACGTGTGTGTTCAAAATCCCAAGACTGGAAAAGGGATTTGTAGCGTGGCCATCCCTCCCCAGGGGGGTGTTTTCCCATTTTCTCCCTTTCTCCTGCATGTACCTGGAGAAACCAAAGACTTGGTCAATTAATGGACACGAAATGTAATCTTGCTATAATCTTAATTGCCAGTGAGGTTGAGCAGCTTGTATTTATAAGATGCCCAGGTTTCCTCCTGTGCTTAACATTTAATCGTCCTAGTTTAATATTTTATATCTTTTTGATGTAAGGGGATAGTTTTTTTTTTTTTGAGAGAGATTTTCACTGTAGGGCGTGTGCGCTCGCCAGACAGACAGAGAGAGACAGAGACAGAAAGCGAGAAATCACCCCCCAGGGGGGATGGTCACGCCGCAATCCCTTCTCCTCCATTCTCCTCTCGGGATCTTGGGCACGCACGCAC
>NW_006159738.1:2762985-2788119 GCF_000334495.1 Tupaia belangeri chinensis | reverse complement strand
CCTCCATTCTCCTCTTGGGATCTTGGGACAGGCATGCACCTGTGCCCTGGCGAGTTTAAGCCACTGGGTCCAGGACTTGAACTGTGGTCGACTACATGGGAGTCCAGCAACATAGCCATTACACCAACTGCTGGTCCCCAGCTGTTTTTTCAAGGTCATTACCCACATAACCCAATTAAGTTGACCTACTAAGTAGAAACACCACTCTTCAAATAATGCCTTTAATTACTAGTTTTAATCAAGGAGTCTGGTATACATTCCATGTTCCCATTACTATGCTCTATTTTTTTCTTAAAATTTTTTGTGTGTGGGGCTGGCAGGTGGCATGGTGGTTAGAGGCGCTGGATTCCCACATGGCCAACTGCAGTTCGAGTCCTGTACCTGGCAGCTTGCTTCCTTGCTTTCCCCTTCTGTCTGTCTCTCTCTGGTCAAATTAAAAAATAGTAACAAAAATTAATAACTAAAAAAAAAAAAATTTGTGTGTGCTACAGGACACGTGCATTTGCCAGAAAGAAATCAGCCCCTGGGGGATGACCCACACGGCAATCTTTTCTCCTCCAGTCTCTTAGGATTTTGGGCATGCATGCACTTGGCCAGAATGAGTTTTCAGTCACTGTGTCCAGGACTCAAACCAGTCAACAATGTGGGAGTCCAGCAACATAACCATTACACCAGCTGCTGGTCCTTCCATTACTATTTTACACTTTACCTCATTGTTAGAATCGCCTGTTTGATTAAGGTGTTTTTGTTTTTGGGTCAGCAACTGGGGTGGTGGTTAAAGGGGCTGGACTGTCACATGGCTGACTGCAGTTCATGTCCCAGACCTAGAGGCCTGAAAATCACATCAGGCACACATGTGCGTGTACCCCAGCTCCCTGGAGAATGGACTACAGCAAGGTCATTCCCCCGGGGCCGGGGGTGGTTCACACTTTCCCTCTCAGTCTCTCGCTGGTGAGTGCAGGTGCCCTATGGCAAAACCCCAAAAAACCGTAACTTTTTAAAATACCTCTAAGTGAATTATCACATCACACTAAGATGTCAGTTCTCCCTAAATTATTAAACTTTCCTTGATGTGTCCATTGATCCAGTATGACCCTTGTTTTTTATTCATTGAAGCATTTTTTTGTTTTCTTACCTGATTGCATTGACTAGTATCTCCACAGCAGTGCTGAGTAACAGACACCTGTGGACTTAGTATAATTCTAAAGTTTATCCTAACAGCTGTGCTTTAGTTTTCATTCTTTTTTTCCTCCCTGATTGCCAGAGGGTATGTGCCTTTGCCAGTGACAGCAAGGGAGAGGTAGAAAGTACCCTCCAACTGTGAGTGTCACACTGCAATCTCTCCTCCCTCCATCGTTCCAGGATTTGGGGCATTCACACACATGCCTTGTCTTTTTCAAGCCACTGGGGCCAAGATTTGAACCATGGTTAGCTACGTGGAATCCAGCTTCCTTAACCACTAGGCAACAGATCTCATTGTGGCAATAAATGGAAATTATGGTTAGTTAAGACAAGATTTTAAACTTTAATATTTTCTTCCACATTGGGGGAGTTGATAGTACTTAATAGTTTTGCTTGTTTAGATTTATAGAATCCTCCAACTACCCTTGCATCCGGGTATTACCTTTTCAACAAAAGAACCACCTTATGGAACGTGGAGTCAGGGAGGGGCGCTTCACTCTAAATCTGCGTGGCAAATCACTGACCATCAAATGTCTAAGTTTCACCTCCCCCCTGCAGTAGCTATTCAGTTCTATTTCACCTCTCTTCTGTACCTATCAATTGGGACAGTTATTTTGGATTTTGCACTTCTCCACTGCTATAGTTTTCCAGTCTCTTGAGTCTCAGCTTTCTTAGTGATGTTGACTAGTGAGACCTTGAGATCTAGATTCTTGAAAGCCCCCACTGGTGATGCACACTGGGTTTCCCCGTCCTCAAAGGGCCAAGAGCCAGATGGGACTCTTACAGATCATGTCTCACAGGAGCGGAACTTCTACCACTCTGCTTTGCCTCCCAGTTAGGACCGAGGAGTTCCCAGACACTCTCCATGGGAGGGCGAACCGTGTTGCTTCCAGCAGAGGTGCAGGCAGGAGCCCTGGAGCCCATCCCCAGCCTCCCACAGGAGAACAGTCAACAGCGCACCCGGAATTTACCGTAGAATAGATTTATTTACCTGAAACCATGTCTGTGCAATGCCTCTTGTTGCCAGCACAGAAAGAAACAAACTCATCTCTATTTACAGTCTAAAGTCAAACATGCGTTGTGGTAAGTTGACGTTTAGCATTTTATTAAGATAAACGCGTCACAATATTTGTATTGCACCAACATCTGTCTACTGCTTCTGGTTTCATTAAATAAATTACAGTGCAAAATAGCTGTCTGCACACTCAAAAATAACTGAAGGTATGAACTTGAAGCCTACATTTTAACCAACACCTGTAGTGTTTTTAAAGAATTTATAAATAAGCAAACTGTACAGGGCCAATTAAAAAGTAGCATGTTTCAATGTCACTGTAGAGAATTCGCGCTACTTACAACTGAAGGCATGCATTACAATAGAATATTGTACATTTATATAAGCTACGACATTTTGCACAGAGAAATGTGGAGACTTGGCTGACGGCTTCTAAGTTCTTGGATAAGGTATCAGAACCTTAATTCTTCTTGCAGCAAAGAAACCAAACTTCTCTGGAGAGGTTCTGATTAAGCTAAATTGTATGTCTGTAATCATTACTTTGATTTGAAAGCTAAAAACCCCATTGGTAATACACATTTCCTCCATATAACACACGAGTTGGGAACTTTTTCTACTTTTCCTTTTCCTCAACATCAATCATGCAGAGGTTGGTAGATGTGTTGCTAAAAACGCACATGCACGCAACCGAACACCCTTACATTTCTGCAAAATGGTTTAGGAAGCGGTTACTCCAGTATTGCTGAAAAGGAAAGAGAGAGGAAATCAGCTTCATGAAACACAAGAAGGAAATGTTAGAGTAACAACCTAAGGTCAGCAGTGACAGATGAAAAAGGGTACTCAGCTTGGTCTTTTAAGATACTAAGACAAGCGTTTCTAACACTGTCCCTGAGGCGCTGGGTCTGCAGACACGGGCTTCATGCCACAGCCCCATGTCTGGTTACAGAGCAAAGGCCAGTGCTGCTCGCAGGAAAACGTCAGGCGTGGAGCGGTGAGTGGCAGAAGCCAGGCCTCGGTTGGCAGTAGAGGGTGAAGAGTGGGCAGCATGGCAGCTGTGCAGAGCTGCCAGCCCTGCCTGCCTCCCTGGGCTACAGGCCTCCCACTGCCCGATCCAGGAAAGGAAAGCCCTTTCAGTAAAGCAGTCTGAGGACGGTTCTCATTAGCAGAGACGGGCTGTTCTGGCGAACATGAAGGTGGAAGTCAAGGGGCAGCCCCGGGCTCACAGCTCAGCACACTGCAGCTGTGTGTGCTCTGGCTCGGGTGTGGTAGGTACGCGGCAGACACTGAGCTAATGCTTGTGGTCTCAGGTATTCCTGAGGCCAAGCCCTCGACTTGAGGGTGATGCGGTGGCAGCCACCCTACCTGGCTGGGGAGACGCCCTAGTTCTCCCCTACCCCAACAGAATAGGTCACTTGCGTTCTGCAGAGGGGCCCAGTCAGGGCATGTGTGAGGCTGCCCTGGGCACAGTGGGGCAGAGCTCTGTCAGAGGCTGGGTGAGGCAGGGGGTAGCGAAGAGCAATGCTGAGGGGAGGCCGGCAGCCCACCTGCCATCAGGGAAGAGCTCAGGGCTGCTTCCAGGCAGAGCTGCAGATGGGGAGAAGGGCTGGGCCTCGTCTGTGGGCTGACGACGGAGCAGGGTAGCTGCTGACATGCTCTCAGCTGGCAAAGCCACACAGTGAAGGCCACGTGGTCCTGCTCAGGGCGGCAGCAGGCCTAACCTGCTTCCCACTGTCTCGGCCAACCTAGGTGGGTGCCCAAACTGCCTTGTAGGCCAGAGGCACCTGAAGCCAAAAGACCACAAGGCCGTGGCCGGCCCAGGGACATGCGGATCTCCCCCAGCAGCCCTCACCACTAAGGCCGCAAAATCAAGGGACCAAGTCAAGCTGACTAATCTCTGCTGAGCGGTGCATGGCCCGGCCAATGCCGCCATCCTGTTGGGTTTGCAGCTCAGAGCCACTCCCCGTACTCCAAACACCTGCCCCATTTCTCTCTACACCTCATGATGCTTAAAGTGGCAAAACCTACCCTGACTTCCTCTGTTGGACAATCCAGGCTCCCTTCCTCAGGGTCATCACTTGCAAGCAGCCTGAGGCTTCACAGAGCCTGACCAGGTCTGTGCTTTGTCATCCCTGTCCCACTTCCGCCCCCTACGCCGGGACCTTTCAACTCTGCAGCAGCCAAGCTGTGCTGCTTCATTCACACCCCTCAGCTTCTCCCGGGGCTCCAGGTAGCTACAGCACATCTTCTGGCATCCCAGTAACCAGGGCTTGCTACCTTCCGGAGACCAGCAGGCCCTGCATGAGGCTGGGGCTGGGGCTGTGCTCTAACATACTCTGGAGAGAGGACTGGCCCCTTAGTCACAAAGGATGTGACCCAGAAAGGCCAGTGAAAAAAAAGGTGGCCTATTTAAGAGGAACCCACGGAGGCCTGGGTGACTAGGTTAGGGTACCTGCTCGCACCAGCTTCTGCTTTTTAATGAACAAGGCAGCAAAGTTCTGGAATGATTCCTTGCAGTTAACAAAGGTAAAAGCTTTATCCTTTTTTTGACTCTTTACTTCACTACCCGAGGAAGCATCCTTCCTTCGGCCTGTCAGTCTATCCAAAGCAGCAGGAACGAGGCTCCCTTCCTCGGCTTCAGTCTGGTGTGGGCTCTCCCTGGCACCTTGCTGAGCAGGTGTCCTAAGCGGTGTGGTCGGAGTCATGCCCACTAGCTGACACTGCACGACGACTCCTGTGCCCTCCACTCATGCCCACTGCTGTGGGAGTGGCAGGGCACAGCAGTGTGGGACGCTGAGGCTCATCTGTTAGTGGCCCACAGCTGGCTTATCTGGGGCAATCACTTGTGGGATAAATCCAAATCCCAGGGAAGGAGATACTCACGTTAGTGGACGGATGTTGGAAGGCATTGGAGAAAAACAGCACAGTTAGGACAGTTAATGACGTACACACGGTGGGAGGACTGCTCTCGGACATGCGCAAACATTGGTCACAGTCACGATGGTGATGGTTAGTGCACGCTCAAATAAAAATAGGTCTATACAATATGTTCATCTGGTCATGTGCTATTTACAGATTTTACAAAACACACGCACACACGCACGCGCACACACTCACGCACACACGCTTGTCCTGACATTTAACACCGGACTAGAACAGGCCAGCAGAAACTTGCATAAAACGTGTACCACTAACGGCCACTACTGCCTCTACATCAAGTGAAACGCCTACTGCTACGCGCTACCTGTGCGGCAGGACAGGACTGCTCTTCCCCTCAAGCACAGTAAACTAAAGTTCTAAGAACTTGAGAGTTGGGCATATCTATTATATAGTTCAAGATAAGTCACTTAGAAACAAGACAGTTCTTTTTCCTCTGTCCATTTAAAATGTTTTATTTCTCTTTTAAACTAGATTGTGAAGTGCCACTGAAATAGGCAATGTTGGCAAAAACAATGTCTGTTACAATAAAATACATTAGACATTTAAATAAATAACCTTAAAAACTATGTGAAGGGACATAAACCCGGTCAATTGAATCTGGAACAATGTTTTCTGCACAAGCGAGAACAGGCATACCTCTCATTAAGACTGATGTAAACAGAGCCATCCGAATCCTACAGAAGAAGCCGAGCAGGGGTGGGGTGGGCTGGGGCGTGGGTGAGCGGAGGCCGCGAGGGTGAGGGAAGTGGCAAACCAAAAATACTGACTGAGGTAGCAGGGCTCTGCTCAGTGCAGAAATTGGCTTATGAGTAAAAATTAGACTGTGATATCAAATTAAATCCAGATGATCATGCAAAAGACACAATACATGCTACTTAGTTTTAGAAAAAAACCACACACATTCATTTCCTAAAATCTGCTGCCAATTAACTTGCTGACAATGTCTGCTGGCTCAACTATTTTTTATACAAGGATGAGTATTAAACAGAACACTGTACATGCTTTTTCATCTACAAAAAAATATTTGCATAAAATAGTGTTAGTTCTCTGTACATGTCAATGGACACTTTAATTATGTGTATAAAAAAGGAAAATCTTGCCCCACTGGAGTCAGAAAAAGCAAAACAAAATCTAGAATATGAAACCTCCTTCACCAGCCAATATGTTCATGTGAAAATTCAGCAGAAATAGACAGTTGCTTTAAACAATAAAAAATTAATTGATTAAGTTAAACATCTTCTTTATGTGAAACTGTCAGTCAGGACCAGAACATGTCACTAAAGTTAGTGTCTGTGCTATAGACCCAGATCACCAGGGGCATTATGAGCAGCACGAATGGCCAGGAAATCCCGTCGGTGCATGCCGAGAAGGAGCAGGGTTTGGTGGCAGGCTGCACACACTCTTTACCAGGCTCCAGGTAGTTGCGGGCCACGAACTTGAGGGTCTCGTCCATGAGAATCACAGGCAAGGAGATTTTCAGCACCATCAGCCACTGGGTCAAATTCAGCGGTGTGATCTGGAAGATAAGCTGAAACACAGGGAAGCCGCGTCAAGCTCCCAGACTTTTCAGAAAGGAGGCAGCTGGTCCCACCCCGAGGTTCCATGACCACTTACTGGCAAAGGCTCTACATAGAGAATCAGGAAGTGGAGCGACATGGACAGGCAGATAGAGCCCACGAGCCAGATGTTCTCCCATGGGGGCATCCTCAGCAAGGACTGGTTCTCAGACAAGCTGCAGGACAGGAAAGGTCATGAACTCACCAACAGGGCAGAGGTCATCTCATGAGAGGCTGTTAGCGAGCTGCTGCCCTGCAGCTCGGGAAGGCAGCTGCTAACTGGCACCCTGCACTGACCCCATTCCAACGACTGGCGAGGAGGAGTTCAGATATAGGACACTGCGAGTTTGACACCAAGGCTTTTTGGTGCAGCAGATCCTGTCTCTGTGGCTCAAAGCTGTTCTCAATTGCCCTGGACACCTAAGCTATTTAGAAAGTTCCATTTTTGGCCTGGCTTAATTGGATAGGACCATTTGTTGCCTGCCCCTGTGGGCGTTAGTGTAAGAGGGTAGGTACCAAAGTTGCTCTTCTGGCTCTGCTGTTCCAGGATGAGCTCTTAAGAAACACGTGCCTAAGCACTCCCACTACTGCCTGGAGGGAATGGCAGCTTCGGCTTTAACCAGTGCTGCCGGTTCTTCCTTTTGGGGAGGAAAAGCCTTCTCATGATCCTCAACCCCCAGTGCCTGGTACCACAGCTCTTGCCACATCCTGCCACAACCCTCGCTGACCTGTTGAGCGCGTTACACATCTCGATGGTTACTAGGACAGACAGTGCCATTGTCATTGGGTAGGGAGATTCAAAGATTGCACAATCCACTCCTTCAAAGTCCGGGTTGTCCTCTTTACACTGGAGGAAATGACTCTGCAACAGAAGTCCAACCAAAGCCTGATCAGCCGAGCAGATCGCCCAAGTTCGGATGCCAATTCCACACCCAGCCCAGAACGGTCTACACAAGAATCAGGAAATGACTGAGGAGCAGCAGCTGTGGGGTTTTACCCTAGATCCCAAGGAAGCCCTTGCTCTTCAGAACCCTCTCAGATACAACTGCTTGTTGTTGGACCTAAAGGTGACTGACGGGCACCCAAGCCAAAGAACAGATCAAGGCCTGCAATGCCACACAGCTACAGTTCAGAGAGAATCAAGGTGCGTCAAATACCAGCTGGTAGAAGGACACTCTGGGACCGCCGTCGGCAGCGATGAACCACCACGCAGCAGCACCCACGGTAGCAGCGCCGACGTAACCTGGAACAAACACGACAATGCTGATGTCACGGTGCTCACTGCAATCCCGTGAGGACAACTGGAGGCCGACGGAGCGGGAGCCTGTACCAACACAGGCGACTGCTCAGCCAGCGTCCCAGGAGCCACGAGACAAGAGGCAGCTGTGCGTGCCGATGCAATTACCCACCCACAGAACTGAAGGCACGTGGCACACAGGTCAGAACGGCATGTCTTGCTTTTGGGAGAAGACCCCAGGCCATAAAACCTATCTATCTGCTAGACTCGCTGGAGGGCACAAGTCCAGGGGACAGGCACACTGAATTCAGGGAGTGGGCTGGCTGAGAGGAGCCTTTCCACTCGGTACCACTGTGTGCGCTTGCATTTTAAGTGGAGTAAATTATTACTAAAACACCTTCCCGGGCACCTGGGGAGGTGACTTCATCTCTTTGGGTCTCACTTTCCTAACTTCTGAAGGGACGAGCACCAGCATGCAGGTCAGGAAGATGAGGGCTCACGAGGCGGCAGACTGACACGGGCCCCAGGCATGCATGCCCCTCTCCTGCTTACAGGAGTGGGGTCTTGGTTATATACGTGGAAGTATCTGTTGGGCCTTGCCTATGAGCTCTGAGAAGGCAGGAGGACCCACCCAAGCCACCCCTGGGTTCCTGTGCACTCAGGGCTGACTCGGAAACCCTCACAGAAGCCCGAGGGAGGCAGCATGTCAGAACATGCACTATCAGGAACTTTAGTCTGCGGTACAGTTCACTGAAATGCGAGGGCACGCCCCATTTCCTGCTACCTTAACGTGGGGATGAAAGGGAAAGGTTCTGACCCACCCCCACACATGCACAAATCAGCATTAAAAATCAGTACTCACAGCCAATAGCCAGGTAACGGAAGAAGAGCCAGCCACTGATGAGTGGCTCCTTGGGGTTCCGTGGAGGTTTATTCATGATGTCCAGATCAGGGGGATTGAAGCCCAGCGCAGTAGCAGGCAGGCCGTCTGTCACCAGATTGACCCAGAGCAGCTGGACAGGAATCAAAGCCTCAGGAAAGCCAAGCGCCGCTGTCAGGAAAATACTGTTTGCACCCAAGAAAAAAGAGAAACATCAAATGACTTTTGGCCACTATTTAAATAGCATTATCACACCCCCCCCAATAAAAATCAACGGGCAGCAGGCCGGCAGATGGCG
The DNA here is from genome assembly GCF_000334495.1 of Tupaia belangeri chinensis. NCBI lineage: Eukaryota > Metazoa > Chordata > Mammalia > Scandentia > Tupaiidae > Tupaia > Tupaia belangeri. The sequence goes on along the minus strand of NW_006159738.1, from coordinate 2,779,017 downwards.
TGGTGGTTAAGGACGCTGGACTCTCACATGACTGATCGCGGTTTAAATCCGGGACCTGGCGGCCTGCTTTCTCACTGCCCCCCACCCTCCTTCTGTGTGTGTGTATCTCTGAAAATACTAAAAATAATAATACAGTTAAATAAACTAATTCTTTTAAAAAAATCAATAGGCAGCAACAGTGAGTATCTGAAATAACTTTGGATAATCATAGAGCATTTATTATATACCCATTTTTAATTAAAAATTTAGATGGCTAAGACGATCGTGTGACTACATGGGTAATTTCAACTTGCATCATGTTAGAGGAGTCTTTGCCCACTGGAATGGACAGGCCTCCTGCAGGCCAGGAGCACTACTGCCTTCAGAGGAATCCTGTGTTGGGTCCACCCTTCCCTCCAACTTGGGCACAAAAATGAGAGCTACCACAATAGGGAGCGCAAACCGGCCAGTACCATAACTCGTGGTTTTAGACAGGAACATCACGCCATCACAGACCTACCAGACGACTTCCCCCACGTTGGACGAGATGAGGTAGCGGATGAACTGCTTCATGTTGTTGTATATGGCCCGCCCATCCTCCACAGCAGCTACGATGGTCGAGAAGTTGTCATTGGCCAGGACCATTTCAGAGGCAGTTTTAGCCACTGCGGTGCCAGAACCCATGGCAATACCAATCTCGGCTTTCTTCAGAGCAGGAGCATCATTCACCCCATCGCCAGTCTGAAAGGGAAGCCGATGTTCAGGTCACAGACGCCGGCCACATAACCCCTTCCCTGGGCAAAGAGGCATAGTAGAATTTTTTTTTTTTTAAGTTGGCCTCAAAATATGTTTTACCTGGGACACATAAGATTGTCCAACAAGCTTACCAAATGAAGTTGCGAGGGAAGTGGAACAAAGGGGACAGTAAAATAACCGATTACATGTACCATACCAAAACCCCAAATGGAGGGACCAGCAGTTAGCGTAATGGCTATGTCGATGAACTCTCACGTAGTTGACTATGGTTCAAGTCCCGGACCCGGTGGCTTAAACTCATGCCAGACGCTTGTGTGTGCGTGCCTAAGATCATGAGAGGAGAGTGGAGAAGGGACTGCGGCGTGGTTTCTCGCTTTCTGTCTATCTCTCTCTGTCTTTCTGGTGAGCGCACACGCCCTATAGCAAAAACCTCTCCAAAAAAACCACCACAACAACAAAAAACAAACCAAAAAAACCACCCCAAATGCAACCAACTTGGCAGTCAAGATGAAGTACTTATATCTGCATGGATAAATCTCAAGTAGAAGGGCTGGCGGGTAACATGGCAGTTAAGGGCACTAGACTCCCTCCCACATAGGCTGACCGTTGTTTGAGTCCCGGACAAGGCAGCATGCTTTCTCACTTTCTCTCTCTTGCTCTGTCCCTCTCTGGTCAAATTAAAATAAACAAAGTTAAAAAAAATAAAATGATTGGAACCAGCAGTTGGCATAATGGCTATGTTGCTGGACTCCCATGTAGTTGACTGTGGTTCAAGTCTCGGACCTGGTGGCTTAAACTCATGCTGGGCGTCTGTGGATGTGTGCCCAAGATCCAGAGAGCAGGATGGAGGAGAAAGGATTGCAGCGTGGCCATTCCCTCACCCCCTCCGTGGGGGATGATTTCTCGCTTTCTGTCTTTCTGTCTCTCTGGCCAGTGCATGCACCCTTTAGCAAAAACCTCTCCAAAAAAAATACATAATAAAATACTTCATTTAAAAAAAATCTCAAGTAGAAAAGGAACAGACTGCAAAAATATGTAAATTGTAATATTGTACTGCTATTTTTATTTATTTATTTAAATTTTTTTTGAGATTTTTTTACTATAGGGCATGTGTGCTCACCAGAGTCAGACAGAAAGAGAGAAATTGTGAGAAAGCAGTAATCCCTTCTCCTCCATTCTCCTCTCGAGATCTCGGGCACGCATGCACATGTGCCCAGCATGAGTTTTAAGTCAATAGGTCTGGGACTCCAACCATGGTCAACTATGTGGGAGTCGGATGATGTAACCATTATGCCATCTGCTGGTCCCCCATGTATGTTTTATATATTTTCTCTAAATTCCAACTTCAAGATGGCGATTATCTCTGGGAGAAAAAGTGTGTGTTTGTAATATTTGTTTTTAAAACCAACTTTTTAAAGTAAAATTTTATAGAAATCAATAAAAAGCAGGCTGGCAGGTGGCATGGTGGTTAGGGCACACGACTCCCACATGGCTAATCAAGGTTCGAGTCCCAGATTTGGCAGCTTGCTTTCTCACTTTCTCTCTCTCTCACATGTGCCCTATAGGAAACTTAAAAATAACAATAAGTAACTCTTTAAAAAAAAATCAACAGAAAGCAAACGAGCACAATGTTAGTACTTCTGAGTAAAAAACGAAACAATGAGAGAGTACTGGACTTGTTTCATCAACAGTCAGTTCTTTTTTTTTTTTTTTTAAGTGATTTTTGCTGTAGGGCATGTGCACTTGCCAGACAGACAGACAAAAGGCAAGAAATCACCCCTGAAGCGGGATGGCTATGCCACAATCCTTTCTCTAATCTCTTCTCAGGATTTTGGGCATACCGGCCCAGCATGAGTTCTAAGCTGCCAGTTCTGGGACTTGAACCATGGTCTACTACATGAAAGTCCAGCAACGTAACCATCATGCCATCTGCTGGTCCTGACAGAAAACTCTTTAAAGACACCTCATGAACAGTCTGAATGGAAGAGTTATCTAAATGCTAGGCACGGGACTGTCAACTGGGTAGGGTCCTGAATTTGTTTTCAGGAAATTTCAGATACGAAAATGTTTGCTTTAATCAAGACAAAGAAAGACCAGATGTCACCAAATAGCTCTCTGTGACTGATATACAAGGCACTAAAATCTTCTTTGCAAGTAGCACGGAATATGCCAACTACCGATCAAGAGAATTTTAGAAAGATCAAAGCAGGTGGGCAAAATCACATCCTGCTGTCTGTGTAGCTGCGATTACTTGTTCATATTCAAACACACTCACCATAGCTGTAATCTCATCAAAAGACTGAAGAAACTCTACGATCTTGGACTTGTGAGAGGGCTCAACCCGAGCGAAACAGCGGGCATTCAAGCAGGCATCCCTCTGGGCTGAGGGATTGAGTTCGTCAAACTCCCGACCCGTGAAAGCCTTGGCTGTCACATCCTCGTCCTGCCCGAAGATGCCAATGCGGCGACAGATGGCCACAGCAGTGCCCTTATTGTCCCCTGTGATCATGATGACCCGGATGCCTGCTTGCCGACACAGCTTCACAGAGGAGGCCACCTCAATTCTCGGAGGATCCAGCATGCCCACACAGCCGACGAAAGTCAGATTGGTCTAACATGAGAGAACCACTTCAAATTAAAACAGGAAATTCTGTTTTCCTCTGCCCCAGCTTGAAAAATGGTCACTTACACATTAAGAACACTTCTACATTTTCAAATGAGGGGAAAGAAAAGAATGTCACTACGCTTGTGTCACCAAATGATTTTTAAACTCTCATAATGATAGTATTGTGAAATGGGTTAAAAAAAGCCATATTGAGGAGTAAATGCCTTTGGTATTGTCCATTTGAGTGGCCATCTCCCTCATTCAAAGCCTCAGGACATTGCCACATACTTGATATGAAGGATTCTATTCTGAGCAGAGAAGTGAAAGAGCATCTATCTCTTGACTTGGGCATAAAAACATTTGCAGTTAAGAAAATCTTAAGTTGGGGGACCAGCAGTTGTCGTAATGGCTATGTCGCCAGACTCCCATGTAGTCGACCACAGTTTGAGTCCTGGACCCAGTGGCTTAACTCACGCCGGGCACGAGTGTTTGTGTGCCCAAGATCCGGAGAGGAGAAGGGATTGCAGCGTGGCCATACCCACCTCGGGGGTGTGTGTGTGATTTCTCGCTTTCTTTCTGGCAAGCACACACACCCTCTCCCCTCCCCCCCCCAAAAAAGAAAGAAAAACTTAAGTTACTCAAGAGTTGCAAAATTGGCCTTACAAGCTTACTTAAACTTGTCTTGATTATTCTTTGAAAGTAACAGACTATTACTAATTTGTTAACTCTATATTTGAAGGAGTAACATGACTTATAAGGGTGACGCACTTGGCTTATACTCAAACCACCACACCTCTTACTTGGCAAAAGCAAAAATCATTTGACCTTTTACTTGAAGGAGCAAGGTTTTAACACAATGAATGTGCAGGGCGTGGATGAGGACTTTCTGTAGCTGACCTCGTATTTAATGAAGTTGGCCGAGTCTTCGAGGTGCATTTCTTCCCTCCTCAGTGGGTTGTCATGAGTGGCCAGGGCCAGGCATCGCAATGTGTCACTGCCACTGCCCCATTCCCGAATGACAGACATGATCTTCTGTTTGACTCCAGGGGTCATAGGGACCTTTGTACTTCCAACTCGAACGTGAGTGCACCTGTCAATGACACCTTCGGGTGCTCCCTGCAAATATTACAATTCAGAGCAACAATTGTTATTTACTGGCTCACGGCCACATCAACCCTGGTCAGAACATCTTCATCCCAATCTTCCATACTTGCCTTCACAAACATCTTGCTCATTGATGTCCGGCTTGGTTTGTTTGGTGTACAGTAAACCGACATAGATTTCCTGTCACGAGAAAACTCCAGAGTAAACTCCTTTTTCATCAGCTGTTTAATGACCTGTGGAAAGAATAGGGGATGCTACTGGATGATCACTTCTGTGCTTTTTCCCCTTGTCCAAGTCCCTGTTAGATGACTGTCACTGGAAATGTAGTAACAAGGCAGGCGTGTTCTGGCCCACATGAAACGTGTGCTCTGGTTTGAGAGAGACAGACCCGAGTGTGACAGTATCAGTGCTATGGAGAACACAAGGCAGCAGCGGGAGACAGGAAATGCACGTATGTGGAGACCACAACGCTGCACGAAACAGTCAGGAGGTGGCAACACTCAGGTAAATATCTGACAGATGGGCAAGGTGGATGGTGGTGGAGAGGTCCCACCAGGCGAGGAAGCAGAGGGCAGCCTGCTGTGCTGAAGAGGCAGCAAAAGGTCTGTGTGGATGGAATGACGTCTGTGAGAAAAGGGGCACTGAGAGGGCTACGGCAGGGGGTGGAGAAGGCAGGTCACTGCAGGACATGTGGCTTCTGAGGGCGGCCTTGAAAATGTTTATGGGAAATGTGTATTAGAAAAATCACATGTGGGGGCCGGCAGGTGGCGTGGTAGTTAAGGGCGCTGGACTCCCACATGGCTGATCATGGTTCAAGTCCTGAACCTGGTGATTTGCTTTCTCACTTTCTCTCTCTGGTCCAATTAAAATATAAATATATACTTAAAAAAAAAAAAGAAAAATCCACACATAGATTTCAACACTTCTGCACCAAAACATGAGGGTTCAAGCGCTGGCAGTTAAGAATTGGCTGAGGGGAGACAATACCATTTAGTACGACAGGGACCTGGACTGGGATGGGCGGATGTGGGGTGGCACCACAGATACAGAGGAAGTCGGTGCTGAACAGGGCTCTTCACAAAACTCTCTTCCACTGTGGAAATGCTCCCCACTGGTGCTGTTCATACAGCCGTTAGCTAGGGCTACTAAACGCAGGAATATGGCTAAGGCATCTAAGGAACATGTCTATCTTAGAGCCCAACACACTGACAGCCCATCAGGGACCAGAAGCTTTGGTCATGGGAGTTAAATACAGACACAAACAGCCAAGGACTAGGTGTGGGGCCCCTTCCTTTGAAAGCACTGTGGTAAGGCCGGCAGGTGGCGTGGTGGTTAGGGTGCTGGACTGCTAAATGGTCAACCGTGGTTTGCCCTTTTTCCTTTTTTTTTTTAAAAAGAGGTTTTTGTTATAGGGCGCGTGTGCTCGCCAGAGAGAGACAGAAAGCGAGAAATCACCCCCCAGGGGGGATGGCCACACTGCAATCCCTTCTCCTCCATTCCCCTCTCGGGATCTTGGGCACGCACGCGCCCGGCATGAGTTTAAGCCTCTGAGTCTGGAACTCGAACCAGTCGACTACATGGGAGTCTAGCGACATAGCCATTACACTAACTGCTGGTCTCAAGTAATAATTCTTAAAAAAAAAGAAAAAAAAAAAGAAAGAAAAGAAAAGAGTAGAAATGGTGAGTGGGAAGTCTTCTCTGGCTGGTTAAGTATGTTTGTTTAGCTTTTGTACATATATTGTCGGCTGGCAAATACGTCTTTCTTATTTGGTGAGAAAAAATTTATATGCCCTTTCGTATCTGAGGTAGGCCTTATGGATTTTTGATGTTCCCCCACTGAAACAGTTAATAATTGCAGAAACTCCAAAGAACCTCAGCATCTAATCTAGGAAGCTGTGAGGGTTACAGTCTGTTCAGTTGGCTTTGCTGGGCTGCCTCAGGTGGCAAAGGCTGAGGTGTGGGACCATGCTGAATTCTGCACCATCTGAATGTGACGCTATTCCTTATGCTTAGTTTCAGTTAGCATTTGTACCAAAGGCTACAATACAAGAAGACTAAAGAACGCCTGGTGATTCTGAATCAGGTGTGAACCTACACAGCTGAGAGCCTGGGGGCAGAAGGAAAAGGCTCCTTCTTCCTGTACTGGGTGATTGAGGGTAGCTGTCCCAGATGGGCAACTAGGGCTGAAAAGCTCGCCCCTGAACTATGACCAAGTTCTGGCTCTCTGAGGTGGAGAGAGGAGGCAAGGAGCTTTTGGGGCCTCTCACCGAACGAGCCCCGTGAGTCACTGCTGACTCTGCTGGCAAGCTGAAGTGGGAAAAAAAGATGCACAGGAGGCCACGAAGCAAGAGGCTGGATCCGGCAGATGAGAACAAGGTCGCTAATTACTGCAGCAATCTTACGCCCCGTGTTCTACTTGTCCCCAGTCCTTGAGCAGGTACAGGTACAGGCCGAGAACCAAGCAATCTAAACTTGTCGGAAGCTGAGTTTCGTTTTTTCAGAAAGATGTCACAATGCGGCTTTGCAAGGGTCCACTCCTTGCAGACTGGCAATCAGGAAGTATGCGGTCTCCAGTGGAGGCCATGTAAGTAGGGGTAGGTGCCCTAAGGACCTGTGGGAATTGGAGACATCCTGTACTTCAGCTGAGACACCTCAATTTTGGTGTAAGCTTTATTCAGGACATTAAAAAAGGAGATAAATGATCAAAAGAAGAAAAGGGTGCTGGGGGGAAGGGTGGGGGAGTCTAGTCCTGCTTCCCACTAGCTGTGACACCAGATGCAAGTCGTGGAAGACAGCCTCAAGTGTCCTTGCCTGAATGCGTCAGACTGGACAGAACGGTCTGGAAGCTCCTTTCACAGCCTGAGATTGTACGTGGTCACCCACATCTTAAAGACGAGGCCCTGATTAAGAGGAGAGCACACCCTCCAACTCAGGTGCTCAGTGTGGCGCTGCCCCAACCCAGTAACACTCTGACTCCTCTGCCTGCTCCCCACGGATGGTGGAAGGGAGGGCCTGTGCCCACAGGACACACAGCAATAGCTGGCCACCTGTCAGAAATGAGCGCCTCCATACAGCTTTGTATCATGCCCAAAGAAAGCTACGATTGCCTGACCACCTCCAACCCTGTTCCTTCAGGCACGTAAGCATCTATCCTTTCCTCTCTCATTTCTCCTTATTCCACTAGGACCCTTGTTACAGAATAAAGTTTTCCTATAACAAGGCCCTACTTGGGGGCCTTGTTAAGTCGTAGCAATTTGGTGATGACAGGCAGTTGAGTCTGACAAGACAAATAACTAAGCCTGGTAGAACCCAATACTGCAGGGTTCTAGCTCAGGGACCAGGGGCTGGCTCAGGTGCAGCTCACCAAAGTCCTCCCCTACCCCCTGCTGCTGGTTCTGGTCATGGAGATCCTGAGTGAATCAGTCATGCTCAGGGATCTGACCTGCAGGAGAGGGGCCCAGAGGCTACATGGCCTCTGCCTCTTTGGAGTCAGGACCATGCCGGCCTTATTAAGTGAGTTGTATTTTTTTCTTCTGCTTATTGTCTAAGTCTATGTAAAACTGGTGGTGCTTCTTCCTTAGATGTTTGGTAGAACCAGGCCTAGAGAATTTTTATAGATTTAAACTTATAGATTATTCAATTTTAACAGATTAAGGTTAATAACATTTTTCTTGTTATCAGTTTAGACAATTCCATTACTGAACAGATTTGTCACCTCCTAAACTGTCACATGTACTGGTAACAAGTTGATCGTGGTAGGTTTCTGATCTTTTTTTTTTTTTAAACTTTATTTTAAATTTATTTTTATTACTAGTTTTTTATTTGACCAGAGAGAGAGAAAGTGAAAAAACAAGTCACCAGGTCCAGATCTCAAACCCTGGTCAGCCATGTGGGAGTCCAGCACCTTATCCACCATGCCACCTGCTGGCCCCAGGATTCTGATCTTATCACTGGTTTTTAACTATTCTTTTTTTTTTAAATTTAATTAATTCCATTTATTATTATTTTTTAATTTGACCAGAGAGAAAGAAAGGGATAGTGAGAAAGCAAGCTACCAGGTTCGGGACTCGAACTGCGGTTGACCACATGGGAATCCAGTGCCCTTAACCACCATGCCATCTGCTGGCCCTAACTATTTTTTTTCAGTATGTGCACTTAAATCTACAAGCTCCTCTGGAATGATGCCCTGGCATCATATAGTGATTCCAACATTTAGTTCCAAATATTTTCTCATTTCCAGTACGGCTTTTCTGTTTTGATCCATGGATTATTGAAAATATCAACTTGCAAATACTGGTTTCATTCCATTATAGTCAGCGGCACAATGTGTGTGATTTCAATCCTTTGTAATCTGCTAAGACTCGCTTCATGGACCTACAAATCTGGACTGTTCTGGTTAATGTTCTTCATGCATTTGGCATGCACAAAGCAGCATACAAGAAATACAGATTAGGTCAAGTATATTTACTGTGTTCAAATCTTTTATCACTACCAACTTTTCATCTGTCTATCCAATTGATTACTGAGATATGTTACTGGATTGTCTGAAAAGCCATGACTCATTTTTGCACAGAAAAACACATCAGGACTTTTCTGACGGCCAAATTAATCTGCAACTCTGTGAACTTGTCTCTCTCTTTTTTCTTCTGCTTTTAGTTTTTGCTTTGTGTACTTTAAATGGGTAATCTGATACCACGGACTAATGACTTGACCACTGGATTCAGCACAAGGTCACAGGTGACTCTAACAGGAGGTCTTTTATTCCCTTTAATATTTTAAAAAAATAATTATTTTTATTTATTTTCATTTGACTGGGGGAGGAGGGAGTGAAGAGAGAGGGGGAAGGAAAGTGACGAAGCAAGTTGCCAGGTCTGGGACTTGAACCACAGTCAGCCATGTGAGAGTCCAGAGCCCCCAGCTACCACACCACCTGCTGTCCCCAATCTAACAGGTCTTAACAGACTAGCAGAAACAAAAGCTTGCTCAGAGAGGACGTAGGAAAATAAAAACGAAACTGGCTAATCCATAGAAATAGCTCTTTCAAGAAGTTTTACTATATAGAAAAAGAAAAAAAACGGTTGCTGACATGAGAAGTAAGTTCAAATTCCTCTCCTAGGCTGATGGAGAAGATCAGGGGAGATGGAAACTGAAAGAGACCTTAGGAAAAGCTGGCTCTGCCAGGAGGCTCACAGTACCACGAGAGGAAGCAGTCCCGTGGGCACAGATGGCTTTGTGGAAACCATGTACTCACTGACAGCGAGGCCGTTACCTGAGGATGAAGGTGAGGAAGGAGCTATTGCCAGTCTGAGGAGACAAGGCAGCTGTAGCTGTCTGAGAGAGCAGGAGAGTGAAGGGACTAAGTATGCAGGGTCAATGGAGGCGCAGGAAACACCACAGCAAGCTCAAATACTGACCGAGTTGCAGGCATTGGCACGTTCTATTTTAGAAAGACCCTTCAACTCAGTATCAAACACGTTCATCTTCTCTACCAGGCAGGTCAGAGCAGTCTCTGTAGCTTCTCCAACTTTTTCATACACACCCTTCGCCTATATCAAAAGTGTGAAAAACGGAAAAGAGTAAACAGGTAAATTTCTCTTATACTTCTGGACACAGAAAGACAACCTGTCCTCTTCTGCACTGTTATTTGATGGACGATGCTTATTCCATCCCGGAGAATCCAGATAAAAGGTACTAGGTACAGGTGTGCCTGTTACCGTATTCTAAAATCTAGTTTTTTTACCTCTCAAATATAAGAAACCACTAATCCAAGTGTTTATTATTTCAGTCAACTACTCATCACAATATCTATTAATCCAAAGAGTGCTTGTAAACAGGACCTGTAATTCCAGTCATTGCTTGTAACCGCAAGAGTTATGTGCGGTCTCTGACAGGGACTGGCTTGTCTGTGAGATAGAAGCCAAAGGATCTACTATTGCTATTTACTTTTCTATTTGCTATGAAGACGAAGGGGGAAAAAGTTTTCTGCTGGTTAAAATTTGTATTTTCATTATATCATCAAATACTCTCTAAGCCCCAATATAATGTAATATGCATCTTAAGACCCTATGCTTAAGAAAACATTTTCTGTAGTGGGTTTTACTCACTTACACTCAGTTAACCCTGCTATCAACCGCTGAGAACATCACATGCACTATGACTGAGCTAAATAACTGCATAGTCCAGAGACCATGCTAGGCTCTCAGCTTTCTTTAGCTAGGTCATGTGGGCCCTGACGGACAGGCTAATGACGCAAAAGGGACAGAAAACCAGGAACCCTTATTTTTTAAAAAGAGGAAGGAAGACTGGATTTTCATTCCACCCAACCCATCCCTGAACCAGGAATAGCCAAAGCCTAGTTTCTCATTTACAAAGAGCCTTACCTCATTGTAATCCAAAGCAGAGTCATTACAAAGGGCACAGATTGTTGCTAATTCCACAAGCCCGTCGTACTGGTGGCATTTCACTAGCTTATCATCTTTATGCCTGTTGAGACAGAAAGCAAACTTAGAACACTGGGTCATCTCCAGTGACTCCCCTAATTAATAGTGAAGTAAGAATTGTGGGAACCATGGATGGAAAGTATTCAAAAGAATCTAAGTGATGGCTATTTGAAATCTGATCCTGGAGCCAAATCAGAGAATGGATCTCTGATATCAGGAATCAGAAGACCAGAAATTCTCTATGTCTTGTATCAGTGCAGAACCAGCCACAAACTCCACTTGAAGATGACCTTGTAACTTCTGTTTTGATCTTTCAGAGAGTGTGTGTGTTTGTGTATACACACATACATTATATATACCCCCGCCTAAGAAAAAAGGGGACAAACAGTAGAGTGGTGGTTCTGATGCCTGGATCCCACGTGGCCGACTGACAGTTCAAAATCTGGACCTGGCAGCTTGAGAAACATGGCAGGAGCATGCGTGCCTAAGATCCTACAATGAGGGCGAGATGGAGGAGGAGGGATGGTGGTGCGACCAGGCCCCATGGGGGTGCTTTCTCACTTTCTCCCTCTGGCAAGTGAACAAACTAGAAGAAAAAGTATTACTCTAGTAGTAAGTATTGACTTGAACACATTCAGAAAGCTGTTTTAGAGATGTTATAAATCTACACAAATGTGGTACTTCCACAATGGATCCTCTAAATAATGAGAGGGGTTGGTCCCACGGCCTAGTGATAAAGGCAGGGGTGTCCCACATGGTCAGCCATGTAATTCAAATCTTGTCCCATGATGCAAAAAATCCTGACAGGATGAAAAATGGAGGAGAAGGGATTGTGGTGTGACCATGCCCCACTGAGAGGTGCCCCCCCCCCATCTTTTTCTTATGAGTAAGCACATGAACCCTCTGGCAAAAATTTTAAAAATTATTTATATTTGTTTATTTATTTATTTAAATTTGACCAGAGAGGGACAGAGTGAGAAAACGAGGGAAAGTGAGAAAGCAAGCCACCAGGTCCGGGACTCAAACTGCAATTGGCCACATGGGCGTCCAGTGCCCCTAGCCTTGCACCATCCCCACTGTCAACCCGACCCTCTGGCAAAATTTTTAAAAGCAAAATAATAATAATAATAATAATAATAAAAGATCAACAGTTACTCACACTTCTCCAATAGGTGCATATGTTGACCCAGTTATGGTAAACTCATTAAGGGAACAAGTATCACCTTCAACTTTGTCCAGAATGAACATCTGTAGGGGGGGAAAAAGGCATAATAATCTTTTACAGGTATTAAAAAAAAAAAAAAAGTACTTCTAGAAAAAGAAATATGTAATTTTTCCTAGCTCAAGGCAAAAAACTGCTCACTTAAGAGAGTGAATTTAATAAAATTGAGGCTCAGCCTCAGAAGAACTGCCCCTGTTACATTAGATTGCCCCACCCATCCTGCCATCAATTTAACTGTCTGAAAAACAGCACTGCTCCGGCCAGTAGGTGGCATGGTGGTTAAGGGCACTGGACTCCCATATGACCAACCATAGTTCGAGTGCCAGATCTGGTGACTTGCTTTCTCTCTGTCCCTCTCTGGTCAAATTGAAATAAAATAATAACAAAGTTAAATAAAATAATTCTTTAAAGAACAAAAACAAAACCAAATCAGCATTGCTGAGATGCTGAATCCATAATAAGCAGCAGTGATGTGGTGGTTAAGATGCTAGCTGGACTCCCTCATGGCCAAGGTTTGAGTCCCAGACCTGGCAGCTTGAAAAAAAAATCACACAGGATGTGTGTTCATGCCCAAAATCCCAAGAGGAGAATGGATTGTAGCTTGACAATCCCCCCTAGGCCTTCCCATCTGTTTTTTTTTTTTTTTTTTTTTTTGTAAGAAAATGTAACCTCTTGCAAAAGCATTCATTAAAAAAAAAAAAAAAGATAAAAAGGGGAGAGGGCGTGGGCTGGCAGGTGGTGTGGTGGTTAGGGTGCTGGATGCCCACACGACTGACCATGGTTTGAGTCCTTGATCTGGCAGCCTTTCTCACTTTCCCTTTCTTTCTTCCTGGTCAAATTTTATAAACAAACAAACAAACAAACCTATGTATGATTAGGGACCAGCAGATGGAATAATGGTTATGTTGCTCAACTTCACATAGTCTTTTGCAGTTTCAGTCCTGGGCCCAGTGGCTTAAACTCAGGCCAGGCGTATGTGTACATGCCCAAAATTCTGAGACTGGAGAAGGAATTATGGCATGGCCATCCCTCCTGGGGGTTGGGAGGTGGTGGTTTATTGCTCTCTGTGTCTCTGGCTAGCACATGTATACTATAGCAAAACAAAACAAAACTCTTAAAAAAAAAGGTAGATAACTGTGTGCTTATGTTAAGCTCAAGTCAAAAGGCCACGTTAGGCTGGCCCCACACTACAGTAATTAGGGATTGTGCAGACAGTGCCAGACTCCACATCTGCATGGCTGACAGTGTGGTTTGAATCCAGCCCCATGTGTGCACGCATCAAAATCCCAACAGGATGGAGAAATGGAAGAAGTCTGCCCAGTGGAAAGTGCTTTCTCTGTTGAGCGCCTCTCCCGGGCCTTCCCTAGCCAGGATCACAGGCACTTGTGACTGCCTGGTGTGTACAGTTTGACTGGAGTGTCAAACCCTGATCTTTTTTTTTTTTTTTTTGAGAGATTTTCACTGTAGGGTGCGTGCGCTCGCCAGACAGACAGAGAGAGACATAGAGACAGAAAGTGAGAAATCACCCCCCAGGGGGGATGGTCACACCACAATCCCTTCTCCTCCATTCTCCTCTCGGGATCCTGGGCACGTACACACACGCGTCCGGCGTGAGTTTCAAGCCACCGGGTCCGGGACACGAACCGCGGTCGACTACATGGGAGTCCAGCGACATAGCCATTACGCTAACTGCTGGTTCCCTCAAACCCCAATCTTTAATGTGGCCTCGAGCACTGCAGAGCTGTGCACCACTGCAGGTAACCCACGAGACAGTCAAATAAATAAAACAGTAACGAGGGGCCAGGAAGTGGCATGGAGGTTGGGGGCACTGGATTCCCACATGGTTTGCCATGGTTTGAATCCCAGATCTGGCAGCTTGCTTTCTCACTTGCTCTTTGGTGAGCACACATGCCCTGTAGCAAATTAAAAATATAATGATAAATAATAATTCTTAAAAACAAACAAACAAACAAACAAAAATCCAGCGCAATTTAGAAAAAATAGCTATAACTCCTATTCTAATTCAAACACAGTTCGTTTGTCAAATGAAGAAAAAAGATGTGACCAAGGTCACATATAAAGATTCCAAACTCCTATAATACCTTAAAAACTCTACCAGAGAACTGCAGAGGTTAAAAGATGTGCTCAAGGTTACACAATTACTAAAAGGGAGAGAGAATTAGGTTTAACTACTAATCTTTCCTGTAAGAAAATTCAACTTTTACCTTTAAGATGCTTGATCTTCAGACATGTCTTTAACCTTTCAGAGCCTATTTTCTAACCTCATAAGCAGGGCTGCCGTAAGATTCAAATGAAATCACACGTGGAAAACTAACTGTACTGAACAAAATGCAAGCAAGCTGGATACCATGCTATTTCTTTTATGACACTCTCTATATAAAGAGTGAAATTCCTTGGGTCTATTCTAGATGACACTCAGAATTCTAATTCACATCAGCTAAATCTAAAGGCATTTTAGACAGTGAGCAAGTAAACCATTTAGGATCTGCAGGATGCGAGTCTTCCTAAGTCAAAGGCGGTTATGCAATACCACTGTAAGAAACCTCCTGTGGAATACAGACTGGCATCAGCTTTCTGCTCTAAGGAAGAACAGGCAGGCTTTTACTTTACTATAAAAAACATTCTAAATAAAAAAATGAGAGTATAAGAACAAAAGATGTTTCTAATAAACTAGGAAACAAATTTTGAAAAATATAATTTCATACACTGCTAACTTTCAGACAAAATGATTATTCTGGGGAATAAAAGTGTTCAGGCTCAGTTTAAACCATTTACTGGAGAAACTACAACAGACAATAAACTCCCCTTCTCTTCCCCAAATAACCACCATGGCAAAACTGGCTGCCGGCCAATCCATCTAACCTTTTGGTTCCAAGAAGTAGGAAATAAGTAACTCAGCCAAATCCCTCATCTCCGAGAGAAACCTAGACAAACTCACTTGAGAGCTGTAGAGCTCCGTGATTTGTTTTAAATGCCAATCCACCAGTTCTAAATACAGATTTGAATTTCACAGGTGTTTGGGGGAGGGGAGTAATCTAAAAACCACCATGAATTTAAAATCAGAAGATACTCAGTTTAACTTACTAAAACAATTTCTAATGAAAAAGAAAAAAATAGGCGAGAGAAAGAAAAACCAAAACCCAAAGATAAGGCCAAGAGATGACTATATCATTTCAATGTCATCCAGAGGCATTGCTTAACAGGCCCCTCCAGGGAAATGTAACACTGCTTGTTATTTATTAATAAGGTTCATTATTATGTGAACTTGCAGATCTTTGTCCTGTGAAAGATGACCTGCTATTTTATTCCCCTGTATATTAACCAGTTTTATAATCTAATTTAGCAATTCTTTCCTAAAATATTCTGAGTACTCCTCAAATGCTCTTGTAATCAGTTTTACAGGTTCTCTCAATAATTAATGAGTGGAATAAAATCTTTGACTTATGTCTCCTGTGTGTTTGTCTCAGTCACATGTACTTTTTGGAAAATATTATTGGACTATTACCAAGTTGTTTAAATAAAACCTAGAGAAACTGAATTATACAAAAGAACTTAATTCAGTTGTATCATTTTTTGCTTCAGTTTAAAATGGTGTCTTAATTTACTCCAAATGACAGTAAAACACTATAAGGAAGGAAGGAAGAACACACAGAATGAAGCTAGTTAAGAGCAATTATTTACTTCTCAGAAATAGAAGCATGCTGGGGTTGGCAAGTGGCATTGTGGTTAAAGGAGCTGGACTCCCACATGGCCGACCATGGTTCAAGTCTTGGACCTGGTGGCTTGCTTTCTCACTTCCTCTCTCTCTCTGATCAAACTGGAAAATAATAATGATAATAATAATAATAATAATTAAAAAAAAAAAAAAAAAAAAAAAAAATGCTCGGGACCAGCAGTTGGGGAAA
>NW_006159738.1:2755105-2762880 GCF_000334495.1 Tupaia belangeri chinensis | reverse complement strand
GCGTGCCCAAGATCCCGAGAGGAGAATGGAGGAGAAGGGATTGGGGCGTGGCCCCCCCCCCGGGGGGGGGGGGTGATTTCTCGCTTTCTATCTCTCTGTCTCTCTTTGTCTTTCTGGCGAGTGCCCGTGCCCTATAATGAAAGCCTCTCCAACAAACAAACAAACAAACAAAAAAGAAATAGAAGCATGCTTCACTGACTGTTATAGAAGTACCAATTACGATGACAGGTGGGGAGGTTAACCAGTTGTTTCCTCTGGAGCTTAACACAGACACTGTGCCTGGACACAGAGGACCAGAGAAATACATGGAGTATAGTGACATGAAACGTGTATAGCATGCCTCTAATTATCCCCCTAGTCCAAGTATAACAGCTTTGTAGATACCATGCATTTCATGAAGTAGTCTAAGAATTAAATGGTTAATTCCTGCAAAGTATCAGAAATGAGCTCATACACACAGAAACCACAGAAAGGCACTGAATTACAAAGGTTTTGATGGCATAGGGGTATACTGTTAGGATGAAGGGAGGAATCCTATAGGAAGGGTTCTGAAGCCACTCCTCTTACCCTGCAGACTGACATCTGGTTTGTCGTAAGTGTACCGGTCTTGTCAGAGCAGATAACAGAAGTACAACCGAGGGTTTCCACAGAAGGGAGGCTTCGAACAATGGCATTTTTCTTTGCCATCCTACGAGTTCCGAGAGCTAGGCAGGTAGTGATGACAGCGGGCAGACCTTCAGGAATGGCTGCGACAGCCAGGGCCACTGCGATTTTGAAGTAGTAAATAGCACCTCTGATCCAGGAGCCCCCATGGACTGGGTCATTGAAGTGCCCAATGTTTATGATCCAGACTGCGATACAAATCAGGGAGATGACTTTGGAGAGCTGTTCCCCGAACTCATCTAGCTTCTGCTGAAGGGGTGTTCTCTCTTGTTCCGTTGCGACCATTTCATCCCGGATCTTGCCGATTTCTGTGTTAACTCCAGTTGCCACCACCACTCCCATGGCTTTTCCAGCAGCAATGTTTGTACCCTAGGTAGTAAAGAACTGGTCACGGGGCCGGCAAGTGGCGTGGTGACTAGGGGCGCTGGATTCCCACATGGCCAACTGCGTTTGAGTCCTGGACCTGGCAGCTTGCTTTCTCTATATCCCGCTCTCATCAAATTAAAATACATACATACATACATATGTAAATAATAAAGCTAAAAAAAAAAAAACCCTTAAAAACAAACAAACAAAAAACTTGTCACAAGATCACCACCAAACCCAACCTAAGTTCTGAACAGCAACCAGGACACTGGACTGTAGCTAGGGTACCACGTTCTACTGGGCCTTCCTTCCAGTGGCTACAGTTTAGGCAACTAGCAATACAGTTCTGACGAAGAGCAAGAGTGGGGCATGCAGGCAGTGAGGAACATCTTTTATCTCAGAGTGGCTCCACACTGAGCCATCTGGATCTCGACCCACAACACAAGGCCTGGCTTGAAGACTAGCTTTGCCCGTAGCAGTGATCTGACTTCTCTGTATCCCAACTTCTCCATTTAGCTCTCAGCCCTAAGCACTCTCCACCTCTGGCTCCAACAGCTCAACCTCCCAGCTATTCTCATCAGATCTGAGAAAGGCAGCTACATGGGCTGTACATGGGCTGTCTTGAGAACATCTCAGGTACCAGGACTCAAAATCAATGAAATCAAGCGTGAGTGCTCTCTCCCCCTACCTTAATTTAATTCTTATTGCTAGAATGATATAGTTTCATTATTCTCATGGTAACTCCATATTACTTTACTTACTATGGATGGTTAAGCTCTCATACTAACCCACAAAACTCCAAACAACAAAGTCCATGCATTTCACAACTATTAAAAAAATGTTTAAGGGTCAGCAGGTGGCATGGTGTTTAAAGTGCTAGACTCCCACATGGCTGACCGTGGTTTGAGCTTTAGACCTGGAGGTTTGCCTCTCACTTTCTTTCCCTTTCTTGCTCTCTCTGGTGAAATTAAAAAATAAATGAGTAAATAATTATTTAAAAAGAATTTTTTAAACAAAGAAGTACAATAACATAAACTCATACAACATTATTAACGGTCTGCCACGTTTGCTTCCTCTCTAAACACACACCCTTTTACTATAAACTATATACCAACAGCAGCTATCAACCATATCATCTTGAAAACAACCTTTATAGGCTAAGTCTTTTCCAAACAAATCTACTTTTCAATTATGTTTACAGACAAGAGTTGAAAGATATTTGACCTGACTTCTTGGGGGGTGGGGATGGGTAAAATTCTCAAAAACGTGCTAATTAAAATAAAGAACATCTCAGTCAGGTATTCTATCCTTACATATCATTGACGTTTTCTGATAGCTGAGACTAACCATGAAGAGTGTGATTATCTTGAGTAACAGCTAGCACTTTGTAAAATCTACTCACTGAAGGTACGCAGTGAAAAATATATCTGTGAACCATTGTAACTTTGAAAATGTCTCCAAATAAAAATATATTTGAGAAAGGTACTTACAGAAAAGAGCATGTTTTTCTTATCTTGGTTGACAGCCCGTGGGTCTGGGACAGGGTCAGTGTGCTTGATTACAGAAACAGATTCACCTGGGCAGAAGACGGCAGTGTCAGGAGGTAAGTTCCTCACCTAGAACCTGGGGACCCTCATCCATGCCAACCCATGAACCCTTGTGAAAAATTGTCAAGTTGAGAAGGGCCAAAGGGTCCATTCATTCAGAGGTAATCCAGGAATATTTGGTAATAGAAATTAATTTGGAGCAAAGAATGTCAGTATTAAAATTCAATACGGGGGCCAGGAGGTGGCCTAGTAGCTAAAGCACTGGACTTGCACATGGCCGACCACAGTTCAAGTTCTGGACCTGGTGGCTTGAAATCCATGGTGCATGTGCGTCCAAGATCCCAAGAGAATGGAGAAGGGATTGTAATGTGGTCATTCCCTCTGGGGAGTGAGTTCTCATTTCCTGTCTCAGTCTCTTAGGTGAGTGCATAGCAAAAATCTCTCTCTCGAAAAACAAACAAACAAACAAAAACAAAAACAACCCCCCCCCCCCAAAAAAAAACCCTTCACTGCCATTTTGGGCCAGCCATAGTTAAGCTGATTAGATCCTACATGGTCAACTATGGGGTCTGAATCCCAGATTCACCTGCTTAAAAAAACAGGGAACCAGCAGTTAGCGTAATGGCTATGTTGCTGGACTCCCACATAGTCGACCACGGTTCATGCCCCGGACCTAGTGGCTTACAACTCATGCCGGGCGCGTGTGCGTGTGTGCCCAAGATCCCGAGAGGAGAATGGAGGAGAAGGGATTGCAGCGTGACCATCCCCTCTGGGGAGTGATTTCTCGCTTTCTGTCTCTACGTCTCTCTCAGTCTGTCTGGCGAGCGCACGCACCCTATAGTGAAAACTTCTCAAATAAATAAATAAATAAAACAAAACATAAAATGAGGTACGTATGTGTGCATGCCAGCACAAAATCGTGAGAGAATGAAGATTGTGGCAAGGCATACCCCTTGGAGGGTACTTTCTAACACCTTCCCCCCACACCCCTGATCCCATATGCCCTGGAGTCCCCCCCCCAAATCAATACAATTTCAAAATAAAGGTGCTCAATTGTGAAGTAAAATTCTAGTCAATTACCTTTTTTCTGGGATAATTATTCAAATTAATTTGTTATCATTACATACTCTAATACTTATAAATATATTTGTATACATTTGAGTTTTACACACACAAAAAACAATAATTTTAAAATGGGATTATAAAAACAATTTATTAAATTAATAATAAATATTAAATTAATAAATAGTTTATTATCAACAAAAAAGGACAGTTAGCAGGAGCCAGCAGATGTTTTAGCAGTTACATCACTGGACTCCCCACACAGCTGACCACAGTTCAAGTCCAGGACCCAGGGGCTTCAAACTCACGCCGGGCACATGTGTATGTGTGGCCAACCCCCATGGGGGTTGATTTCTTGCTTTCTATCTGGTGAGCACATGCGCCTCATAGCAAAAATTTCTCAAAAACAAAACAAAACAAAACAAAAACCCAAAAGAGCTGATAGCAAATGCACTAAAAATATCATGATATACAGTTAGTCTTTAGAACCTTTTTTTAAAAAAAAAAAAAAAAAAAAAAAAAAAAAAAAATTTTCACATAAGGGGGGTAAAAGGGTGTATGTCCAGAAAAAGACAGAGACAGAAACTGAGAAACTACCCCCCCGGGGATGGACACACCACAATCCCTTCTCCTCTTGAGTCTTGGGCACACATGCACATGTGCCTGGTGTGAATTTTAAAGCTGCCAGGTTTGGGACTTGAACCATGGCTGATTAGGTAGGAGCCCAGTGACCTAACCATTATGCTACTTGCTGGTAAAATGTCTTATTAAATTCATTCCCAACTTTAACAATACTTAACAAATATTACTATCAGTTTTAATCTCATCCAAGTGAAATAGGCCTTCATTAAAGAACCTCTATGAAGAATTTAAAAGTGACAATTATTTCTGTAGGCATACCATTAAGAATTGTATACAGGGACCAGCGGTTAGCGTAATGGCTATGTCGCTGGACTCCCACATAGTCGACCACGGTTCGAGTCTCGGACCCGGTGGCTTAAAACTCACGCTGGGCGCGTGTGCATGCGTGCCCAAGATCCCGAGAGGAGAAGGGATCGCGGTGTGACCATCCCACCTGGGGGGTGATTTCTCGCTTTCTGTCTCTATGTCTCTCTCTGTCTGTCTGGCGAGTGTACGTGCCCTATATAGCAAAAACCTCTCAACAAAACAAAACAAAACAGAAAAAAACGTGTCAACTCGACCCCCCTCCCCCGGGAGTGATTTCTTGCTTTGTGTCTCTCTTTGTCTCTCCAGTGAATACATGCTCTCTATAGCAAAATTCTCTCTTTAAAAAAAAAAAAAGTATTAACTGTTAATGAAGGAATTATAACTTCTTTCTGAAAGTAAAAGCATAATGGTGATTTTTACTTTAAAATCAACACTATTAAAAAGATAAATAGGGGGACTGCAGGAGGTACGGTGGTTAAGACAATGGACACTTCCACATGGCCAATCATAGTTCAAGTCCTGGACCTGGTGGCTTGCTTTCTCACTTTTCCTCTCTCTCTCTCTGTCTCTCTCTAGTCGAATTAAAATAAATGAGTGAATAAGTAAAATTAAATAAATGAAGCCACCAGGTCTGGGATTTGAACTGTGGTTGGGCATGTGGGAGTTCAGCACCTTTAACTACTCCGCCAGTTGCTGGCACTTTTTCTTTTTTTTGAGAGGTTTTTGCTATAGGGCGTATGCGCTTGCCAGAAAGACAGACAAAAAGCAAGAAATCACACCCCAGGGGGGATGGCCACACCACAATCCCTTCTCCTCCATTCTCCTCTTGGGATCTTGAGCTCGCACGCACATGCGCCCGGCAGTGAGTTTAAGCCACCGGGTCCAGGACTCGAACCATGGTCAACTACATGGGAGTCCAGCAACGTAGCCATTACGTTAACTGCTGGTTGTTATGCCTTTCAGGTCATGCCTATAAACACATATGTGCATAAGCGTAACTAATAAAGCACTAAGAATAGGTACCTGGAAGAGCATTAAGATAGGATACCAAAAAGGACAGTGGGGGCAAGAGCCAGCTCTTACCAGCACAGGGCATGAGGGAGGTTTCAGAAATTCAATGTAAGATTTACCTGTGAGAATCGACTGGTCCACTCTTAGTGTGGTAGATTTGATGGAAGTTAATTTTATATCAGCACGCAACTTGTCAACAAGTTAATCTTATATCAGCAGGACCCTTGTCACCAACTATTTGGGAGGGAAAAAAGGGCAGAAATGAGCATTTTTTTACACACGTCACCCAAAGATGAATTTGTCTCCAAATCAAACATAATTCTTAAACGGCCTGTACACAGTGCAAATATCTAAAACTGTTCAAACAAGCACAATTATAGGCATTTCAAGGTCACAGAACTCAGACTAGATGGGTAACAGCCTCGAATTACAGATAGGAAGGAAGGAAAGGATTCTTCAGGAAACCTCTTAGTACACATTATCCTAAAAAGAGTCAGACAATCTTCTAAGCTTTCACTTTAGAGAATACTTCTCTACTTATCAATATTAAGTATTTTCTTTTTTAAAAAAACATTTATTTAATTTTGTTATTATTATTTTTCAATTTGACCAAAGAGACAAAGTAAGAGAAAGAGAAAATGAAAAAGCAAGTCGCCAGATCTGGGACTCGAACTACAGTTAGCCATGTGGAAGTCCAGCACCTTAACCATCACACCACCTGCCAGCCCCAGTGGGTTAACATTCTTCTTAAGCTTGCTACATGTATACAAGGCAGTGAAGGGGGGATCAAGTTGCATAAGCTAGGGCTCATTCTGTCAGAACAGCCAAATACGAACAGAAGACAAACGGTATTCTCTTAACAATGCAGAATTAGTTTTATGCATAAGACAAATGTAAAATAAAGCTACAAGGAAACACTACTTTTTAATTATCATATTGACAAGAGCTGACAAAATATACTCAGTTGGCAAGCATGTATAGATTAAAGGACTCTTATGGGGGAAGGCCACGAGGTCTGGAAACTGCAGTTTTTAATCGAATTAAGGGGGGAAAAAAATCAGAGGCATAAAACCAGAGGAGGCAACCTTGGGTATGTGTACAGAGATGAATGAAAAGTCTGTTAGTGTGCTGCTAATAAGGAACAAACAGCTGATTGTATCTAATGTCACTAAACACACCAAGTCATGTAATACCAACAGCCCATTCGGTACCTACTTTACTTGTGCTTGCAGACTCTGTGGTCACCCTGTACATGTGGACTATAGCTGAAGGTAAGTAACTGTTGGGAACTGCAGTGAGCAAACTGGAAACTATGTATGTCAAAATTGCAAAGCAGTTTTTTCTTTTCACAGCATTTTCTTGGTAAGAACAGAAAGATGACACACTATTTCACAGTAAAGTGAAAACTTCCTCCTTTGTATACTGTATATTGAAGGGGACAATAAAAGATATGACAAATCACATACGGGGCTATCAAGGAGAAGGCACAACAAACTGGGAGGGTGTGGCCAACGCCGGGTAGCTGTGGAGAGACTTCATCTTACACCCTTTGGTATCTTCTGAAATTTGAATGATCAAATACTTGAATGAACCTTTTACACAAACTGAAGATTCTGTTATTTTAATTTGCCAGAGGGTATGCTGGCTGGAGAGAGGGAGAAAGCAACCCCCATGAGATGCAGTGACGATGCAATCCACCCTCTGCCTCGGCCAACCTGGATCAGGTGCATGTATATGCACCTGGCTTGTTCGACGTCCCAAGACCTTTCCCGTGTAGATCCAGCTGTGCTATTATTGCACTGCCACCTGGCCAGAGACAGGTATTTTTACAGGGTATCGCCACATCGTGAACTTCCTGCCCCAGCCTTCCAGTTAGCTAGGATCACGCAAGTGCTTCTGTATATTCTGAATTGGAATCCTGTCACCAGTTATGTATACCAAGCAGCAACACAGCCACTCAGTCACAAGTAAGCACTGGACTTGCTAAACCTTCAATTTACTTCTGATATTCCTGCACTACAGAGCTTTTAAATCCAGGGAAAATACGGTATGCTTTTTTTACTCCAGAGCATGAAACAACCCTATAGTCTAAGTAGTCAATGCAGTCTCACAAAGTGGCACTGAGTTTGTCACTACATAATCCTAAGAGACAAAAGTCAGCTTTGCATGTGACTGCAG
>NW_006159738.1:2748856-2755087 GCF_000334495.1 Tupaia belangeri chinensis | reverse complement strand
CCTGCTGGAAATGCTTATGCAATGAACAGTAATATTCAGATTGAAAAAATGAGAATGTCTCATTTAATATAATTCTGCTCATACTATTGGGTCATTTTATTTAAAATAAAAATAATTATTTTTAAAAATACATTTTAAAAAGAAAAATATGTCATAACTTTAATCATTATTTTTTATTTATTTATTTTGGAGACGTTGCGCTCACCAGACAGACAGAAAGTGAGATGTTTAGCTGATGAAGGTCACTAATGTAATTAAAAGTCACTTCTAAGTGAAATTAAAACTTTAAAGTGGTTACTTTGTTGCATTGTTCATGTTAGATATGCACCTTCCAAGGTATTGGGTCATTGGAAAAGTCTTGATGCAGTTTTTGCACAGAAAAATATGTCATGGGGGGCCAGTCGATGGCATGGTGGTTTAGGCGCTGGACTGATCATGGTTCAAGTCCTGGACCTGGTGACTTGCTTTCTCACTTTCTCTCTGTTTCTAGCTCTGTCCACATTAAAATAATAATGATGATAATAGGACCAGCAGTTAGCATAATGGCTATGTCGCTGGACTATGTAGCTGAACGCGGTTCAAGTCCTGACCCAGTGGCTTAAACTCACGCCGGGCGTGTGTGCACGCATGCCCAAGATCCCAAGAGGAGAATGGGGGAGAAGGGATTGCGACGTGGCCATCCCCCCCGGGGTGTGATTTCTTACTTTCTATCTCTCTGTCTGGCAAGCACATGCACCCTGTAGCAAAAACCTCTCCAAAAAAATAAAAATAAAAAACAGCCTGACCTGACCTCAAGTGGGCCCGCAGGTGGCACCGAGGTTAGGATGGCTGGAGTCCTGGACCTGGCAGCTTGAAAATCATGCCAGATGCATGTGCATGCATGCCCCAAATCCTACGTCAAATGGAGAAGGGCCTGCTGCACGGCCATGTCACCTGGGGGTGATTTCTTACTTTCCCTCCCTCTTCTATTCTCTCTGGTCAGCACACGCACCCTATAGCAAAACCAAAATGAAAACAAGAAACAAAAAACACTGGCCTCAAGCTCCTTTCATCTTTTCTTCCTCTGAACAACAGCCATTCTAACTGTGTGCCAATTAAAAGGAAAGTTGATCTGGAGGCCATTTACATAAGACGGTTTCTCAGGACCCATTTTTTCAAAAGTATGGTTCAATGCATTTGAAGTGGGGCTAGGAAACCAGGTTTTCCGAATACACTAAACAACCAGGGTCAGAGATCTTGTGAAGGGCTTGTTCAGAACAGCCTTCACAGAACAGGTGGCATTGTGGTTAAGATAGCTGGATTGCATGTGTCCCAGTGGCTTGAAAACCACACCAAACACATGCGCATGTATTCCCTAAGGGAGAATGGAAGAGAAGGGATTGCAGCATGGCCATCCCCAATTTCTCACTTTCTCTCTCTCTGGTCAGTATAAGCACCCTCTGGCAAAATTTAATAATAAACAAACCAGACTAGCCTTCACCATGAGCTGGTACGCTCTTGTGTACCAGGTACAACAGCTGTAAGCTAAGAAGACCCTAAGCCTCCCAATATCTGGGAAATGTACTACCTTAAAGCTGTTATGTTTAACTTCTATTAGAATTTAGTGTCTGTGGAACCAGCAGTTGGCGTAATGGCTATTGTTGCTGGACTCTCATGGAGTTGAATGTGATTCGAGTACTGGACCCAGTGGCTTAAACTCATGCTAGGCATGTGCGTGGGTGCCCAAGATCCCAAGAGAAGAATGGAGGAGAAGGGATTGTGGTGTGGTCAACCCCCCTGGGGGGTGATTTCTCACTTTCTGTCTTTCTGGCAAATGCACACGCCCTACAGCAAAAACCTCTCTAAACAAAACAAAACAAAACAAAACAAAAAGCCCCCAAGAAATTAGTGTCTGTGAAAGATACTGAAGAAGCATAAATCCAAACTGGTTTCTAAAACCTCCATACTCTGGTCAATAGGACCTTTCCATCGCATTTACCAATCCATGTCATTTTACAGCCACAAGAACTGAGGCAAGGAAGTAAAGGTGAGTTTTGCTTAAGGAAGCTCCATTAATGAAAGAGTTCATTTAACTTGTGGTTTGACTCTGCTAGGAAGCAGGTTCTCTTAAGGAATTAGAAGATCCTTGAAGGTAATACGTGTCTAATGAAGACAACAATTTCCCTTTGTCCTCAGGCTTCCGTGAACTGCAGAGAGTTCTGTGCGTGTGAGTAGGTGCTGCTGTTCCGATGATCACATCCAGTAACATTTCCCTGGTGGGGCATATGTCAATGTCCTTAGGGCAAGTGGTAGTGGAAAACTCTTATTCTTGCCAAAGAGATGCTCTGTAATTTTTTTCCTCCAAAGTTTTTTTCTCTCTTTGGGTCAAGGCAGGTATAATAAAAGAATAAACTGTTATAAACTACCTCTCATTTGTTTAATATCTAACATTTTTCAAATTCAGCTCTTGGTTCCCCAAGCAACTTAAAGTTGCTTCACAATAAAGATTCCCACTCTCAACAAATTCTCAGAGTACACTTTAGGTTAGGTTACCAAGACTATAACAAGAAAGAGTCACTTAAAGGAAATTAATACTTTGCCACGTTTTAAAACTGAATATGAGTCGCCTGATGGCATGGTGGTTAAGGTGGCTGGATCCCCCTGGCCAATTGCGGTTTGAGTCCTGGACCCTGTGGCTCGAAAAACATGCTAAGTATGTATGCGTGTCCAGGCCCAAAATCCCAAGAGGAGAACTGGAGAAGGGACTGTAGTGTGGCCATCCCCCAGGGGGTGTTACACATTCTTCCTCTCTGTGGCAAATGTATGTGTGCACTACAGCAAAAACTAAATAATTCAAATAAATAGATCCACTTTACTGTAGCAAATTACTCCAGAGTTCAAATCTTTTATAAGAGAAAACTATATAAGATCAGTGGTGGTTAAGGAGCTGGACTCTCACGTGACTGACCGTGGTTCGAGTCCTGGACCTAGAGGCAAGTTCTTTCTCTCTGATCAAATTGAAGAATAAATAAACAAAATAAAACAAAACAATTATTTAAAAAAAAAAAAAGATCAGAAATGGGCTCCAAAATACTACTATTGCTTTCAGTTCAAATGGCTCCACAGCACAATTAACTATCCTAAATTAAACATTTAACTATAACTCAAATATCTGGACTATGTTCCCAATTTGAGTCATAAATTGTGTGCAAGTGGCATGAGTGAAATTCTTCACTTGCCAAGCCCTACTTACCTACTGAAAACTGTTTCCAAGCCTCAGGGCAAGCAGGGAAGGAACATAACAAATCACCATACATCTGCCCCTCATCTGTTCTTTTGGAAGTATTACTTTCTCTTTATTACACCAAAGGGCAAAATAATGGGGTGGAGAAGAGAGGAGAGAATGAAGACAAAGCCCAAGTAAGTGGCCATCCTTTTTCTTCCAATTCATCATTCCGTCAGCACTCTGGGCACACATTGTGCACCCAATGTGAAGCCGTAAGGACCAGTCAGTTCCAGGTTCCTGGGACCAGCAGATGGTGTGATGGTGTAATGGTTACCTCGCTGGACTGCCATGTGGCCAACTGCAGTTTAAGTCCCGGACCCAGTGACTTGAAATTCACGCTGGGTGCGTATATGAGAGCGCCCATGGTTCAGAGAGAATAGAGAAGTGATTGTGGCATGGCCATCCTCCATGGGGGTGATTTCGCACTTCTTGTCTCTGTGGAGAATGCATGCACCCTATACCAAAAATCTCTCAGGAAGAAAAAAAAAAAAAAAATCCAGGTTCCTCTATACAACACTTAACCACTGTGCCATGGGGACAGCCAGGGAGCATTATCTTTTAAAATGAAAATGTGAGGGCCAGCAGGTGGTTAAGGTGGCTAGACTCCCACATGGTCAATGCTGGTTCAAATCCTCGACGTGGTGGCTAGCTTTCTTGTTTTCCTTAACCCGACTGCTGTTACCCATCTCTCTCCTCCAAGCTTCAACACCATGCATTTCAGTCCCTCAAAGTTCTTTCTAGGTCTTCACATCCTTCCTCCCTTCTCCCCGCAGTAAACAGTAAGGCTTTTTTTTGTTTTTTAAATTGCTAAAAGGACTGTGTACTTGCCAGAGAGAGGGATGTGAGACAGCACCTCCCATGGGGATGGTCATGCTGCTATCCCTTCTCCATTCTGGGGCATGAACATAGGCCTAGCATGTTTTCCAAGCTGTCAGGTCCAGAGCTTGAACCACACAGTCAGCCGTGTGGGATGCAGCCACCAGGCCACCAGCTAGCCTGCAAGACTTTCTTGAACTCCCAGATTTGACTGCTGACAGGTGGCATGGTGGTTGGGATGCCAGACATGGTCAACCTCTGTTTGAGTCTCGGTCTTGGCAGCTTGCTTTCTCTCTGTCTCTTTCTGGTCAAATTTAAAATAATGATAATAATAATAACAATAATTAATAAAATTCTTAAAAAAAAAAAAAAATCAGGATCCAAAGAGATCTCAGACTTGCCTGAGCTAAATGGATGTTTAATAACGATAGTTGTTTATGGGGCCAGCAGGTGGCGTGGTGGCTAAAGGCGCTGGATTCTTACATGGCCGACTGCCACTTGAGTCCTGGACCTGGCGGCTTGCTTTCTCACATTTCCTTTCTCTCTCTGTATCTCTCTGGTCAAATAAAAAAAAATAAGTAACGACAAATGGAATTAAATAAATACATAATTCTTTAAAAAAAAAAAAAAGTTAGTTGTTAAATTCTAACATGTAGGGGACCAGCAGATGGCACAGTGGTTACAACACTGAACTCCCACATGGTGACTGGAGTACAAGTCCTGGAACCGGTAGCCTGAAAATCATGCCAGGCATGTGTACATGCCCGAGATCCTGGGAGGAAAATGGAAAAGGGGTAGTGGTGTGATCATCCTCCCACAGGGGGTGGTTTCTTACTTTTCTCTCTTATTGCCTCTGTTTCTCTCTTCGGCAAGTGCACATGCCTTAAGGCAAAGACCTCTAAAAAAATTCTAACATGCAGAGTAAAATCACAAAGTATCTATGCTAATGGTGGAGTGAAGATGGAGGCAGGAAGACTGAACACCTGAGAAAGATCAGAGATTTTAGCTGGTAGGACAATTATGGCTGGCCAACATTTCCTTAGGCTATAAACATAAACAGCATTTAATGTCAACCAGACTTCACTTAGCTAAGACTAACTTAGAAATAAAGACTGTAGGATAAACCACACTGTAAACACTTGACACTCCCAGTTCTACAATGAAATGCCACATGCTCTTCAGAGCTTTAGTTTCCTGATCTCTAAAATAAGGTTCGGTAAGCTCCCGTCCACTCCAAAATGGTGATGATGAATCACATTTCTATATGGCTAACATATGGAAAAGACAAGCATATTTCAGCTCATAAGGAATGTTTTATAATAAGACTAGCTAAAAACAGCAAGTTTCTAGTCACTAGGGATAGAAAGTAGAGACAGAAAACCACTCAGTAGATGCTGCAGAGGCAGCCATGCACTAAACCAGGTTAGAACTACACCCAATGTACTTACCAATATGGTTATCTCTATTATGCAAGTAAAACATGCTTTTCCAAGGTAAAACACTGGGGCCAGCATGTGGTATGGTGGGTTAATGCAGCTGGATCCTACATGGTCGACTGTCTGGTTCAAGGGAAGGACCCAGCTGCTTGAAAAATATATTAGGTGCATACCCAAAATCCCAAAAGAAGAAAGAAGGGACTGTGGCTTGGCCATCCCTTGCAGGGAGTACCTTCTTATTTTCCCTCTTTCTCTCTCCAGTGAGCACATGCTCTATGGCAAAAAGCTATAACAAAAAAACCAAACCCTCCCCCCCAAAACAAACCAGCCTCCTTTCCCCCTCATTTAACAAATACATTTCGAGCTGTTAACTGTTATCTTCTAGACCTTTTTATTCATAACTCTTTCTCAAGAAATTATGTATTATTTTATTGTTACTTTAAAGTTTGCTACAGGGCATGCATGCTCACAAGAGAGCACACCCAAGAGCGAGTACACACGTGCACAAGTGAGCCACCAAGTCCAGGACTTGAACCACAGTCAGCCATGTGGGAGTCTAATGCCTTAACCACCAGGTCACCTGTTGGCCCAGAGTAACTCTTATGAAAACTTTATTAAAACAAATGCAGACCTATTTTTTATGTAAGTATATACAGATCTGTCCTTTATTAGCTGTGTTGTGTCAGTACAGTCAAAATTTGGAAAGGAAATTGC
>NW_006159738.1:2736728-2747338 GCF_000334495.1 Tupaia belangeri chinensis | reverse complement strand
TTAAAGAAGATCATAAATTATTTAAAAAAAAAAAAAAGTTAGTTGTTAAATTCTAACATGTAGGGGACCAGCAGATGGCACAGTGGTTACAACACTGAACTCCCACATGGTGACTGGAGTACAAGTCCTGGAACCGGTAGCCTGAAAATCATGCCAGGCATGTGTACATGCCCGAGATCCTGGGAGGAAAATGGAAAAGGGGTAGTGGTGTGATCATCCTCCCACAGGGGGTGGTTTCTTACTTTTCTCTCTTATTGCCTCTGTTTCTCTCTTCGGCAAGTGCACATGCCTTAAGGCAAAGACCTCTAAAAAAATTCTAACATGCAGAGTAAAATCACAAAGTATCTATGCTAATGGTGGAGTGAAGATGGAGGCAGGAAGACTGAACACCTGAGAAAGATCAGAGATTTTAGCTGGTAGGACAATTATGGCTGCCCAACATTTCCTTAGGCTATAAACATAAACAGCATTTAATGTCAACCAGACTTCACTTAGCTAAGACTAACTTAGAAATAAAGACTGTAGGATAAACCACACTGTAAACACTTGACACTCCCAGTTCTACAATGAAATGCCACATGCTCTTCAGAGCTTTAGTTTCCTGATCTCTAAAATAAGGTTCGGTAAGCTCCCGTCCACTCCAAAATGGTGATGATGAATCACATTTCTATATGGCTAACATATGGAAAAGACAAGCATATTTCAGCTCATAAGGAATGTTTTATAATAAGACTAGCTAAAAACAGCAAGTTTCTAGTCACTAGGGATAGAAAGTAGAGACAGAAAACCACTCAGTAGATGCTGCAGAGGCAGCCATGCACTAAACCAGGTTAGAACTACACCCAATGTACTTACCAATATGGTTATCTCTATTATGCAAGTAAAACATGCTTTTCCAAGGTAAAACACTGGGGCCAGCATGTGGTATGGTGGGTTAATGCAGCTGGATCCTACATGGTCGACTGTCTGGTTCAAGGGAAGGACCCAGCTGCTTGAAAAATATATTAGGTGCATACCCAAAATCCCAAAAGAAGAAAGAAGGGACTGTGGCTTGGCCATCCCTTGCAGGGAGTACCTTCTTATTTTCCCTCTTTCTCTCTCCAGTGAGCACATGCTCTATGGCAAAAAGCTATAACAAAAAAACCAAACCC
Organism: Tupaia belangeri chinensis; assembly: GCF_000334495.1. NCBI lineage: Eukaryota > Metazoa > Chordata > Mammalia > Scandentia > Tupaiidae > Tupaia > Tupaia belangeri. The sequence continues at coordinate 2,746,187 of NW_006159738.1, read as the reverse complement.
TCCCCCCCAAAACAAACCAGCCTCCTTTCCCCCTCATTTAACAAATACATTTCGAGCTGTTAACTGTTATCTTCTAGACCTTTTTATTCATAACTCTTTCTCAAGAAATTATGTATTATTTTATTGTTACTTTAAAGTTTGCTACAGGGCATGCATGCTCACAAGAGAGCACACCCAAGAGCGAGTACACACGTGCACAAGTGAGCCACCAAGTCCAGGACTTGAACCACAGTCAGCCATGTGGGAGTCTAATGCCTTAACCACCAGGTCACCTGTTGGCCCAGAGTAACTCTTATGAAAACTTTATTAAAACAAATGCAGACCTATTTTTTATGTAAGTATATACAGATCTGTCTCATTCTTTATTAGCTGTGTAGTAACAGTAACACCAAAATTTGGAAATTGCCTCTCCACCAGATACTGCTATGAGGGCTTCATATAACTCGATCTTCTCAACGCAGAGGAAAGCATTTCTCTCTCTATTCCAGTTTACAGATGAAGAAAATGAAAAAAATGAACCACTACAAAATACTTGATCAAGTCATGGTACATTACAGTCACACTACAAAGCGAAGCACTCATTCCTCATTTTTATGGCCCTCCTATCACAATGTTACAGGGTGAACATCTTAGTGCAGATCTTTTGCTTCTGAGGAAGATTCATGGCAGCAGAACTTCTCTACAAAATAACTCACCGAATTTATATCCCTGCATTTCCTACATATGCTTCAATCTTGTTTTTCTTCCCCACTGGTAATGCTTATTTTTCTAAGGTCTTTATTACCTTTTTTTGTTTTCACTTTTGCTGTAGGGTGTGTGTGCTCAAGTTCTGCTGTGTGTGTGTGTGTGTGTGTGTGTGTGTGTGTGTGTGTGTGTGTAGGAGAGGGATGACCATGCATGCGTGCGTGCCCAAGATCCCGAGAGGAGAATGAGGGAGAAGGGATTATGGCGTCGCCATTCCCCCGGGGGGTGATTTCTCGCTTTCTGTCTCTGTCGAGCGCACACACCCTATAGCAACCCCCCCACCCCCCCCAAAAAGAGGCTGGTCTGGCCCATCCATGCTGGTACAAGTTTTAGGACAAGACTGAGGTCACCTGAGAAGCCTGGGTTCAAATCCTGAGTTAACCGGAATAGGCTAGGTACAGTAGTGTGCACTTGAAATCCCAGCTATCTGAGATGCCTGTGGCAAGGGACTGCAATGGCAAGACCCTGTCAAAAATACCCCTCCTCTCGGGGAAGGGATTGCAGCGTGACCATCCCCCCTGGGGGGTGATTTCTCGCTTTCTGTCTCTATGTCTCTCTCTGTCTGTCTGGTGAGCACACGCGCCCTACAGTGAAAATCTCTCCAAAAAAAAAAAAAAAAAAAAACCCTCCTCTCAGGCCAGCAGATGGTTAAAGTGTTGGATTCCCACATGGCTGGCTGGTTGAAATCCTGGGCCTGGCAGCTTGAAAATCATGCCAGGCACATATGAGCATGCATGCTTGAAGTCCCAAAAGGAGAACAGAGAAGAGATTGTGGCATGGCCATTCACTCTGGGGGGTGATTTTTCACATTCCTCCCCCTCTCTCCAGCGAGCAGACACACCCTATGGCAAACTGAATAACACCTCCTGTCTCTCTGCTTCCTTCTCCCACTCTTGCACAGTGCTCATCTGTATTCTCTCTCTCGCTCGCTCATGAAATTACTTATTTCTGTAGACTGTCCATATGCACAATTAGAATAATCCCGATTTTCTTACACAAACCAAGTCAGCTATTTTATAACTTTGCCTTTTACACATCGTCTTGAAAAGGCTACTTTAAACGTGTTATTGCACTAAATTTCCTCACTACAAGGTTATCAAAATTCTTTCATATTGCTCAAATTTAAGAATTACACTTTTTATTCTTGAATAAATCTTGAAGTTGCTGCTACTACTGCAGAATATCTAGTCTTCACTTTGGGAAACAAAAACCATGACTTGTTCCAGGATACACTACAAGACAGAAGTCACCTGAGGATATTCACGTCCTCGTGTTATTCATCAGACCCAGGTTACCAAGAGACATGGAGCACGTTATAAACAACCCTGAAAACAGTGCCCTTGAAGTCAGTAAGGAAACCTCTGGAGCATACACTGAAAGCCCCAAAATTCTAAAATTAAGGCTTTTATGACTGTCAGTTTGATTCACTTTTATTTAGTATCAGCAGATAATAATAATAATAAAAACTTAAAAACACTGGTGCTAGCTTCTCATAGACTATATACAATTTTACTACTTTTGGTTTCCATCCACTCAGAGAAGCATTTTCTTGGCATTAAAATCCAAAATTAATGTAGCTGCCTCAGAAGATGAACATGTGGGTTATTACCTCCACATTTTTATTTGCAGGATCAATTTATCTGGCTTTTGTGTTCTAGACACTTCTAGGATTCACGTAAAGATTTGCTATACACGCTTACGCGACTTTCCTTGGAAAGGTTATTCGCTAGTATAGCAACATCTGAACTTTGATTTCCTTAAATCCCTTCCCCTTCTCAAAAATCTTCTAGGGGTGAGCCGATGATGCCATGGTTGGGGTGCTAGACTCTCAAGTGGTTGACCACAGTTTGAGTCCTGGAGCTAGGGGCCTGAAACTCATACAGGGTGCATGTGCAAGAGTGCTCAAAATCCCGAAAGAATAGAGAATAGATGTGATGTGGTCATCTCCCTTGGGCGGTGACTTCTCACTTTTTGTCTCTCTGGTGAGTGCATGCGCTCTATAGCAAAAATCTCTCTAAAAACAACAACAAAAAACCATCTAATCTAGGGAACCAGCAGTTAGCGTAATGGCTATGTCGCTGGACTCCCATGTAGTTCACCGTGGTTTGCATCCCGGACCCGGTGGCTTAAAACTCACGCGGGGCGCGTGTGCGTACGTGCCCAAGATCCTAAGAGGAGAATGGAGGAGAAGGGATTGCGGCGTGACCATCCCCCATGGGGAGTGATTTCTCACTTTCTGTCTCTATGTCTCTCTGTCTGTCTGGTGAGCACACGCGCCCCATAGCGAAAAAACTCTCCAAGAAAAATTATAAACAAACAAAAAAACCCATCTAATCTAGTCTAGACTTTGTTCAATTGAACCATCATCTCACATCTTCCAAAGGCTGATAAAAAGCCCTTAAAGTCAGGAACTGTTCTTTACATTCTAAAATAAGTTTAACTACAGTTAAGTTGTTCCTTTCTGCAAGTATCATACTAATCTGAAAGTCCAAAATCCAAAAACATCTTTTTTTCCTTCAAACCTTATCTGTTTCTCCCATGAGCAAACATATTGGGATGTGCACATACACCTCCAATAAGATGCTGATGCCGCAATCCACCTTCAGTCAACCCCAGACCACAGGCAAGTGCATGCCTGGAGCACTCAGAGATGTTTCTGGACTTGAACCGGGAACCTTCCTGTGAGAAACTGCCTCTCAGAGTGTGGGGTCCCACTGCTGCACCTGGCCCCATCTGAAACTTCTGAAGTATTAACAGGGTGCTACAAGTGGAAAATTCCGTTAACTGACCTCATGGGTCACAGCTGAAATGCTGCCATGTAAAAATAGTGCATGAAATGATCTTCAGGATAATGTAAGAAATCTAAATAAAATTTGTGCTTCAACTTGAGCCCAATCTCAAGATATCTCATTATGTACATGTAAATAAATAAAAACAACTCTGAGATCTTATACACTTCTGGTCCCAAGTATTTTGGATAAAGACCTCTCAATCTGTACTTACTTTCATCTTCAAAATATTCAATAGTTTACAATATGATTCCATTTTGCAGTACACAGAGAAGGACCTGTTTCGTACCCAGTTTCAGAATTTAAATAAAAGCATAAAAGATTAAGCTTGTTAAAATGTGTCTAAAAGCACAACTTGTGCCATTTATTCTTTCAGGCTATGTAGACAGTAAGATCTCAACTGATTAAGAAAAAATTCAGAATTAAAGTTTAATATAATATTTCTCACACAACCAAATTGTTAGGATAAATGCCAAAATGCAAGGTTGATCAGGTTACTAATTCTCATACACGTGCAATTTAAAAGCCTCAGCATATCTTTTTTTAAAGAATTATTTTATTTAACTTTATTTATTATTACTATTTTCCAGCTTGATCAGAGAGATAGAGAACGAGAGAGAGAGAAAGTGAGAAAGCAAGCCACCAGGACTTGAACCACAGTCAGCCATATGGGAGTCAGTGCCTTCAACCACCATGCCACCTGCTGGCCCCAAGCCTCAGCATATCTTAAATCTTAATAAAATGAACACCAGTTTATCTGGTCCAGTTACAATATGCTGTTCCAAAATGTTCCAAGTAATTCACTGTAAATATCCAACAATTTCATTTCACTCTATTCACCCACTGGTTCTAGGAACCCAGCTGAACTACCTTTTTTTTTTTTTTAAGAATTATTTTATTTAACTTTACTTATTATTATCATTATTATTTTCCAGTTTGATCAGAGAGAGACAGAGAGAGAGAGAGGAAGTGAGAAAGCAAGCCACCAGGTCCGAGACTCGAACCGCAGTCGGCCATGTGGGAGTCCAGCACCTTTAATCACCATGCCGGCCGCCAGCCCTTGAATTATTTTTTTTTAAGAGAGATTTTTCCCTGAGGATGTGTGCACTTATAGGTGGATGGGGGTGGTGGTGGACGAGACAACAGACACAGTAAGAGAGAAGCTGAGAAATCACCCCCAAGAGGGATGGCCATGGCACAATCCCTTCTCATCCATTCTACTACTGGGCACACATGCCCAGTGTGATTTTCAAGTCACCAAGTCTAGGACTCAAACCATGGTAGGTCATGTGGGAGTCCAGGAATGTAACTGCTATGCCATCTGCTGGTTCCAGAACTAGCATTTCTATTTTGGATATAAAAGTGAGGCCAGCAAGTGATGTGATGGTTAAGGCGCTGGACTCCCACATAGCCAACCACAGTTCAAGTCTCACACTTGGCAGCTTGCTTTCTTGCTGTCTTTTTCTTGCTCTCTCTCTCTGGTGAGCACACGTGCCCTATAGCAAATTTAAAAAATAACAATAACAACAAAATCAAATCAAATAATTAATTCTTTTTTACAAAGAATTATTTTAACTTTATTTATTATTATTGTCCAGTTCGATCAGAGAAAGAGAGAAAGGGGGGGAAGTGAGAAAGCAAGTCACCAGGTCTGGGACTCTAATCATGGTTGGCCATAGAGGAGGTCCAGTGCCTTTAACCACCATGCCAGCTGCTGGTCCCATAATTTTTTTTTTTTTAAATTGCAAAACAATTTTTTTTTTTTTTGCCAGAACACCCATCTTCCAAAAATTAACCAAAAAGGTATCTGATATATGTTCTCTAGGCCTTTTAGAAAGCATGGAGTTGTTCCTTTGGCACATCAAGGGAATGGGTACTGTTTAAAAAGGAATGCCCCACAAATGTTACCATGGCAAAACCGGAAGAGTCTACAGTGTTACCCAGCCCGCTTTTGGCATTGTTGTCAACAAACAGGTTAGGGCAAGATTCTTGCCAAGAGAATTAATGTGCGTATTGAGCGTATTAAGCATTCTAAGAGCAGAGATAGCTTCCTAAAACGTGTGAAGGAAAATGACCAGAAAAAGAAAGAAGCCAAAGAGAAAGGTACCTGGGGTTCAACTAAAGCACAAGCCTGCTCCACCCAGAGAAGCACACTTTGTGAGAACCAATGGAAAGGAGCCGGGGCTGCTGGAACCTATTCCCTATGAATTCATGGCATGATGGGTGTTAAAAATAAACTAATCTGGGACCAGCAGTTAGCGTAATGGCTATGTCACTGGACCCAGTGGCTTAAATTCACGACAGGCACGTGTGCATGCGTGCCCAAGATCCCGAGAGGAAAATGGAGAAGGGACTCTGGCGTGGCCATCCCCCCGGGGGATGATTTCTCACTTTCTGTCTGTCTGGTGAGTGCACGCACCCTATAGCAAAAACCTCTCAAACAAACAAATCTGTGGTCTATAAAAAAAAAAATTGCAAAACACAATCTAGCTGGTGGCATAGTGGTTAAGGTGGATGGATCTCGGGGCCAGTAGATGGTGTAGCAGTTATGTTGCTGGATTCCCACATAGCCAACTGTGGTTCAAGTCCTGGACCCAGTGGCTCAGAACCCCCACCAGGTGCGTGCATAAGAGTGCCAGGATCCCAGGACGAGAACAGAGAAGGGACTGCGGTGTGGCTATGTCCGCCCCCCACGGGGGTGTGTGTATGTGTGATTTCTGACTTTCCCTCTCACTGTCTCTGCGTTTCTCCAATGAGCACACCTGTCCTACGGCAAAAACCTTTGGCAGGAAGGAAGGAAGGAAGAGAAGAAAAGAAAAGGTGGCTAGATCCCACATGGCCAATGGTGCAGTTTTGGATTTCAGATCCAACTGCTTGAAAAACATGCTGGGATGGAGCCAGCAGATGGCATGGTGGTTGAGGTGCTGGACTCCCACATGGAAATAACAGTTTGAGTACATGGCAGACGACAGATCACATCTCTAACCTGGTGGTTTGCTTTTTCACTTTGCCTTTCTCTTTCTCTGATCAAATTAAAAAACAATATGAATAAAATAAGTTATTCTTTTTTTTGAGAGAGAGATTTTTTGCTATAGGGCACACGCACTCACTGGAGAGACAGGGAGGCAGAAAATCAGAAATCATCCCCCCCAAGGGGGATGGCCACATCACAATCCCTTCTCCTCTTGGGATTTTGAACATGCATGCACACAGGCACAATATGAGTTTTAAGCTACTAGGTCTGGCATTCGAACCACAGTCCACTACATGGGAGTCCAGCGATGTGACCATTATGCCATCTGCTGGCCCCCAAATAATTAATTCTTAAAAAAGTAAAGAGGGGCTGGTAGGTGGCATGGTGGTTAAAGGTGCTAAACTCTGACATCGCTAATTACAGTTCGAGTCCTGGACCTGGCAGATTGCTTTTTCACTTTCTCTCTCTCATTCTGTCCCTCTCTGGTCAAATTAAAATAAATAAAGTTAAATAAAGTAATTAAAAAAAAAAAAGAAGAAAGAAAAGCACGCTGGGCACATGTGCAGGTGTGCTAAAAAATCCTGAGAGAAGAATGGTATGGTCATGCTCACTGTGGAGTGCTTTCTCACTCTCCCTCCCTCCCTCTCTCTCCAGACAGCGTACATACTCTCTAGAAAAATTAAGCAAAAAAAAGATTGTACAATAGTATGAAAGTACTTGTCACAAACTGTACTTAAAGGTAGTTGAAGTGGTAAAAGTTATATCATGTATTGGGTAGTCAGGAAAGTCATGATGCATAGAAAAATGTATCATGACTTTCCCGACAACCTAGTATATTTTACCACAATATGAGTGATACTCCCGAAGACCGGAAATCTTAGGTCACAGACACTACAGGTCAACCATTCCCTGTCTTTCCTAAATTATCAAATGCAACATATAAAACTGCATAGGAAGTGGGGGTTTCACAGTATATAAGAAAAATGAGGTAGACTCAGGGTTAAAACTAAAGTCATGAAGTCAGCCATGTGGGGTCCAGCTGCCGTAACCTCCTCGCCATCTGCTGGTCCCAGCCAGTATATTTTTCAAGCTGCCAGATCTGGGATTCAAACTGTTCAGATAGCAACATGGGATGTAGACACCTTAACCACCATGCCACTGGCTGGCTTTATTACGCTCTTGTTTTAATTGTCGAAGGGTGTGTGCATTTACTAGAGAGAGATAAGGAACAAGAAACCATGCCCCAATGGAGTGTAGCCATACTTCAACCTCTTTTCCTCCATTTCTCCATCCTGGTAGGATTTGGGGCATGAAAGCACACACACCAGACATGTTTTTAAAGCCACTGAGGCTGGAATTTGAACTGTAGTCGGCCATGTGGGATCTGGCTCCCTTAACCCCGAAGGCTATGAGCTGGCCTTACTCCGTTATTCTTAACGCCACTCTTTACTAGTCATTTTCTGCCCAGACTATTAAAATAGTCTCCTCATTGCTAGCCTTATCCTTCTAACCTATTTTTTTTAATTATTTAATTTATTCTTAATACTTTTTTTTTTTTTTTTTTTTTTTTAGGGCATGTCATGTGCACTCACCAGAGAAAGATAGAGAGAGGGACAGTGAGAAAGCAAGCTGCCAGATCTGGTACTCAAAGCACAGTCAGCCATGTGGGAGTCCAGCACCTTATCCACCATACCACCTGCTGGCCCCCTAACCTTTTTCTGTTATCACCACCAGAATCCCCTAATTCAATTTATTTTTGCTATTAAAAAAATCTAACAGGGCTAGTCCACCTGGTGATAATGCAGAAGGATCCCACATGGCTGACTCCATGGCTTAAGCCCTGGGCTGCACGTAGCTTTAGAAATATGCCAGGTGCATATGTGCTCACAATCCTGAAAAGAGGGAGACAAGAAGAAGGAATTGTGGCATGACCATTCCCCATTGGGGTTGCTTTTGCACTTGCTGTCTCTCTCCAGTAAATGCATGTGCCCTCTAACCAAAAAAAAAAAAAAAAAAGTGACAGTTGGTAAATTCCAATTAAGGCCTATAAATTAAAGATATAGTATTCCACCAATTTCCTGATTTTCATAATTATACTGATTACTGATCTTGATAGTAACTTTCAAATTTAATATTTGAAAATTTCCTTGATTTTATAAAACAAACACCAAAATATTTCGGAATAAAGGGGTACTATGTCTACAATTCAGAAAAAAAATGAGTGCATATACAGATACGGACTGGAAGGAAACAATAATGTACATGATGAAATGCCGACATCTGGAGCTTCCAGGTAAATGTTATACGGGAATTCTCTTACTATTATTCTTGCAACTTTGAAGTCAGAAAATATGTCAAAATAGTTTCTAAAAATCAAATAACCAAAACAATTACAAAGTTGTACTTTAGGGAACCAGCAGTTAGCGTAATGGCTATGTCGCTGGACTCCCACATAGTCGACCGCGGTTCGTGTCCCAGACCCGGTGGCTTAAAACTCACGCCGGGCACATGTGCGTGCGTGCCCAAGATCCCGAGAGGAGAATGGAGGAGAAGGGATTGCGGCGTGACCATCCCCCCTGGGGGGTGATTTCTCGCTTTCTGTCTCTATGTCTCTCTCTGTCTGTCTGGCGAGCGCACGCGCCCTACAGTGAAAATCTCTCCAAAAAAAAAAAAAAGTTGTACTTTAAAACAGTTATTTAATTTTATGTATTATTATTATTATAATTCACCAGAGAGAGACTGAGAAAGCAAGCCACCAGGTCTAGGACACGAACCACAGTCAGCTAAGTGGGAGTCCAGTGCCTTAACCACCATGCCACCTGCCAGTCCCACGAGCTGTACTTTTGGTAGCACTTATTTATTTATTTATTTATTTATTTTTGGGGAGAGGTTTTTGCTATAGAGCGCGTGCGCTTGCCAGACAGAGAGAGACAGAGAGACAGAAAGCGAGAA
>NW_006159738.1:2717916-2736332 GCF_000334495.1 Tupaia belangeri chinensis | reverse complement strand
CGAACCGCAGTTGACTATGTGGGAGTCCAGCGACATAGCCATTACGCTAACTGCTGGTTCCCCCTATACATATGTTTTGAAGTCCCAAGTAATCAACTTACTGGTACATAGGTTGAACAATCTAAAAGTCCAAATTTCAAAATCCTAAACTTTTTTGAGCACTGACATGATGACATAAGTGGAAAATTCCATACCTGACCTTATGTAACCGGTCACAATCAAAGCATTGTAATACAAAAATGTCTGAAATTATCTTCAGGCTATGTATAAAAAGTATACATGAAACTAAATTAATTTGGTGTTTGGACTTCAGCCCTATCCTTAAGATACATTATATATGCACAAATATACATTATATATGTGTGTGTGTATATATATATATATATATGCAAATATTCCACCCCACCCCCCCAATCTGAAATCCTCAACACTTCTGGTCTCAAGCATTTCAGATTAAGGAACACTAAACCTGCATATGCAACACTATCCCTTTTTTCTGGAAAAAGGAGCAGCTTTGTGACTGAGAGAATACCTGTAACAAGGAGATTTTCTTTCAGAGGCCAAAGCTGTAGAATGCAGAGTAGCAAGATGTAGCTCTCTGAATTTTCATCAAAATGACTGAGACAATCAAGACAAAGTACACCTTCCCCAGTAAGTGTAAAAGTTCTATGAGACGATTCATAAAAAGAAAACAAAGTATTCTGGGCTCAGGAGGACAGAACATGACAATCTGGACAGTCCTCTATGTTATAAATCTCCACCAATGAGACAGTCGAAAATATCCACACATAAACTAAGCCTTGACAAGGGCTGTCTGGAAACATGGCACTGATCTAGAGTACTCAGGAGATTGTGGAGAGCTCTGGACTTGCAATGGATTCTTGGACTCTTATAAGCCAATCCAATCCCTAGGGTCTGGGCTAAGACCAGCTCAAGGTGATATACAAGTTTTCTGTTGTTGTTTTAATTTTATTATATAGTGTATACACACTCACTGGAAAAAGGCAGGGGGGAGGGAGGGAGAGAGAGAGGGAGAGGGAGAGAGAGAGAGAGAGAGAGAGAGAGAGATCACCCACTATGGGAATGGCCATGCAATAATTCCTTCTTTTCCATTCTCATTTTGAGATTTGGGGCATGCATGTACACGCACCAAACATGATTTTCTTTCTTTTTTTCTTTCTTTCCATTCTTCTCTCGGGATCTTGGGCACGCATGCACACGCGCCCGGCATGAGTTTAAGCCACTGGGTCTGGGACTCGAACCACAGTTGGCTACATGGGAGTTCAGCGACATAGCCATTATGCTAACTGCTGGTCCTAACCCAGCATGATTTTCAAGCTACCAGGTCTGGGACTTGAACCATGGTCAGCCATGTGTGAATCCAGCACCTTAACCACCATGCTATAAAAGATTTATTTTATTTTTAAAAAAGATTGTGGTAGGGCGAGGAGGTGGCATGGTGGTTAAGGTGCTGGATTCCCACATGGCCAACCACAGTCTAAGTCCTGGACCTAGCAGCTTGCTTTCTCACTTCCCTCTCTGCCTTTCTCTCTGTCTCTCTGGTCAAATTAAAAAATAAACAAAAAGAGAGATTTTGGTATAGGGTGCGTGTGCTCACCAGACAGACAGAAAGTGAGAAATCACCCCCCAGAAGGATGGACATGTTGCAACCCCTTCTCCTCCTGAGATTTTGGGCATGCACAAACATGTGCCCAGGGAAGAGTTTCGAGCCTCTGTATTCAGGACTCTAACCATGGTCAGACATGTGGGAGTACAGCTACTTAATCTCTATGCCACCTGCTGGCCCCTATACAAGTATTTTTAAGCTTTCAACATGAATTACCTTACCTATCAAGTCAACTTGATAATTATAGGTATGACTTAACATGCCAATGGCCAAAATGAGGAAAACTACACAGTCCTTAACCGATACTCTAACCAACTGCTTACAACTATGAAATCAACATTTTTTCCTAACACCAATATCCTATACTACATCTTAATAGGTAACAACTTAAAAATAACTTGTTTAAAACCAAAAACCTTATCAACTATATGAAGGAGGATGCTGAAACACTTCAAATGTTACTGAATACAACATTTGTTTGGATGGCAATAAAACATTAATATAACTGATACACGAAGACAGTTATTTTAAATATAATTCTGAGCTTTGAGAAAAGCACTCAGTCAGAAATACAATCTATAAAGGAAAAGTGGCAAACTTAACTCACCAGCAATTTCTACAATATCCCCAGGAACTATGTCTTTAGCTTTAATCCGCTGTACGCTTTTCCTGTCCTGGCGATACACTTTGCCCATTTCAGGCTCGTACTCCTTCAGGGCTTCAATCGCATTTTCAGCATTTCTTTCCTGTATGAGAGAAAACAAGAGTAAACACCTACCTACCACTGCCAACTATTTCTAGTACAAAGGAATAAAATTTTAGAGTTTTGATCTCAAAACACAAACATAAAACAGAAGCAAGCTAATGACACTTGTTTGAAACAATTCACGGCTAGGCAATAAACATTTTACAAAGGACACTGATGATTTTGTACTACGAATTAAAAGATAAGCAGCCCAGAAAAGTAAGGGAATAAACTATACTGGGGAAAGCAGTTACAGTCTTTTGTCCTTAGGTACAACGTGAAATACCACACACCAAAACTCACCCCATACACCATTCACATCAATCTTGCCTCACAGTAAAGGTAGTACAATGTTTAGTCTGGGGCTAGACTGCCTAGGTCGGTCCACGTTCTTCCACTTAACAGCTATGTGACTGTAGATAAATACATAACATGCAGATTCACTGCCTATAAAAACGAGAACACTGGGGCCAGTGGGTGGCGTGGTGGTTAAGGCCCTTAGACTCCCATATGGCCAATAGTGGTTCAAGTTCAGAACCTGGCAGCTTGCTTTCACACTCTCTTTCTGGTGACTCAATAACAACAATAATAAATAAAACTAAATAATTTTTTTAAAAAATGATGATACTAGGGTGGCCCCATGGCCGAATGGTTAGGGAAGCCACATCTAACATGACCCACCATGGCTCAAATTTCCACCCCTAGTGGCCTGAAAAACACACCACGGATGTGTGGCCAAAATCTGAACAGGATGGAAAAGCGATTGTGGTGTGACCATACCCCATGGGGGTAGAGGGTGTGTGCTTTCTCTCTCTCCCTGTTGAACACATGCACCCTCTGGTAAATTAAAAAATTAAAAGCTTTGAGGACACTAGTAGTATCCACCCTGAAGGGCCGTGAGCATTAGAAGTTATATGTAAAATACTTAGGCTGTGTTTTGACACTTAAAAAGGAATGTATAAACTATGCCCTTTAATCACAAAGTATAATGCGTGATATAAAATTTTGTCATTAATTGGGCAGAAAAACATGTATTTTCCACAGACATATATTTACTTAACATATCAGGAAAAACAGGTAATAAACATGAGTGCAGTTTAAATCACTTACACAAATTACAATTTAGTACCACAAGAATTGTGCTTACCTGCCATACACCCACAATTGCATTGGCTACTAATATAAGTAAAATTACAAAAGGTTCTACAAAGGCTGTAATTGTTTCTTCACCTTCTTCAAACCAAGCCAAAACCTAGACGAGAAATGGCATATGTTAGCAATGCTGTATGTCTTTAGTCTTAGTGCCACTTGACACAAGTGGCTGACACTAAAGGAGTTGTGAGACAAAATCTTTTTAATCTTCCCTAGAAATAGATGATGGCAAAATGTAATGACATGAACAACAGTTTATGTTCTGTTCATAATAATTCTTAGGAGTTAAAACTATACAAATTCCTAAAAATATCCTTAAGGGTTCATTTATTTTGTCCTGTAATCATTCTGTTTTAGAACCCAGATAAAATATCTTTTTTGAGGGGAGATATATATATCCATCCTTTTGTTTGGTTTTATATTTTTGCCATAGGCGGTGTGTGCTAGCCTGAGAGAGACAGAGCGCCCCCCCAGCTGAGATGGCCACTTAATATAACTGATACACGAAGACAGTTATTTTAAATATAATTCTGAGCTTTGAGAAAAGCACTCAGTCAGAAATACAATCTATAAAGGAAAAGTGGCAAACTTAACTCACCAGCAATTTCTACAATATCCCCAGGAACTATGTCTTTAGCTTTAATCCGCTGTACGCTTTTCCTGTCCTGGCGATACACTTTGCCCATTTCAGGCTCGTACTCCTTCAGGGCTTCAATCGCATTTTCAGCATTTCTTTCCTGTATGAGAGAAAACAAGAGTAAACACCTACCTACCACTGCCAACTATTTCTAGTACAAAGGAATAAAATTTTAGAGTTTTGATCTCAAAACACAAACATAAAACAGAAGCAAGCTAATGACACTTGTTTGAAACAATTCACGGCTAGGCAATAAAAATTTTACCAAGGCAACTGATGACTGATTTTGTACTACGAATTAAAAGATAAGCAGCCCAGAAAAGTAAGGGAATAAACTATACTGGGGAAAGCAGTTACAGTCTTTTGTCCTTAGGTACAACGTGAAATACCACACACCAAAACTCACCCCATACACCATTCACATCAATCTTGCCTCACAGTAAAGGTAGTACAATGTTTAGTCTGGGGCTAGACTGCCTAGGTCGGTCCACGTTCTTCCACTTAACAGCTATGTGACTGTAGATAAATACATAACATGCAGATTCACTGCCTATAAAAACGAGAACACTGGGGCCAGTGGGTGGCGTGGTGGTTAAGGCCCTTAGACTCCCATATGGCCAATAGTGGTTCAAGTTCAGAACCTGGCAGCTTGCTTTCACACTCTCTTTCTGGTGACTCAATAACAACAATAATAAATAAAACTAAATAATTTTTTTAAAAAATGATGATACTAGGGTGGCCCCATGGCCGAATGGTTAGGGAAGCCACATCTAACATGACCCACCATGGCTCAAATTTCCACCCCTAGTGGCCTGAAAAACACACCACGGATGTGTGGCCAAAATCTGAACAGGATGGAAAAGCGATTGTGGTGTGACCATACCCCATGGGGGTAGAGGGTGTGTGCTTTCTCTCTCTCCCTGTTGAACACATGCACCCTCTGGTAAATTAAAAAATTAAAAGCTTTGAGGACACTAGTAGTATCCACCCTGAAGGGCCGTGAGCATTAGAAGTTATATGTAAAATACTTAGGCTGTGTTTTGACACTTAAAAAGGAATGTATAAACTATGCCCTTTAATCACAAAGTATAATGCGTGATATAAAATTTTGTCATTAATTGGGCAGAAAAACATGTATTTTCCACAGACATATATTTACTTAACATATCAGGAAAAACAGGTAATAAACATGAGTGCAGTTTAAATCACTTACACAAATTACAATTTAGTACCACAAGAATTGTGCTTACCTGCCATACACCCACAATTGCATTGGCTACTAATATAAGTAAAATTACAAAAGGTTCTACAAAGGCTGTAATTGTTTCTTCACCTTCTTCAAACCAAGCCAAAACCTAGACGAGAAATGGCATATGTTAGCAATGCTGTATGTCTTTAGTCTTAGTGCCACTTGACACAAGTGGCTGACACTAAAGGAGTTGTGAGACAAAATCTTTTTAATCTTCCCTAGAAATAGATGATGGCAAAATGTAATGACATGAACAACAGTTTATGTTCTGTTCATAATAATTCTTAGGAGTTAAAACTATACAAATTCCTAAAAATATCCTTAAGGGTTCATTTATTTTGTCCTGTAATCATTCTGTTTTAGAACCCAGATAAAATATCTTTTTTGAGGGGAGATATATATATCCATCCTTTTGTTTGGTTTTATATTTTTGCCATAGGCGGTGTGTGCTAGCCTGAGAGAGACAGAGCGCCCCCCCAGCTGAGATGGCCACTGCTCAATCCCCTCTCCTCCATGCTA
The DNA here is from genome assembly GCF_000334495.1 of Tupaia belangeri chinensis. Lineage (NCBI taxonomy): Eukaryota > Metazoa > Chordata > Mammalia > Scandentia > Tupaiidae > Tupaia > Tupaia belangeri. The sequence goes on along the minus strand of NW_006159738.1, from coordinate 2,730,403 downwards.
CTCTCAGGAGTTTGGGCACTCATGCACATGCATCTAGCATGCTTTCCTTCTTCTTTTTATACCCAGCATGTTTTTCTTTTTAAGAGAATCTTTTTTTTCTTGTTTTCCTTCTCTCTTTCTGTCTCTGGTGAGCACACGAACTATGGGGGTGTGCTATGTGGGATCTAGCACCTTAACCACCAATCCATCTGCTGGCCCACATCCCATTCTTTCTATATGTATGTAATGGGGGGGAGGGGAGACTTAGTCTTGATTTTATTAAAATAAAAGGCAATCATCAACAGCTACAATGATTTAATATCGTATCAAGTAATATCCACATGTGGCATAAATTCAGAATGAAAACAAATTGACCACTGGGCGGCTCCGTGGTTTGGTGGTTAAGGCAGCTGGATCCCACATGGTTGACTACACAATCTGCGCTCCAGACCCTGCAGTTTGAAAAACAGGCTTGATATGGTGTGCATGCTCAAAAATCCCAACAGGAGGGAGAAATGGATACGGGACTGCAGCATGGCCGATTCCCACAGGGAGTGCTTTTTCCTCTCCCTCTCTCTCTGGGGAGTGCACATGCCCTCCCGCAAAATAAATAAATACATAGAATAAATCCATAAATAAATAACAAGCAAACAAAACCCGAACTGAGATCATCTCGGAATTACTGGAAGGTTATCATGAGCAAACAGCCAGTAAGGAATGTTATCTTGAAGGTTATCTCCATGTAACATCTAATACATCAATACAGAATTTCAGAAATGCCATGTACCCAAGAGTCTCATAATTAGGGACTGCATGGTGGCACAGTGGTAAGACATGAAACGCTGCAAGGCTGGCCCTGTGGAAGGGTTCTGAGTTCACAGTCCAGAGCCTTCCTGAGTGCACAGGGCACATGCCTTCTCATGTTCCAGGGCTAGTAGAGGCTGAGGGTAATCATGACACCGGGACCTTGTTGGGGTGCTATCTTTGTCTCCCTATCTTATTGTGGTTTATAAATAAACAAACTCTAAAACCATCATAACTGGATACAGAATGCTGCCTGAAGAAAAAGGAGATTACTTTTCGCTTATACCACCTTAACCTTATTAAAATTTAAAAGATTTAATAAGAGCCACGTCTTAACTTCACAATTGAACTGTAAAAGTAGGAAAAAAGGAAATCCAACAATAATTTTAATAGCAGTAATAATAATAATAAAAAAAAAAAACAGGGGCCAGCAGGTGGCATGGTGGTTAAGGCATTCGAACTCCCACATGGCCAACCACAGTTTGAGTCCTGGACCTGGTGGCTTGCTTTCTCACTTTCCCTCTCTGTCTGTCTCTCTGGTCAAATTAAAATAAATCAATGCATATATAAAATTAAATAAATAATTCTTTAAAAATGTTAAGAATAATGTAAAAGGTTAAAAATTTAACAACCAATTTTAATGAAAACCAGCCAATACAGAAAGGGTGTTAAATTGTCTGATCATTTAACTGGGAGATGGGATTTGCATTTCTTAAAACTTTGCATTTCTCATAATAAAACTTTTCCTTAAATGCCCCATTTAGTGGAACTAGCAGATGGCCTAACAGGTACGTTGCTGGACGCCCACATGGCTGACCATGGTTCAAGTCTCAGACCTGGTGGCTTGGAAACTCACGCTCGGTGCATGTGTATACTTGCCAAAATCCGAAGAGAAGAATATGTGGCCAACCCTGGGGGAGGGGGGCGGGGTGATTTCTCATTTTCTATGTCCCCCTGTTGACAGCACATGTGCCTTATAGCAAAAAATCTCAAGAAAAAAAAAAAGGTCTATTTATCAAACAATGAAAACACTTTTCTTTGGAGAGGTTTTTGCTATAGGGTGAGTGAGCTCACAAGAGAGACATAAGAGACAGAGAGACAGAAAGCGAGAAATCACCCTCCAGGGAGGATAGCCACACTGCAACCCCTTCTCCTCCATTCTACTCTCAGTATCTTTGGCATGCACAAGCCACCGGGCCTGGGACTCAAACCGCGGTCGACTACATGGGAGTCCAGCAACATAGCCATTACACTAACTGCTGGTCCCCGAAAGCACTCTTTGCGGCAATAATGAAACCATCTAGCTTTATTTGTACTCAGTGGTATACTATATAAAGTAAGCTTTTACACAAACAGCAAATAGCCAGAAAGACGATTAAGGCAAGGCCCAAGTAAAGGAAGTAACAAGGAATTAACGAGAAATATCAACGTGGAGAAGGGGCAAGAGGGACCAGAACTACGTCCTGACAGATGTCAACGGCCACTGACAGTGCACTAGGGCAGGCAGAATGAGTATGATAAATGTTGCTGCAAGCTTTCAACAGGGCATTTCTAGTGTTAGGGCCAGGCCTAATGCCAGAATGAAAACTTCTCTAGAAGTTATAAATTTTGCTAGATGCAGGATCACAGCTGCTCTGATATCAGCCTTTCAAACAATTGCCAAGGAGAGCATATCAGAAATAAGAAACTTAATTAGCTCTTGAGGGAGAAAAATTGCTCAACTTGAAGAGTAACTAGGACCTTTCCAAAAGGTCAGTGAAGCATTAGCAACTGTAAGATAAGCTTCACACCTTGTTAAAGCGGGTATGAATTCCCCTCTTGGCAGCCAAGCCAGGGGAACAAACTTAAAGCAACATCCCATTAACAGCAAAGGGAAAAACTTAGGCAGGCAGTGACCGGATTAACAGAGGAAACCTCTACTTTTCAAGAAACATCCAGTTCCTTTTAACAAGTGGTATTCATCAATAATGAATGAGTCCTGATTTTTACAATGCAGTAGTCAAGTTCTGGGACTTTAAATGTTTAGGTACAGGACACACATGCATCCATATTGTTACTTGAAGGTTCTATGGAGATACCAATAATCACTAATTTCCTGAATACTTGCTAAAATTTCTATTTTGAAACCAAAGATAACCCAGAGAATCAAATGCTACACTCCAAAATGAAGACCATCCATACTTAATTAGCTGGCAATAACCTACCCAGTCAGTCAGGTTGTACAGTCCTTCATGTTTTTCTGTTCTACTGATGAAGACAAACCTCTTATTAAGTGGAAAGACAGATGATGCTGACGAAAGACTCAATGAAATAGGAAGAGGAAGGAAAACAGGAGGAAAACTGGATGAATGATGCCACCACCAAATGCTTTACTAGCGCTGTAGTAAGGTCAGTTTTAAGTATGGTTCACTGAAGTTATACAAAATATACAGGATAGTGAGAAAATGTTTCTAAAAGTCATCTTAGAATAAGGTGAATATAAATTACGTGATTGTATTGCCATGTGTTCAGTGGCATATCCCTAGGGGCCAAGGACATATCCCTGTGTCTGGTACACAGCCGAAGCTTGATAATTAGTTACTGAATAAATAGATGTGACCAGACCCTGTTGAAGGAGCTTTCCTCCCTATTAATAAATGAAAACGGAAAAAACAAAAAGGGGGGGGGCCAGCAGTTAGCGTAATGGCTATGTTGCTGGACTCCCACGTAGTCGACCGCAGTTCGAGTCCCGGACCCAGTGGCTTAAACTCACGCTGGGTGCATGTGTGTGCTTGCCCCAAGATCCTGAGAGGAGAATGGAGAAGGAACTGCAGTGTGGCCACCCCCCTGGGGGGTGATTTCTCGCTTTCTGTCTCCCTGCCTCTCTCTGGCGAGCAACCTATAGCAAAAACCTCTCCATCCCCCCCAAAAAAGTAAAAATAAAAACGGAATTTTTTTTTTTACTAAGAGGAAATGGAAGTTAAACACTGTAAAAAATGACACACAGAAAAACAATCACAAGTATCATGCCAAGTTTTCTGGGGTAAGAGACAAAAAAACAATCTTTCAGCTATTAAAACATAAACATGGGGACCAGCGTAATGGCATAATGCCCCTGGACTCACACATAGTCAACTGTGGTTCAAGTCCCAGTTGACGGCTTAAACCTCATGCCAGCATGTGAGGGTGAATGCCCAAGATCCTGAGAGTAGAATGGAGAAGGTACTGCGGCGTGGCCACCACCCCCCACAGGATGATTTCTCAGTTTCTGTCTCTCCCGCATGTGCCCTATACAAAAATCTCTCTCCAAAAAAAATAAAAAACAAAAAACAAAACCATAAACATGGGCCAACTGGAATGGCAATTAAGGCAGCTAGATCTCACAGGGCCAACTGCAGCTCCAGTCTTGGATCTGGTGGCCTGAAATACGGCCAGACGTATATATGCATGCCCCCAATCCCAACAGTAGGGGAGAAGGAATTGAGGTGTGGCCATGACGCCTTGGGGGGATGATTTCTCACTTTTTCTCTTTCTTCCTCTTTCCTGGCATGCACAAGCCACCGGGCCTGGGACTCAAACCGCGGTCGACTACATGGGAGTCCAGCAACATAGCCATTACACTAACTGCTGGTCCCCGAAAGCACTCTTTGCGGCAATAATGAAACCATCTAGCTTTATTTGTACTCAGTGGTATACTATATAAAGTAAGCTTTTACACAAACAGCAAATAGCCAGAAAGACGATTAAGGCAAGGCCCAAGTAAAGGAAGTAACAAGGAATTAACGAGAAATATCAACGTGGAGAAGGGGCAAGAGGGACCAGAACTACGTCCTGACAGATGTCAACGGCCACTGACAGTGCACTAGGGCAGGCAGAATGAGTATGATAAATGTTGCTGCAAGCTTTCAACAGGGCATTTCTAGTGTTAGGGCCAGGCCTAATGCCAGAATGAAAACTTCTCTAGAAGTTATAAATTTTGCTAGATGCAGGATCACAGCTGCTCTGATATCAGCCTTTCAAACAATTGCCAAGGAGAGCATATCAGAAATAAGAAACTTAATTAGCTCTTGAGGGAGAAAAATTGCTCAACTTGAAGAGTAACTAGGACCTTTCCAAAAGGTCAGTGAAGCATTAGCAACTGTAAGATAAGCTTCACACCTTGTTAAAGCGGGTATGAATTCCCCTCTTGGCAGCCAAGCCAGGGGAACAAACTTAAAGCAACATCCCATTAACAGCAAAGGGAAAAACTTAGGCAGGCAGTGACCGGATTAACAGAGGAAACCTCTACTTTTCAAGAAACATCCAGTTCCTTTTAACAAGTGGTATTCATCAATAATGAATGAGTCCTGATTTTTACAATGCAGTAGTCAAGTTCTGGGACTTTAAATGTTTAGGTACAGGACACACATGCATCCATATTGTTACTTGAAGGTTCTATGGAGATACCAATAATCACTAATTTCCTGAATACTTGCTAAAATTTCTATTTTGAAACCAAAGATAACCCAGAGAATCAAATGCTACACTCCAAAATGAAGACCATCCATACTTAATTAGCTGGCAATAACCTACCCAGTCAGTCAGGTTGTACAGTCCTTCATGTTTTTCTGTTCTACTGATGAAGACAAACCTCTTATTAAGTGGAAAGACAGATGATGCTGACGAAAGACTCAATGAAATAGGAAGAGGAAGGAAAACAGGAGGAAAACTGGATGAATGATGCCACCACCAAATGCTTTACTAGCGCTGTAGTAAGGTCAGTTTTAAGTATGGTTCACTGAAGTTATACAAAATATACAGGATAGTGAGAAAATGTTTCTAAAAGTCATCTTAGAATAAGGTGAATATAAATTACGTGATTGTATTGCCATGTGTTCAGTGGCATATCCCTAGGGGCCAAGGACATATCCCTGTGTCTGGTACACAGCCGAAGCTTGATAATTAGTTACTGAATAAATAGATGTGACCAGACCCTGTTGAAGGAGCTTTCCTCCCTATTAATAAATGAAAACGGAAAAAACAAAAAGGGGGGGGGCCAGCAGTTAGCGTAATGGCTATGTTGCTGGGCTCCCATATAGTCAACTGCGGTTCGAGTCCTGGACCCAGTGGCTTAAACTCACGCTGGGTGCATGTGTGTGCGTGCCCCAAGATCCTGAGAGGAGAATGGAGAAGGAACTGCAGTGTGGCCACCCCCCTGGGGGGTGATTTCTCGCTTTCTGTCTCCCTGCCTCTCTCTGGCGAGCAACCTATAGCAAACACCTCTCCTGGCGAGCAACCTATAGCAAAAACCTCTCCATCCCCCCCAAAAAAGTAAAAATAAAAACGGAATTTTTTTTTTTACTAAGAGGAAATGGAAGTTAAACACTGTAAAAAATGACACACAGAAAAACAATCACAAGTATCATGCCAAGTTTTCTGGGGTAAGAGACAAAAAAACAATCTTTCAGCTATTAAAACATAAACATGGGGACCAGCGTAATGGCATAATGCCCCTGGACTCACACATAGTCAACTGTGGTTCAAGTCCCAGTTGACGGCTTAAACCTCATGCCAGCATGTGAGGGTGAATGCCCAAGATCCTGAGAGTAGAATGGAGAAGGTACTGCGGCGTGGCCACCACCCCCCACAGGATGATTTCTCAGTTTCTGTCTCTCCCGCATGTGCCCTATACAAAAATCTCTCTCCAAAAAAAATAAAAAACAAAAAACAAAACCATAAACATGGGCCAACTGGAATGGCAATTAAGGCAGCTAGATCTCACAGGGCCAACTGCAGCTCCAGTCTTGGATCTGGTGGCCTGAAATACGGCCAGACGTATATATGCATGCCCCCAATCCCAACAGTAGGGGAGAAGGAATTGAGGTGTGGCCATGACGCCTTGGGGGGATGATTTCTCACTTTTTCTCTTTCTTCCTCTTTTTTTATTGATGAGCTCACATGCCCTATAGCAAAACCAAAATACAAGCCCACACAAACACTTGCAAATTCAAACTCATTATCTCTTGATACAGGGAAAATTGTTCGATGTTTTCAAACTTAAGAATTAGAAAAGGGTGGAGGGCAGGTGGCAGGATGGTTAAGGCGCAGGACTCCCACTCCCACACAGTGACCGAGGTCTTAGTCCTGGACCTGGCAGCTTGCCTTCTCACTTCCCTTTCTCTCTGGTCAAATTAAATAATAATAATACAAGATTCTTTTTTTTTTTTTTTGAGTGGTTTTTGCTATATGGCATTTGTTTTTTTGACTGCTTTTTTTTTTCCTCTTCAGAGAGGTTTTTGCTATAAGGCACGTGCACTCGCCAGAGAGACAGAGAGACAGAAAGTGAGAAATCACCCCCCAAAGGGGATGGCCATGCAGCAACCCCTTCTCCAATCTCCTCTTGGGATCTTGGGCATGCACACACATGGCGTAAGTTTAAGCCACCAGGTCTAGGACTCGAACTGCGGTTGACTACATGGGAGTCCAGCGACACAGCCATTATACCAACTGCTGGTTCTCATGCTTCTTTCTTTCTTTCTTTCTTTCTTTCTTTCTTTCTTTCTTTCTTTTTAAAAAAAAGAAGTAGAGAGGGCAAATATTTTTTAATTCGATTTTATTCATTGTCATTATTTTATTTTAGTTTTCCCACGTGGACCAGAGAGAGACAGAGAAGGAAGGTGAGAAAGCAAGCCGCCAGGTTCCGGAATTGAACTGCAGTCAGCCATGTGGGAGTACAGCTGCCTTAACCACCACACCACCTGCCGGCCCCAGAATGAAGTAATTGTTTTTTTTCTTTAAATTGCACCATAAATACATACAAAAAAATTAATCCTTTGAACCATGTTTTAAAAGACAGTTCTAAATAAACGAGTTTAAGTCAGTCAGTAAATAACCCATTCTATTCCATTTGTAAGATGAACTGAAACGCAGGAAAAACTTTTAAATCACTATATATAGAATATTTCCTTAATATATCATTCTGAAACATCGAAGTAAACAGACTCCATACATTTTGAAAACGCTACCAAATAAATTAACCTAACATTCTGTGATATCAAAATAAAGGTCCTTTCCAAGGGGCCCAGTAAGAAAAGATATATACAAAAATTGTCGGACGACTGGAAAGTTGAAGAGTACTAATTTAGAAAGTTTCATTAATTTTTAGGGCCAATCTAAGTAGCTGAGGTAAAAAGTGGGGATGGAGGGTAAAGAAACTCACGTAAATTGTTACGAGACAGGATTCTGTAATTCAGACAGCTCCTAATTCTTGGCACCTTATGATCTTTTCCTGAATGTCTCAGATGACTTTCTTGACCACCCTATTTGAAAATTATACTCTCCCTATTCCAAGCTCCCTGGTTTTTTATTTTTCTCAATAGTTCTGTCCTCCAGGACAGAGTCTTTGTCCAATTTGTTTGCAAAAGCATCTCCAGGGTCTATGACAGGTGCGCAGTAAATGCCCTAACAAGGCAGCGCAAAGAAAAAGAGGAAAAGTGGGGTCAGAGGTCACACAGCTGGCTTCACTGAGTGAGTCCCAGACCTGCTGGCTTGAAAATCATGCCAAGAGTGTATGTACATGCTTGCCCAAAATCCCAGGAGGAGAATGGAGAAGAAGGGATTGTGGCTTGGTCATCCTCCCCAGGGGGGTGATCTCTCCCTTTCCCTGTCTCTCTCCAGGGAGCACACACACACACACACACACACACACACACACCCCTTATTACAGCAAAACGTTTAAGAAAAAAAAAAGAGGAGGAAAGGGCAGGCAGGCATTTCAGTTAAGCAACTATAGATGTGTTGTATTTTGGGCAAAGCTGGTAACCAAAAGGATGAAAAGACAAAATAAAGTAACAAGAGGGCCTTGAGGGTTAAATTATTTCCAATGTTCAGATGCACCATGGACAAACTAAATGCTTTCATATGTTTAATGACACATGCAGAGCTGACTTCTATTATTATTATTATTTGGAGAGTTTTTTTGCTATAGGGTGCGTGCGCAAGACAGACACACAGAAAGCGAGAAATCACCCCTAAGGGGAATGCCCACACCATAATCCCTTCTCCATTCTCCTCTTGGGATCTTGGGCACAAATGCACACGCACTCAGCATTGAGTTTAAGTCAACAGGTCCGGGACTTGAACCGCGGTCGACCACATGGGAGTCCAGCAACATAGCCATTACTCTAACTGCTGGTCCCAGGGCTGACTTCTTCTAATCCAAGTAACTTTACAATAAAAAAAAAAAAGAAAAAAAAGAACGAAAACCATTTTGGTGAATATCACAAATCAATTAAACTTTATCCCTACAGCCTTGGCCAAGTGTAAAACATTAATACAATTCCCTACTTTTTGCCACAGTGAAATTATAACAATGGTTAACAGTTTACCACTTAGTTTGACATTTGAAATAAATCACTAACGACCTTTTTAACTTGAACGGACTTGATAATGCACTGTGTATATAAGTGCCTATAATCATTTCTCCAAAAGAACTGGAATATTCTGCTATGTTCTTCCTGTTAAGCCAACAGGAATAAACTGAGGACCACAAAAAAATTCAGTACTCTTTCTTTTGGAAGATAAAGAAATGAAGAATGAAAACATCAAGTGCAATGGAGCAGCAGTGCCAACCCCACATGAAGAAAATCAGGTTTTATATCTATGATTTCCTTTATCAAAAAACGAGTACTTCCCAAACACATACTTTTTTGCAACTTATAATTTCCAGAACAGTAAGTCCAACTAGTTACCAAAAAGCAATTCAAATTATCTCCCAAGTATAGCTCTAAAAAGTCAATGTCCTACCTTACAACAAAATTAAAGCGCTTATTTTAAAATCCATCTCAATATGCCTAGAAACTACAAATTCCTAACTACTTCAAGGGGGAAAAATCGCACACATCATTGATTCAAAATGCTAGTATAAAGTCACTCAAACTGGTCACTCAAAAAAGAGGCTCTATAACCTAAAGCCCCAACGGCTCATTTATTGTAAACATCAAAGGCATTATTCCTAACCCTGCTTCAATTTATAACCTACAGAATTCAGTAAAAATGAACTTTCATCTTTAGCTTATATATACCAGCTGCTTAATTTTTTAAATTTTATTTATTTGCTAGAAGGCACATGTGCTCACTGGAGAAAGAGAGAGGAAAAAGTCAGAAAGCACCCACCCCCAACAGTCATGCCACAATTCCTTCTCCATTTCTTCCTCCTTTCGGGATTTGCGATTTGGAGCTGGCACACAAAAGCTGCGGGGTCTGGGACTCAAAAGCAAGCAGTCAGCCATGTGGGATCCAGCAGCTTCAACCACCAATCAAGTCACCGGCTAGTCCACTTGAATAAATTCTAAAGGGTCCCCGGTGAAATTATTGGACCTTCAGCCAAAGTTACAATTACTGATATCTTAGAGCTGATTATATTATAAATCTTATACTACCCCCAAATTTATTAAGTATTTGTCCCATGGTAATGCATTAAAACAGCTCCATTCTATTCATTTATCTTAACTGATAAAACAGCAGCCACTCACTGAGAAAGAACTTTTTAAAAATTAATCAAGAACCTCATTGTAGGCTCGCTCTCTGGCAAGCGCATGTACCCTCAAACAATTAAAGAAATAATAATAAAATAATCAAGGAAAAGACAAATGTGAGAGACATAAGGTGATTTAATACGCAGAATGGTTTGCTATGACGGTCTCGATTTTACTCAATGAAAACCACAGAAAAGATTCTTGGGGACTGAATTATTAATGGCTACACACCACTTGCCTAATGTGGTATAATAAATTCAAGTCTCATGGCAGAATTTAAGTACCGAATTACTCCAAAAGTTCATCTCTTGCTGTGGTTACTTACTTAAAAGATGGATATCAAATCAGTATTTTCCATAATCTGCACTAAATAAATTCCCATTGCTTTTGTTTATGTAGTTCTCAAAATAGCCTTCTATAGTACGGTTTTCATGTAAAGACTGAAATAGATCCCTGGGACTCACATACACAGGAAAGTATAAAAATTATGACACCAGGTGAACTTCACTTCCCTTTATGGTTTTTGTAAGAATAACATATCATAATTTAAGAACAAAAGGTATGTTATGCAGTTAGGATTAGGAACATTTGTGTCTCATTCATGACCATTTTTAGGAACATCACTGAGAAGTCTACTGCCCAAGAAAAAAAAATACAATAAAAAATATTGAACAGGAAAAAAAAGTTAATAGCCTAGAAATATCCTTGCCGCCCCCGTCGCCTTTTTTTTCTGCTATAGTTCTTTGCATTTCACTAGTCTCTTAGCAACCATACAGGACTTGAGAGGCTAAGCACATATTGAACAAGAAAAAAAACACAACGCTGTTTTTTTTTCTTAAGATATAGAACCAAGTGTACCGAACATTGGTCCTTCAACCTACGAATCACTCAAGACAGGGGTCCAATATAGATAAATATACCACCCTAAAGGTCAGTGACCAAATTTGGTCAACAGTGGTGCCATCATTGCCGTCATCGTTCCTATCACTGTCAGGAACAACTGTCACCTTGCCATTACCAGGAAGGGAAAACAACTGGAATATTCCTTTTGTAAGTTCTATTTACAGACTACAAAGAGTTCATCATCTTAGTATGATCTTACAACATGATAGCAATGGAAAAACCAGAACAGAAAAGGCCTCCCAATAAAAAAATAAATAAATAAACTTTTGATACTAAAAAGCTATAAAAAAAAATAAGAATTTAAGAGCCTGCCACATTCAGGAACAATTTCTAACGGCACTGAAAATGTCAGGCACCTATTTATTAATATTCTCTGAATAAGAACAGCTTCAAGCCTTTTATTTATGATTTTAAAATACTTAGGCTGATTTGTATGTTTTTCAACTTAAAGACACTGCTTAAATCTCTAGATGTGTTTTCATCCAATGGACATCACTGTTTCCTGGTTTGCCTATAAAATATTTCATCTTTTTGAGGGGAGGAAGAAAATAAATCTCTTTATACTTACGAAAGATATACACGCTGCCAGCAGTAAAATTCTAACTAATAAGTCTTCAAACTGCTCAATCACAAGTTCCAGCAAGGTTTTTCCTGTTAGAAACAAACATATTGTAATTCTCATCTTAACATCAGCACACAAACGATGGATGTTGGGAACAAGGACATGTTCAGATTGCTTACCTTCTTCAGCCGGCAGCTCTGTAGAATGTAGAAATCCGCCAATGTGTCAAGTTAAAAAACAAAAACAAAAACAAATTAGCACTCTGCCTTTCTAAAAAGAATTCCTAAAATTATAAGCATAAGCATCAATGTTGCTGAAAGACAGCTCTCGATTTTTATGAACTTTCACCCTTTTTTCTTGCAGAAACCAGCCAAGATTGATACCCCAAGAACTAAGCAGTCCTAGTAATCAATGGCCTTAGGTCTAGCCCCAAGCGTAAGATCATTCAGGGCTCACGAAACAAGCAGTCATTTCAGCTGTGTCATCACTTCTGACAGATGTGTAACTTTAGGTAGTACAAGAAGGGTCAGAGGCTTCCTCAACTACAAGACGCCTCATAAACTGACTGGGGACGAGAAAACGTCTCGCAGGACTCAACCCCGCTGCAGGCGACTTGGCCCTCCCTGCATGGGGGCCGACTGCTGCTGCTGGAAAGCAGCGGGCGAGGGGCGCGCGGGGAAGGTCAAGGGCTCCAGCCACGCGGAGGTCGCGGGGAGGGGCACAGGAGGGCAGTCCCGCGCCCCCT
>NW_006159738.1:2717495-2717757 GCF_000334495.1 Tupaia belangeri chinensis | reverse complement strand
GCGGCGCGGCCCCCCTACCGTTGGAGCCCCATCTCTCCTTGAGCTTCTTGACCTGCTCCAGGCTCAGCCCCGTGCTCTCGTTGACGCCGAAGTGGCCCAGCACCTCTTCCACCGTCTTTGTGTGCGCGTTCTCCATGGCTGCGGGGGCCCGGCCGGCCTCGCCTCCTGTCCCCGCGGCCTCCTCGCCTCCGCCTCGCACTCGGGCCGCGGGCTCGTGCCACCCCGGACGCCCAGGGGCGGACTGGCCTCCCCCCCTCCTCCC
>NW_006159738.1:2699239-2716893 GCF_000334495.1 Tupaia belangeri chinensis | reverse complement strand
GCTCGTTCCAGTTAGGCTTGTGCGTTCGCGGGCCCCTTCCACCCGCCCGCAGGTGTAGAACCTAGCGGGGTGGAGGGCTCGCGTTGGGCTCCCCTTAGTCGCTGCCCCGAGGGAACTGCCCGACGCCGGGTGGGTGGCTGAGAAGGCGAGGCCCAGGAACCTGGCAACTCAGTCCGCACTGGGCGTCCCCGAAGCGCGCTCGGGCTCGTGTCCTTGGCTCGCCTGCTCGCCCTAGGCCGCGCTCTGCATCCTAATCGTCTCCTTCAGAGCCCCCTCAGGAACCAAGGGGAGGAATTCTGCAGTTCCCACGCAGCCAGAATCCCTCCTCTGTCGCCTCGGGAACACCGCATCCCTCACCCCCAACAGAGAGCGCCACCACCGCACGCCGGTACCAGCCCTTCCCCAGTGGGTTCGGTGCCCTCACTGAGGGAATCCCACTCTGGGGGAAAGAGGGAGGAGGTTTTAGTTCATTTTCCGTATCCCACACAGTCTTGATACATGTCCGCATTGAAGTAGCAGGTTATGCTACTGTCGCTGCAAAATAGCAGCCAAACTTGTGCTAGAAAGTGCTTCACTCTGGCATTAAGATGGGGTGAGGGTGAGGGGTGGGGAATGAGGGCTGTTTTGTAGAATCCTGCTTGTCCCATAGGAGAAAAAGATTTTAATCCAACACCTATTCTTCAACCACAGAAAATCTACTTTGCTCATGTGGTCTGTACAAAGTCTAGGTCACGTCAAGATAAGGGGAATTTTACCAGTATGAGGAGGTTGTGCTGCTGAACAGGGGATGGGACCTTAGCATTGAATTCCAGAACAAAATACAAACATACTAGCTTTGCAGAATGAAGCCTTTGGCCAGTTTATGTGTTTGTCAATTGCTTTAAAAACCATCTCAATTGTTCCAAATGGTTCAGCCTCGGGACTCAAGATAAATTCCTTTAACAGATGCAAATCACAGTGCTTTACCTGGCTGAAAAAAATCAAGCATGGTCAAGTAAATTATTTCCAAGGAGTGGAAGCTGGCATGCAGTTTTGATACTTGGAAAAGGACCAAGAAAACCCTACAGGAAACAAATTCAAGTGTATGGCAGCGCATTCAGAGAATCAAGGTGGAAACTGGTTAGGTCGCAGGTTCGAGGCCTCACTGCACAGTTCGGGAATGAGAAAGGAGGGCTAGTCGTACTTCTCCCTCTGGGACCAGCTCTGCACCATTTCTTACCAATTCTTCTGCCTTACTTCATCTCTTCCAGCACCAAGAGAAGCACTGCAGGCAAAAGGAAGACTGGGGGTTTTTGGGTTTTTTTTGAAGTTTACTTTTTAAGACAGACAGGGATAGATAAGCACTCCCAACAAGGTTTTCACTCCGTGGCCCTACCCCCAGCCTCAGCCAGTCAGGCTTGTGTGTACCTGCACAGGGAGATCTTAGGAGGTGAACTCGGGACCATCCCATATGGCTTCAGCATGGCAGGGCACCACCACGGCTGGCCTGTTATCTTTTCAGCCTGGAAATTTTCCCAGGCAGTTTGGCTTTGCATCTGCTTATTTTGTTTATTTTTAAAAAATAATTATTAATTCTATAGGACCAGCAATTAGCGTAATGGCTATGTCGCTGGTCTCTCATGTAGTCGACCGCAGTTCGCGTCCTGGACCCAGTGGCTTAAAACACGCCGGGCGCGTGTGCGTGCATGCCCAAGATCCCGAGAGGAGAACGGAGAAGAAGGGATTGCGGCATGGCCATCCCCCCTGGGGGGGTGATTTCTCGCTTTCTGTCTCTCTGTCTGTCTCTGTCTGGCGAGCGCACGCGCCCTATAGCATAAACCTCTCTCAAAAAAAATAGTTATTAATTCTATTTATCATTATTCTGAAATTTGCTACTGGGCACATGCACTCACCAGAGAGAGAGAGACAGAGAACATGAGAAAGCAAGCCACCAGGTCCAGGACTCAAACCACAGTTGGCCATGTAGGAGTCCAATGCCTTAACCACCACACCACCTGCTAGCCCCCTGCTTATTTTGTTTTAATTATTTTATTTTTAAGGTTTTTACCATAGGGTGTGCATGCTCACAGGAGAGGAGTGAGAATGTGAAAAAGAGAACTGCCCTCCCAGGGGGTGTGGTCACGCCACAAGCCCTTCTCCTGCATTCTCCTCCTGGGATTTTGGACACACACAAACACACACCTAGCATGATTTTCAAGCCGCCAAGTCCAGGCCTCAGACCACAGTTAGCCATGTGAAAAAAACAAAACCCTAGACTATCTCCTTAAACTGAAATGCTGTAGTTTTTCTTTCTTTTTTTAATTTGCCAGAAGGCACCTGGCCTTTCTGGAGAGAGAGAGAAAGAACCTCCCATTGGGGATGGTCATGCCACAATTCCTCCTCAGTTTCACCTTTTGGGATTTTGGGCAACACGCAGGCATCTTACATATTTTTCTTTCTTTTTTTTTTAAGAGTTTTTTTGCGTATGCGCTCACCAGAAAGACAGAGAAAGACAGAGAGAAAGTGAGAAATCACCCCCTGGGGGGGATGGACACATCACAATCCCTTCGCCTCCATTCTTTTCTCGGGATTGGACACGCACTCACATGTGCTCGGCGTGAGTTTAAGCCACCGGGTCCGGGACTCGAACCGCAGTCAACTACATGGGAGTTCAGCGACATAGCCATTATGTCAACTGCTGGTCCCATCTTACATATTTTTCAAACTACTGAGTACAGGAACCAGCAGATGGTGTGTAATGGTTATGTCACTGGACTCCCATGTAGTCAACCACCGTTTGAGTCCCGGACCTGGTGGCTTAAAACACCAGGCGTGTATGCGTGTGTGCCCAAAATCCCAAGAGGAGAATAGAGAAGAGATTTCAGCATGGCCATCCCCCAAAGAATGATTTCTCGCTTTCTGTCTCTGTCTCTCTGGTGAGCACACACATTGTATAGCAAAAATCTCTCTTCAAAACAAAACAAAACAAAAAAAACTGCTTGCAAAAAAAACTGCTGCGTACAGGACTCGAACTGTGTTGTCAGTCATGTGGGATCCAACCACTTTAACCACCATGCCACTTGGTGGTCCCAGAATTGGTCCTTTTGTATATTATTATACCTACTATGCCCTTGGTTCCTCAACCTGTTGGTACTTCTGAAATGGATTGTTTACAAATTGCCAAAATTTATCATAAGCCCAACCTGCCTAAAGCAGAAATAATATAGTTTCTATTATGTAGAAATAAATTTGTATCCAATTTATCTTATGCATTGCATTGTACTTGTTTCTTAACAAGGTTTTACAAAAGAAAGAATAGGTTTTAGACATAGTCTAGTTTCCAGCAAGGATTACAGGCATATTCAAGCAATTGAGGCCAGGGAGAGAAAAGGCAGACTGGGATTCAGAAAGATGGGTGAGTTGATCAAAGAACTTCAAAGGCATCATAAAGGAGATCAGCTGGCAAAAGGCATGCAGGTTTAAAAAGCCAGCTGGACAGAAAAGGCCGGCAGAAAAAACTGACTTGCAAATGAGGCCCCAGCCAACTCCCGAGCCTCTTACCTCTCTCCTGTAACACATGGAGATTGCAAAAGGCAATGTGTCCCATATTTAGACTGCTCTGATCATTAAAGCATTCTCATTCTGGGCCCAATCCACTTGCCAATAGCTAACTTCTCTACATTGGCTTTTGGTTAGCTCTCTGCTACTCAGAACAGGTTTAATCCCTCTCCTATGTAAGATCCTTTGAGTATTTTAAGATATCCATTGTATGAAAAATCTCTGTTCCCAGCTGAAAACAGCTCAGTCCCTGCCCTGTTCCTCAAGCATGAGTCTGCAGTCCCTCAGCACCTTTGTCATCCAGTTCTGGAAGGAACATCCAACCATGAATACGAAAGTCTGAAGACGGTCTTGCGTGGAGTTGCCATTGCCCTCCTTGGTTCTGCCTCCTTCCTGCACTTTGTGGATTTATGCCAATGACTAAAAACTGAGTCTAGATACAAACTGTAGTCATGCTACGTCTCCGTGTGCATTTTAGCCTATCTTTAGAGTCTGCTCTGGTCTTTTGGAGTCATTACCTTTTTTTTTCCCCCTTAATTTTGCCATAGTGGGCATGAGCTCCCTAGAGAGAGACACAGAAAGAGAGAGGGGAGTAAGAAATTACCCCCAGAGAGGATGATCACACTGCAATCCCTTTTCCTCCATTTCTCCTCTTGGAGTTTTGGACTTGCACACACACACCTCCCGTGTGTTTTTCAAATGAACTGTGAAGTTGGCCATTTGGGATCCAGACACCTTCACCACCATGCCACTGACCAGCTCTGGAGTCTTCATCTTTAAACAATGTTTTAGCTATACATCCCAGCTTTGGGTTATGCACAAATTTAAAAAGCATAATGTCTCCTTGTCTGTCCAACCTACTTTTGGACATTTATTCAAGATTAAAAATAACCAACTAGATTTAATTGTTCAAATTAGAAATCAACTTGGCTACAGGTTCCAAAGTCGGTAAAGTGAAAGTCGTTAAGGCACTCCCTGCTTCCTTATTTCCCATAGCACTTACTACACAGCATTGGAACAGATCATTCTTTTAGTGGTCAAGCACCTGATGTAGTCAGGTTGACTTAAGGTCATTTTTTTTTTAAGAAAGATTTTTGCTATAGGGCATGTCTGCTCTCTGGAGAGACAGAGACAGAGAAACAGAAAATGAGAAATCACCCCCTGGGGGGATGTTCACACCCAATCTCTTCTCTATTCTCCTCTGAGGATTTTGGGCACACATGCACATACATACAGCATGATCTTCAAGCCTCCAGGTCTGGGACTCCAGCTGCGGTCAGCCACGTGGGAATTCAGCAACATAACTATTATGCTATCTGCTGGTCCTAAGGGTCATGTTTACTTTTTAAAATTCATTTATGTATTGGAACTATTGGGTTGTCAGAAAAGTCATGATGCATTTTTGAATAGAAAATGACTCTTCCAAATACCCAACAGAATTGGCAGAATAGGGACCAGCAGATGGTATAATGGTTACATCACTGAACTTCCACATAGTTGATCACTGTTCCAGTCCTGGACCCAGCAACTTAAAACTCCAAGTACATGTGCGTGCATGCCCAAGACCCTGAGAGGAGAATGGAGAAGGAATTGCAGCATGGCCATCCCCACAGGGGCTGATTTCTCACCTTCGGTCTTTCTCTGCCTCACTGGTGAGCATATGCACCCTATAGCAGAACTCTCTCTCTTAAAAAAAAAAAAAAATTGGCAGAGTAATGTACCAGCTGGTGGCATGGTGGTTAAAGTGGCTGGATCCCACATGGTCAACTACACAGCTTGAGTCCCAAATCCAGTGGCTTGAAAAATCACACCAGGCACTTGTGTGTGTGCGTGCACATGTGTGTGTCCAAAATCCCAAGAGAATAAGGGGAAGAACTGCGGTGTGACTGTCCCTCCTGGGGATGCTCTCTCACTTTCTCTTCCTCTCTCTCCCCAGCGAGTGCAGGTGCCCTATAGCAAAAGAACTGGCAGAGGGGACCAGCAGTTAGCGTAATGGCTATGACGCTGGACTCCCACATAGTCAACCGTGGTTCTTGTCTCAGACCTGGTGGCTTAAAACTCACGCCGGGCGCGTGTGCGTGCGTGCCCAAGATCCCGAGAGGAGAATGGAGGAGCAGGGATTGTGGCGTGACCATCCCCCCTGGGGGGTGATTTCTCGCTTTCTGTCTCTCTGTCTCTGTCTGGCGAGCGCACAGGCCCTATAGCGAAAACCTCTCAAAAAAAAAAAAAAAAAAAGAATTGGCAGAGTAAGATGCTTATGCTGAACGACCAGGGAGAGCTCAGGCCACCCAACTGAGTCACGCCTGCTATCTCTTACTCATTCTGGGTCGCATGCTCGCTGTGTGGAATGATGAGCAGAACTGCCTGTGCTATTTAAATTACTGTCAGGTAAAGTCACGTAAGGTGATGATGCAGCCCTTACCCTGGTACGGTTACCTAGCCCATTTCTCTACTTCGTCAGCAAGAAATTAATGAGAGAACTAAGATCCAGACACACTGACTGCCACGGTCCCCAGGTCCACATGCCAGTGGTCTCTTCACAGAAGTGTGTTTACCTTGGCGTGGCCTGTGTTACTGAACATGCTAGCACATGGTGACCTTGACTGCTTTTTTCTGTGTGCCCACAGTCTATACAACATCTGAGAATTTGTCAAACTTAACAAAATGTCTTATCTAGAATGTGTCTTTGCTCCCCACATGAAGAAGTATTCTTTTTGAAGACAGAATGTTAAAAACCCAACTGAGGGGTCGGTCGACAGGTGGCGTGGAGGTTAAGGTGCTGGGCTTCCACATGGCGAACCATGGTTTGAGTCCCAGACCTGGCAGCTTGCTTTCTCATTCTCTCCCCCACTCCCCAGATCAAATGAAAATAAATAAATTAATAAATTAAATTAAATAAATACTTCTTTAAAAAAACTGATTAGCTCATACTTATTTTAAAAAAGAAGAAGAAGACTTATTAGGAGTAGATCCAAATTCATGACAGCTTAATCCAGGGGCTCAAACAAAGTCATTGAGAACTGCCTTCTATCTCTTGGCGAAGGTTTTCCTTGTGCTTTTCCTCAGGGAGAGTCTCAGGTGGCAGGCATGGCCCCTAGCTCCTTCACTTTACAGTTCATCATTAGAGTGATTCAACAGAAAGGAAAACGGAAGAGTTTCTCTGGGTCATGCACCCAACCCAGGAAGCAGAGACTGCGGTTAATCCCATCTCAATTGCTTGAACTGAGAATGGAAAAGAAGCAACTCCATTGGGACCAGCAGAAGGCATAATGGTTATGTCGCTGGACTCCCACATAGTTGATCACAGTTCGAGTCCTGGACCCTGTGGCTTAAAACTCACGCCAGGTGAGTGTGCGTGTGTGCCCAAGATCCCAAGAGGAGAATGGAGAATGGATTGTGGTGTGCCATCCCCTGGGGGGGGTGGAGATTTCTCACTTTCTGTCTCTGGTGAGTCCATGCACCCCATAACAAAAACCTTAAAAAAAAAAAAAAAAAGGTGGGTAGGCCGGCAGGTAGCATGATGGTTAAAGATGCCGGACTCCCACATGGCTGAGTGCAGTTCGAATCCCAGATCTGGCAGCTTGCTTTCTCACTTTCCCTCTCTCTCTCTGTCTCTTCCTGGTCAAATTGAAAAAAATATAATAATAAATACAGTTAAATAATTCTTCAAAAAAGCAAAAAGAGCAGCTCCCTACAGCAGTGGTTTTCAGACTTTGGCCTGCATGGACCCTCTCTCCGGAAATATACAGTAGGTCTGGGGTGGGCCCAATAACGTATATGTCTTTTTTTGTTTATTTTTTATTGCCAGAGGGCACATGTGCTCAGCCAGGGAGACAAAGAGAAAGGGCGAAAGCATCCCCCACTGGGGTGTGGTGGCACCACAATCCTTTCTCGTCCATTTCTCTATCCTGTCAGGATTTTGAGCACGCATGCACACTCCCAGGTGTGTTTTTCAAGTCACCAGGGCTGGGATTCAAACCGTGGTAGCCCGAGTGGGCTGGGCTCAAGAATGTGCTTTACTGCAAAGCTCCCAAGTGATGCTGTTAGTTTAGGACCCATGCTCTGGAAAACAAGGCCCTAGAGGAAGAGGCTGGCACTGCGGTCAGAGAAAGGTCTGTAAGTGTTCAGCCTGTCAAACAAAAGACGTTTGCTTCAGCAGGGAGAGTCAAAGATCTAAGCGGTTTGGAAGAACTGTTCAGATGCTCTAGATTTTTTCCACTGTGGTTTTCCGCTTCATCTGCCGTGTGTATCCACCACAGCCCCTCCTCCAGTTCTTAGCACCTATCTCAAGGAACCGCCAACTGTTCCTCTGTACCTCCGTCCAGGCTGTTCCGTCTGCTTGCATTTGCCCTTCAAGATGAAGGCTCACATTCCACCTTCTCGGAAGTCTTCCCTGATAGCGGCCTTCTCCGTCACCGCCATCCTCACCACCCCAGAAATCCGCAGCTGCGGCTGGTGTGTCTCACATCACTGTGTACCACTCAGCTCTGGGAGGGCTAGCTGCCCGGGCTGTCTACCTCCCAGGCCCATCCTTTTCGACCTTCTTTTCATGTGCCCCCTCCACTTCTACTTATCTTCTACCAATCTTAGTGCTTGGCATTCTTCCCTACCTGCTACCTTTCTGTAGGCCCACTGCTTTAACCTCCACCTCAGAATCAATAACATACATATTTGTATTTCCAGACTCGTGTCCCTAGCTGCCGACTTGACAATGCCACTTGAGTGGGTCATGGACTCACACGTGACAGTGAGAAGACAGGGCCCAGTAGGGTGGTCACCTCCCTCTGAGAAGTGAGCCAAGCGTATATAGAGCCATTTGAACATTCAAAGCTGAGAGCCAGTCCCATGGCCTGGTGTTTACGGGAGCCAGATCCCACATGGCTAACTTTATGGTTGGAGTCCCAGACTCACTGGCTTAAAAAGCTGGTGCCTGAGCTGGCAGGTGGTGTGGTGGTTAAGGTGCTGGACTCTCATACCTGGCCAACTATGGTTTGAGTCCCAGACCAGGCAGCTTGCCTTCTCCCTCCCTCTGGTCAAATTGAATAATAATAATAATAATAATAAATACAATAAAATAAATAATTCTTTAACTAAAAAATAAAAGGTTGGTTCCTGGGTGTGTTTGCCCTACATCCCAAAAAGAGAAATGGAGGAGAAGAGATTGTGGCTTTTCCTCTCTCTCTGTCTCTGGTGAGCACATGCACCCTATAGCAAAGTTAAAAAAATAATGCCCTGGAGGGACTGGCAGGCAGGTGGTGTGGTGGTTAAGGACACTGGACTGCCTTTTCGAATCCTGGACCTGAAGGCTTACTTTCTCACTTTCTCTCTCTCTCTCTCTGTCCCTCTCTGGTCAAATAAATAAATAAATAAAATAAAGTTAAAATAAAAGAAAAATAATTATTTTTTAAAAATCCTGGGGACAAGCAAATGATGTTAACAGTAACATTGCTGAACTCTCATGTAGACAACTGTGGTTCGAGTCCTGGACCTGGCAGTTTAAATTCATGTCCGGCCCATGTGCGTGAGTGCATGGATGCCCAAAATTCCTAGAAGAGAATGGAGGAGAAGGGATTGCAGTGTGGCCATTGTCCTGGGGGATGATTTCTTATTTTCTGTCTCTGTTTCTCTCGTGAGCACATGCACCCTATAGTAAAAAAACATCTCTTAAAACAAAATCCTGATGGGATGGAATGGAGGAGAAGGATCAGGTGTGACCAGCCTCATTGGGAGGCGCTTTCTTTCTCTCTCTGGTGAATTTTTAAAAAGGGAGGGTGGAAGAAGGTCCAGCAGATGGCATGGTGGTTCAGACACTAAACTCCCACATGCCTGACTATTGTTCGAGTCCTGGCATGGCAGCTTGCTTTCTCACTTACCCTTTTTTCTCCCTGGTGAGTGCATATGCCCTATAGCAAATTAAAAATAAATAAATAAATAACATAACATAACATAACTAATTCTTGTGTTTTTTTTTTTTTTTTTTTTTTTTAAAAAATATTTGGAGCCACGAAGAGCAGCATCTGGGTCAGAAGAAACAGGAAATGGGCAAACACATATAAGAACATTTCTTCCACAGTGCGTGTTACCCTCAGTCACCCTACTGTCCGTCTTCTACCCGATTATAAAAGCCAGGAGAGCAGGGGTCACACGCACTTGGCAGGCACACGGCCAACGGGGACTGCACGATGCTGTGCACTGAGGACCTCATGAGCTCCCGTATTTACTTTGTCTTCCGAGTGTCTACTGCATCTAGGCACGTAGCAGGTGCTCAGTAAACATCGAGCCAATTCATTAATCAAGCCCTTCATTTCCCTTGTAATTATCACTCTGGAGGAAAAAATACTGCCATCTTAAAAGAGAAAGAAAAAAAAAAACAGCAAAGAAACCCATTTAGCGGTGCAAAGTACTGTGGAGTGGTTCTCAGAACCCTAACTCCCCGATGGGATAATGTGGTTTAAATATAGCAGCTATTTTTCCCTCCAGTCAGTTGTTCTTTGATTTTTGTGGAAAGATTTCAAAAGTTCTCTCCGCTCCCCTCCTTCCTCACCTTGCGCCCCACCCCACCCAGGTGCTCGGACCTTAACAGTGGAATACTTCAAGTGCAGAGATGACATGGCCTCCCGAGCCCAGCAGAAAAACCAAGAGCGATCTCATGCAATCTTAATTTTAAATGATGAGTTTCTCACATTCTCCCTTCCCTGCTGGATGCCAGGGTGTTGCCCTGGCTGGAGGGTAGCGGGAGCGAGCTGGTAGGGTTTCAGTCTGGCAGAAACCCATGGATGGTGCTTGCAGCCGAGAGGGTTGCCGGACACGTTTCCCAGAATAGGACGTCAGCTCCCAGGCTGAGCAGCAGCGCGCTCCCTTGATGTCCCGCAATAGAATAAAGGGTGTGGGGGATGGGAGTGGAGGCACGTTTCCTCCTAGTGTGTTCCTGCCACAGTTACCTGAGAGTGTTCAAAGAGCCAGGGAGACTGGCTGTCCTCCCAAGTCACCTTGTGATTCTCTTCTGGTTTGGCAGAGGGGAGGAGGGGGACGCGGCGTATCTAAGGAGCGTGTCTGACATGCCTGATCCGCTCCATCTGGGAGGATGCGGCATGAGCCCATCTGGCTCCCGCAGTCTGCTAAGGCGGTGGCGGCGCCTGCTCACAGCACACCCTGCCCGCTCCGTCTCTCCTCCTTGGAAGATGCGCTCCCCTTCTTTCAGTTGTAAGATCTCCCCTCTCTCCCTGGCCCTTGCCTTCTTTTTTAATTTGCCAGAGGGCACACACACTCACCAGAGAGGGAGAAACACGCCGATGGGGTGTGGTAGCACTGCCATCCCCTCCCCTCCATTTCTCCGCCCTGTCAGGGTTTGGGGCACACAGATGCACTCAGGGTGGCTTTCAAGCCACCAGGGCTGGGATTCAAATTACATGGTTAGCCGCATGGGATCGGGCTCCCCTAACCACTCGGCCACTGGCTGGCCCCTTTGTCTTCGTTCTTGCAGTCCCCTTCACTCCTCCTCCCTCTGTGGCTTCTCTCCATTTCCTGGCCCTCTACAGAAGAAGGCGGGCCTCTTGGGAAAATCTGGTTCCTGCTCCTGATCCTCCTGATCCCCAGGTTCTGTCCTGTGTCACACATGCAAGTACAAGACAACTGTCCCCCTTTACTTTCTTTGCTTTTTTTTTTTAATAATTATTTCATTTAACTGTATTTATTTATTTTTACTTGACCATAGAAGCAGAGTGAGAGAGAAGAGGGGTGGGGGGTGAGAAAGCAAGCCGCCAGGTCCAGGACTTGAACCACAGTCAGCCCTGTGGGAATCCAGCACCCTTAACCACCACGCCACCTGCCAGCCCCAGTCCCCCTTTTCTTAGCTGTGTTCCACTTAGTTTAGAGAGATCTTTTGCTATAGGGTGTGTGTGCTTGCTGGAGAGACAGAAAAAGACAGAAAATGAGAAATTATCCCCGGGGGGGGGGGGATAGCCACACTGCAACCTCTTCTCCTCCATTCATCTCTTGGTACCTTGGGCACGCACGCACATGCGCCCGGTGTGTTTTAGGCCACCAGGTCCGAGAATCAAACCGTGGTCAACTACATGGGAGTCCAGCAATGCAACAGTTATGCCACCTGCTGGTCCCAGCTGTGTCCCACTTCTGACAGTTGCAGCACCATGGCCCCTTGTTCAGCTTCCCCTCTCAGTGTCCTCAGGTGGGTCCAGTCTGCGTGGATGGGGTGGAGCATGGGAAAGCAGAGGCTTGGCGGGAGATGTTTGCAAACATTAGACGTTTCTCTTCCATGACTCATCGGAGGAGAGCGGAGCCCTCCCTCTTCCTGGAATGCAGCAAGCCCATGGCCAACTCCTACCCCCACCCAATCCCCCAAAATAAAAGAGCCCACACTTGGAGCTTTGTCCTCCACAATCAGATCACCCCCAGGATCTGCCATGGCAACTTGGGGAGGGGAGAATTTAGAAGAGCCTCTGAGAACATTCTCTGACCTGAGAGAACTCAGGGGGCTGCAGTCACAGCAGAATCACCTGCAAGCGTGCAAGCAAGGAGCACATGTGCCCTGAGGCCGGGTCCTTTCAAGGAGAGTGCCTCCCCGCTCTTCTCCTCTTTTGACTTTGCAGCTTAATAGCTTCCTAATATAAAACTGGGATAGACAACCTCTGGAACATTCCAGTAAAGCTTGGTTTCAATGGTACATAAAAGAGTTCTAGGTAAAAAAAAAATAGGTTGATGCAGATAAAAAGGAAAGAGATAAGAAGGAAAAAATTATTTCTTAGACACGTACCTGCCGGGCATGCAACGGACTAGGGGCTCTTCATGTGTCGCCTCTTCCCGTCCTCAGGACAAGGCTGTCTGGGAGGTGTCATTATCAGTCCTGTTCTTCCAGACACTGAAAGCTGTTCTCAGAGAGGTTAAACCATTTGCCCAAGTCACACAACTAGAAATCATGATTCAGTAAGCATCATTACGGGGAAGAGGATTGGCGTGGGTCCATTCCTCACACCATGAAATGCAAAGAATTTCATATGCGAAGGAGAGCTAAACATTAGGAGAAAATCTGTAAAACAAGAGAGGTTACAAAAGAATGTAGGTGTGGGAGGGGAGATAAATTTCTAACTTCAGATACAAAACCTTTTTTTTTTTTTTGCCATAGGGTACATGCACTTGCAATAAAAAGACAGAAAGGGACCAGCAGGTGGCGTGGTGGTTAAAGGCGCTGGATTCCCACGTGACCAACTGCCCCTAACCTATGGCATCAGCCAATCTTTTTCATTTGTTTTGCTTTTTAAATTTTTCTTGTTTTGTTTTTGTTTTTAGGTTTTTGCCTATGGCAAAATAAAATGAAAAAGATCGGCTGGTGCCATAGGTTAGGGGCTTAGGAAACCCAAGTCCCATTTGACCAATTGTGGTTCAAATCCTGGCCCAGGAGGCTTGAAAAAACATGCTGGGCACATGGATGGAAAAATGGAGAGGGGATTGTGTCATGATCATGTACGATTGGAGGGCACTTTTTCCCTCTGGCAATGAAAAAAGACCAACAAACGAATGAAATACAAGTGTGGAGTCTGGGAAAGAAGCTAGACAATTCCTCTTATTTATTATTATTATTATTATTTTAGAGGGATTTTTGCTATAGGGCACGTGTGCTCTCTGAAGAGACAGAGAGAGACACAGATACAAAAAGCGAGAAATCACCCCCGGGGGGGGGGTGGCCACACTCCATTCTCCTCTCAGGATCTTGGGCATGCACGCACACACATGCACCCAAGCTTGAGGTCTCAGTCACCTGGTCCAGGACTTGAACCACTGTCAACTATGTGGGAGTCCAGCAACATAAACATCTGCTGGTCCCAGAAACTAGAAAATTTCGGAAAAACCTCTGACAATAGGAGTCTGTGATCATATGACTATAAATGTACTCAGGAAGACACACACACACACTGATTTTGACTGTAGCAAAATATCTTGTTAGCTGGTCCCTGGACCAGTTTGATTTCCTGATCCCAGATCTGTCTGTAATCTCCAGTGTGGTAAGGGAAGAGAGGGTCATTCTGCGTCCTAATCAATGTAGCCCTGTCCAGCGTGGGGCAAGGACAGCTGTTTAATTTACAGCACACAGAACTAAGAGGCCAAACAGTTACATCCACTGAAAGCTGTTTGAGGAGGCTTCCACCAGCAGAATGCAGTGACCTGAGCTGGAATTCTGCCAAGACAGTGGGATTAACTTCTCGAGCTCTGGCCAAAAAAGGGCCCCGGATTTTTATTTTTATTCATTTTCCATTACAACTGCACAGCAACGCAAACAAGCCCCAAAACAATGTGAGCCACTGGGAGTCACTTTCCTTTGCGGGGTGCCACCTCAATACCACACATCTTGCTGACCTCATCTTACTGAAAGTTTAGAACAAAGAGTTTGATTACTGACCTCCCGCTGATGAGAATGGGAAGGAGGCAGTGTAAGTGCCCAGCACTGCAGTATGTTCGCTAAAGGGGAAATACAATGAGATGCCTATGAGGAGCCCATTGCACCCGGTAATAACAGCCTAGTGAGAAGTCTGCGGTCATCCAAAAAACACAGCTCTGGGGCTGGCCCTGTAGATCAGTGGGTAAGGGAACCAGATTCCACATGGCTGACTGAAGTCTGAATCCTAGCCATAGGCAGCTTGAAAAACACACGGCCATCCAACCTGGGAGTGATTTCTCACTTTCCTTCTCACTGTCTCTCTCTGCTGTGTGTAATGCCCCAAATCCTGACAGGATGGAGAAATGGTGTGACCATGCCCCACCTGAGAGGGTGGTTTATCTCTCTCTCTCTCTGGGAGTTAAAAAGGAAAAAAAAAAAAAGAAACAGAAAATAAAGGATAGGTCTAGCTCCTCTGGTCTCCCAAGATCAGGAGCCTGAAAGGCACGGGGATTAGAAGAAATCTGGCCGTGAGCAATCTGTCAGTTAAAAAGAGAGTAGGGTGGGAGGGGAGCAGAAGGGCTTAGTGTACCTGAGCCAGACTTCGGTCTAATGATACTCCTCAGAGAGGACTTTGCACGCGTTAGAAGTAGGTGTGTTTACACTGTGACCTGCCTTGCTCTCCCAGCGATGTGACTCAGGTGTTATCACAGGTCTTCAAAACACATCACCTTTTAGAAACTGTGGAGAAACGCATTCAGAGAATTGCAATGGCTAGATAGCGTGACAAAGGCCATAGGCCAGCTACTTCCCCTGTGGCCCTTTGTCTTTGTTCATCAAAGGTAGATGTTAGAATCTATCTCTTGCCGTGTTCATGAAGGTTAAATGAGAGACTATGCACGTAAATTGGTAGTACATGCCTGAGAGGGGGCAGAGACTAGCAAACACCTTTACATTAAGCTCATCTTAAGACCTGGCCCTCTTTTTTTTTTCTTTCCGGGTTTTTGCCATAGGGTGCATGTGCTCAGCAGAGACAGACAGTGAGAAGGAAAGTGAGAAATCACTCCCTGGGGGTTGGCCACACGGCAATCTCTTCTCCATTCTCTTTCTGGGATTTTAGGTACACGCACACATGCTCCAGGTCCAGGATTGGAACGGTGGTCGGCCATGTGGGAGTCTAGTGCCTTAACCACCACACCGCCTGCTGGCCCCCCATAATGGGTTTTTATGGGTTATTTACATAGGTACACATAGCTCTAGTGAACTCCTCTTTGCTGCTTTGTAGTCACACACATACTTAAAAGAAGCAAGTAAAACGATACAGAAAAAGCTGAAATGTTCTCCTTCCCTCAATAGTCTATATTACCTGGGCAGTTTACGGTGTCAGGTTTCCCAGATCAGATAAAAAACAAGGGCCCAGATGGTGGCACAGAGGTCAAACGTCAAGTTCTGCAAGACTGAGCCACATAGGAAGGCTCCAGGTTCATGTCCAGAGACCCCTGAGTATGCTGGGCACGTGCCCGAGGTGGGAGGTGGGTTATGGCATTGAGACGCTGTTGGGGTACTGTCTCTCTCACTCATGGATAAAATAAACTTTATTTTTTTTGGAGAGGTTTTCGCTATAGGGTGCGTGCGCTTGCCAGACAGACAGAGAGAGACAGAGAGACAGAAAGCGAGAAATCACCCCCCAGGCTGGATGGTCACACCGCAATCCCTTCTCCTCCATTCTCCTCTCGGGATCTTGGGCACGCACGCACATGCGCCCGGCGTGAGTTTTAAGCCATCGGGTCCGGGACGTGAACTGCGGTTGACTACGTGGGAGTCCAGCGACATAGCCATTACATTAACTGCTGGTTCCCAAATAAACTTTATTTGCATTTATTTATTTTTGTTTATAAGCCAGAAACACGTGTGCACACCAGAGAGAGCCAAAGAGAGACAGAGAGGGGGAGAAAGTTAAAGCAACCCCCCGTAAAGCGTTATCACATTGCAATTCCTTTTCCTTCATTTCTCTGCCTTGTTGGGATTATTGCATGGCCAGCCATGTGGGATCCCTTAACCACCACCGGCTGGCCCCATCTTAACTATCTTTTTAAAAGAGAGTTATTTTATTGAATTTTATTTATTTATTTGTAATTTATATATTTATTTTAATTTGACCAGAGAGGAACAGAGAGAGAGAGAGAGAGAGAGTGAGAAAGCAAGTCACCAGGTCTGAGACTTGAACTGTGGTTGGCCATGTGGGAGTCCAGCACCTTTAACTACCACGCCACCTGCTGGCCCCCCATCTTAAATAATTTTAAGTGTACAATGTATAAATACCTTTTTGAGACCCTGCTTTGAACTCTTTCAGGGATACATTAGAAGTGGTATTGCTGGATCACAGGGTGATTCTCTATTTAATTTTCTGCAGTGGCTAAGCTGTTCCACTTTCCCACCACGCTGGGCCTCCCCTCCTTTGTGACCCTGCCCTGCTTCTCCTCTAAGCTTTACCCTCCAGTCTGGGGAGCCCGCCTCTCACCCTTCATTCTTGCTCTCCAGCCTGCAATTCTGGCAACGTGAAGAGCTCTCGGCTCTGGCAGCCCCATGCTGTTCACCCCTCTCAGTAAGTCCTTTGAGGACAACTCCAGGAGAAGCAGGGCTCTAGCATAGGACCCAATTCTGTGCCTCCTATTTTTCACTCCCTAAAGCCAGTTGTTTCTTATTTTTCCTACTTTTTTTTCTAGGGAGGGAGATGGAACTGTCGGAAGGAGTCTGTCGACCTCATTCTGTCATGCTGCTCTTGAGGCCACTAAGGGATGGGATGGCTCTCAGGGGCCAAGATTCCAAGCTTCTTGTAGAGCCTTTCTCTCAATTCTCTTGTTCTTCAGAGTCACCTGTGGCTCTAAAGTTTCCAAAGTATTAAGCTCTTTTTTAAAAATTTAATTTATTATTATCATTTTTTTTTTGATGGGGGTGGGGGTGGGAGTGAGAAAGCAAGCTGCCAGGTCTGGGACTCGAATCATAGTTGGCCATGTGGAAGTCCAGTGCCCCAATCACCACACCACCTACTGGCCCCAAGCACCGAGCTCTTAAAGGGGAAGGCAAACAGTTATGCAGGATTCGATTTCCAAGTTACAGAAGGCTGGAGGGCTTGCTCAGATCTTCCCTTCTTGCTCCGCACAAACCACAGCAGAAAGTTAGTCTGTTTCTTTTTCTGTCAGCCTCCCCACCAGTGGACAAGCTGGCTCACTGCTGGTCCTGGGCTGGGAGATCCTGCATCACTCCTAGCTGAGGCCAGCCCGGCACCTGCAGCTTCCCACCCGTGCCCCATTCCTTCTGTTCCAGCCACACGTTTGGCCTGCTGGTGTCCAGGGTCCACCTCAGGCTGGAGGGGAAGGGAAGCAGGTGTCAAAGGAAGACACACAGATGTCCAGATGTTACTCTTGTCCTCTGGAACCTTATCTTCTAGTTTCAGTGTTGGACAGAGTTGGAGAGAGAGGGAAAAGATTCCCTCAAATCTAGTCTTCTTCTCAGCCCCAGTCGTCAGGGCCGAGTACCTACTGAAGTTACGTCTGTTGGAAACGTGGGAGGTTGGCACCTGTATCGGTGAGCTGACATCTCTTGAATTAGCCTTGGAAAATGAGGTGTCTTTCCTAAAGGGAGTTCATGATGAACCTAATTCCCCTCTCCGGAGCCCAAGGTTCGGAGTTCGGGCACAGGGAGAGAAAACAGAACCCACTCAGCA
>NW_006159738.1:2693460-2699208 GCF_000334495.1 Tupaia belangeri chinensis | reverse complement strand
GGAAGTAATGATAATCACTGGGTCTCCTTCCTCGCAATCCCTTCCTGCCTTGGTTTACCTAAACACCAGAAGGCACCCCTGTAGGACATGGCATGCCACAACCCCCTTCCCGACTCTCCATCCTGTCAGGATTTGGGGCGCGCACACACATGTGTGGTGTGTGTTTTTTTTTAAGCTGGTAGGTCTGAGATTCCAACTGTAGTCGGCCATACGGGATCTGGTTTCCTTAACCTCTCCTAACTAGGTTATGGGGCCAATTCAATTTTTTTTTTTTTGAGAGAGATTTTTGCTTTAAGGTGTGAACACTTGCAAAGAGAGACAGAAAGCAAGAAATCAACCCCCCACCCCCCCAGGGGGATGGCCATGCCACAATCCCTTCTCTTCCATTCTCCTCTTGAGATTTTGGGTACACATGCACATTTGCCCGGTGTAAATTTCCAGCCACCAGGTCTGGGACTTGAACTGTGGTTGACTACGTGGGAATCTGGCAATGTAATCATTACACCATCTGGTGGTCTCTCCCCTCAATATATTTTTTAAAAATAGCTTTTATTATAGAAATCCTCAAACATAACAAAAGGGGAGAAAAATGTGTTATAATGGGCTCTTGTTACCTCTACTGGCTTCAGCAATTGTGACCGTCTCCTAGCAGCATCCTCTGTGACCTGTAACTGCTCCCTGAGCTTCGGTCTTTCCTCCGCATGGACCCGAGGCCCACCTTTCTGCTGTTTATGTCAGGTTTTCCTTTCCATCAGTACATATTTTAAGCTTAAGTAAATATCTATTTAAAAGAAAACATGATTTAACTGTGATAAAAAGGAGAGCCAGGATCACTTGCCATATATAGAAGATAACTGTAAAAATAAATACAACAAAAATGAATAAATACATGCATAAATACAACAAAAATGTTATTAAATACTGTCAGATACTGTTGACTACCAGCTTCTGCTCATTCTGTTAAAAAGAGGGAGTCCTCAGCAAGTCTCTCTCTCTCTTTTATTTTTGTTTTCTTTTGCCAGAGGATGTACACGCTTGCTAGAGAGAGGGACAGAGAGAGACCACGCATGCGAGAACGTGTCTCTCATGGGGGATGGTCATGCTACAATCCCTCCTCCTCCATTTTCCTCTAAGGATTTCTGGCATGCCCCAGCGTATGTTCCAAGCTACCAGGTCTGAAATTCAAACTGTGCAACTGGCCATGTAAGATCCAGCCCTCTTAACCTGCATGCCATTGGCTGGCCTAAAGTGCAGGCGTTTGATAGATGTAATTAATGTTCAAAATCAGTTGACTTTAAGTAAATGAATTTATTATAGATGATCTGTGTGGACCTAAGCCAATCCACTGAAAGACTAGAAGAGCAGAGCTGCGGAAGAAGAAATCTCACTCGGGGACAGCAGCTTCATTGTCTGCCCAAATTTCCAGTCCGCCTCCCCGACGGCCTTGGATTTTCCTAGTCAGCCCCACAATCAGGTAAGCCAATAACCTGCGATAGAGCCCTTGCCAAGTGTCTCCTCTCGGTTTTGTTTCTCTGGTATGACCCTGTCCCATGTAGTAGCCTAGACATTGTATTCTGCAGCTGGAGGGGGAGCTGAAGCTGCGTTTCCACCCCTGTAGTTTTGCTTCTTCCTTACCCCCACTGAGAATGTCCACTTCCACAAGGCCTCTTTTCAAGTCTCACATTGTGTCTTCAAGGTCCAACCTGAGTCGCTGACTCCATGAAGCCTTCTCAGCTTCCTTGTATCTGTCTGAGCTCCTTCCTCTAAGTTTAGACAGTGTTACAGGTGATCGCTCCTCTGGTCTTCAGCCCAACTCGTCTTTTTTTTTTTTTTAATTGCCACAGAACATGCTTGTGTCCAGCATGTGTCTCTCTCTTTTCTTTTTTCAAGAGAGATTTTTGCTATAGGGCATGTGACTCACTGGAGAGACAGAGAGAGAGTGAGAAATCAACCACAATCCCTTCTCCTCCATTCTCCTCTAGGGACCATGTGTGCACGCGTGCAAGCACACGATGGCGGTACTGAAGCTCCAACAGTGTAAGCGGAGCATCTCTGGTTTTCTGACGCATTTCACAATTTCTGTCCCTCCACACATGTCAACATTTTCATGGCATGAAACATCTCCACCCATCTGGGACTCAGACATATCCTAGAATAACTCAAGGGGGCCTTTTGAATTGGGTCTCAAAACAGGGAACAGAGAGGCTGAAGAAAGGCCTTGATGTCCAGTTCCGAGGTCAGACTTCCACTGTCTCCACTTTCCCAACCTTCAAAAGCAGGGATTCGAAGTCTCCTCTGCTTCCATCCAGGGACAACCTGATGGAACAGAATGTCAAAGGATCTGAGAGGAAGACAGACCTTAAGTAGAGGAGGAGAAACGTGGAGGCTAGAAACGAGCGTGGCTGGAGGGGACAGTCCATGGAAGAACGACCGCGACAGTCAGAGGTGCAAGCCCACGTGAGCCTGGGAAAGAGATGCCAGGTCTTGGACTAGCCGGTAGGGCAGGGTGACTGCAGGGCCTCATGCAAAGGACACGCTGTTGTCAGGTGCACGGTGGGAACCTAAAGCAAGGAACCCTGCGCCCACTCCCACACCTGAGGGAGCAGGTGACTGGCCAGCCCCCACCCATCTCTCCGTGCTGAGCTGCACCTTCGCAGAGGATGGGGATCACACGCCCAGGAGAGATGGCGGTGTTTTCCTTTAGCTCAAAGGATCGCAGGGCTCTTCACACACAAGGAGCCCTGTCAGCAACTCACTAGGGAGGCCCAGGGAGCCTCAGGCACAGACCCATGAGAAAGTGAGTTTCTCCTCTGGCTCCCATCCTTTTCTCACCTCCCCTGAGGACAAGAAGAATGTCCATTTCCTGGGAAGAGAAAGCAGAGGGCACAGGCTGCTGCCATAGCTTGGTGACTTCCTGGATTAAAACTCTTTCTCCAGGACAGCCTGAGATAGCAGATCGGAGCTCTGACCTTTCCTGGGAGGTGGAGTGATTCTGCCAGAGGCATGCAGTGTGGCTGGGGGTGACAGGGAGGAAGGAGGGGCCGAAACAGACTCACATCCTCATAGCTCTGCTGGATACACTGAGCCTGTTGGCATCTTTCCCCTCATTGAAGTGCTCTGGACCCTCCTGTAGCTGGGTCCAGGCTGAAATCCCATAGCAACAGCAAGACAGGCCGGCGGTGATGCAGTTCAAGCCACCAGGTCCAAGACTCGAACTATGCCGCCAGCCGTGTTGGATCCAGCTGCCTTAACCTCTAAGCTAAGGGCTGGCCCGCACCCTATAGCTTTTTTGGAGAGGTTTTCGCTACAGGGTGCGTGTGCTCGCCAGACAGACAGAGAGAGACATAGAGACAGAAAGCGAGAAATCACCCCCCAGGGGGGATGGTCACGCCGCAATCCCTTCTCCTCCATTCTCCTCTCGGATCTTGGGCACGCGCGCGCCCGCCGTGAGTTTTAAGCCACCAGGTCCGGGACGCGAACCGCGGTCGACTACGTGGGAGTCCAGCGACATAGCCATGACGCTAACTGCTGGTTCCCCCGCACCCTATAGCTTTTAAGAAGTAAATGTTTTCAAAAGATGCTGAATCTGGTGTGGGGAAGAGCACAGAGGGGCACAGCGGCCCCTGCGCTGGTGGCTGGTGCAGTGCTCTTCAGAAAGCAGTTACCTCTCCAGGGCCAAGGTGTCGGGTGAAATATACAGACCGGGGTCAGGCCAGCTCACGAGGCCCGATGGCCTCAGCAGACCTTTTGGTGGAGTGGGCACTCAGCCACTGGCCATATCTTAATGAGATAATGTATGCGAGAGCACTTTGCCAAAGAGAAAACTCCATCCAGATAGGTGAATCCCGGGCTTCTTCTAGAGAATAGAGGCTCTCAGCGCACATTCCATTAAGGAATTTCACACTCTCTCTCCTCCTCCAAGCCCTCTCCTTTCCTCCCTCTCCTGAACAAAAATATATTTAGTAACCCTATCTAGATCCTCTTCTTCCCCTTAATTTGACTGAGGAGCGAGGGGAACACGGGATGAAGTGGGGGCGGAGGAGAGGGGGCGGTTGAGCTGCAGGGAAGATTAGAGGAGCTGAATGTGTATCTCGGCCGAGTGATGACTGAGTGCAGACAGGACAAAGGCCTCCTGGTACTTAGTACAGAGGACAGAGGGAGGAGACACGGTTTATCAGGGACCACGCTTCTCTGGGAGAAGGAGAACCAAAATGGGGGGAGGTGTCGAGCTTCAAGGATTAACGGAGAGAATGAGGAACATTTCCTACTGGAGTCGCCGGCTTCTTTCAAGTCAGTTCTGTCTTTCTGGAACTGCAGGGTCGCCTGAGCCTTAAGAAGTTCCAAGAGGCTACATGTGTTGAACTTCATGTATTAGGTACTTGCACAGATAGAGAGACAGAGGGAGAGGGAGAACACACCTCCCATGGGGCATGGTCACGCTGCAACCCCTTCTCCTCCAGCTCCCTCCTTTCAGGATGTTTGAACACGTGCATGGTATATTTTTCAAGCTGCCAGAACTGCGACTCAAACCAAGTGGTCAGCCATGAGGGATCTGGCTGCCTTCACTACCAGGCCATGGAGCCGGGGCCAACTAACTTATTCTTACAAGGTAAATGATTGATATTACCCATGGGGCTCAGAGAGATTATTTTGCCCAGAAGAATTCAGCAGCTGGCATGGGGAAACCGGGGCCCTGTCCAGTTCTGCCTGGCAACTATCACGCATAAGAAAATAAGAGCAGCCAGTCCTGCTTCAGGGGCTCCCGTGGCTGGCACTGCCATGTGCCCTACAAAGATGTTATTCCATTTCATCCTCGCAGCACCCCTATGAGGTAGAAACTATTATTATTGAATTCACAAAGCACGAATACATTAGGTATTGTGATTAATGGCCAATTAAGAAAGTCTATGTACTTCTTCCATGAAAAAGAGACAGAGAGATACAGAGGGAGAGACAGGCACTCCCAGCCCGGTACTTATGTGGGAATCCACCCCAGTCTTGGCTGGCTGGGGTCATAGGCGGGTGCTCAGGGAGATCCCGGGATGCAAACCCAGGACCTTTCCCATGTAGGTCCAGCTGTGTTACTGCTGCCACAGCCTGGCCCCAAGCAGACCGTATTCACAGCCCCCTTTTAGCGATGGGGAACCCGAGGCGTAGATAACATTACAGGGAAGTCACAGAGCCGGTAAACGGCCAGAGAGCGGGGAGCGGCAGAGCCTGAGAGAAGGAAGCACTGGGCACGGGGCGTGCGGACGCCGTCTGTTTTATGGGTGTCTCTTCCCAATGGTGTGGCTGCTCCTCAAGGACAGGGACCTCACCTTGTTTATCCTGTATTTCCAGCTCTGAGCACAATGCCTGGAACAAAGGGAATGCCTGCTACAAGAACTAGTGGTGCCTGATAAATCTGGCTGAGCAAGTGGCTCTGCTGGGGGCCAACTTGGTGGGGATTAAGTGAGACATATTTGTCTAGGGATTTCCAAGTCTAAAATGTCATGCTGCTGGGCTTCAGAAAAGACTGTTGGCAATGGGGATCCCTGCAGGAGGCTTCAAAGGTGACCTGGACCTTGACAATGGACAGGCCAGGGAGAGGGCTTCAGGTCCCCTTGTGGGGTTGGATTCACACCAAAGCAACAAAGGCGGAGAGGTGTGGCACTCCCCCCTACACTGTTCCTCCCACAGGGACAACTCCAGGGCATCTCCACTGGGGAAAAAACAGTACAGGAGGTGGAGGGTGGGTGGGTGGGTCAT
>NW_006159738.1:2692569-2693255 GCF_000334495.1 Tupaia belangeri chinensis | reverse complement strand
GCTTGAGTAGCTCCTAAAGACGGGAGCGGGAAGGTGGGACGAGTGCTTGAGTTCATAGCCACCTGACTCTTCCAGAAATAGATCTGAAAGAAGAAAGGGCAGAAACTTGGTCTGTTTTAGAGAAGAGGACTAACTTCCCTCCCGGAAGGGGCCGCAGGCTTCAGCAGACTCTGTTACGGTCTACTACAGCTTTAGATTGACTTCCTTCTATAACCTACAAGAAAGGCTACCAAAGGGCAGAGAACAGGAACATCCACTGAGTTCCTGGGCCAAGTCCAGGGCTTCCTGGCCTGGACTCAGAGAGCCGCAGCCTTTCTCTACCTCTTGCAACAGCTCTGGGTGTCTCGATGTGAGCTGCTTATTAACCAGGGGACGCCAGGACACTGGGAGCGGAGAGCGGCTGGCGGCTGGCCGGGGGGCGGAGAGGGCCTGCCGGCTGCCAGTGAGTGGACTTCAGAAGCACAGAATGGGCAATGTTGATGTGTACGGCTCACCTGGCAGGACAGCACCACACCTGGTCACCGCGCTTGAGTGCCAGACTGGAGGGTCCTGTGGCTGCGGGGGCAGCCAGGGGTGCCAGGTGTCCACTGCCAACTCCACAAGCCCCCAGGATGAGGGCACAAGGCAAAGCTTGGCAGGGAGCTGGAGGCATCGTGGCTGGGTCGGGGCAAGGGACTGGGCTGCCA
>NW_006159738.1:2691802-2692287 GCF_000334495.1 Tupaia belangeri chinensis | reverse complement strand
AAGATGGTTGAGCTAGGCTTTTCTGGGCTGCAGTGTTGCATGCCTTAGGTTTCAGTGGGTGCCAGCTGCACCGAGGGGAAATGGTTAGGGAACTTCTCCCATCTGGCATCTCTCCCTGTGGAGGAAGGCTAAAGGAAGCGAGAGCTTAGAGCTGCTATGCTGGTACTGGTGCCTTAAAAATAACGATCTAAACACAGCCACAGAAGGCAGCTGGTGGAGTCTCTGATGGGGACCAGAGAAGAAATGTCCCGACTTGGCCTTCGACCCACGCTCTGCAAACAGAAGTGACCAGCCCTCATCTATCATCTTAGAAGCTAAACAACTTCCTCGGACAGCCCCGCGGGACATAAATCAAGAGGGCCCTAGCTTCTAAGAAACCTACACACAACTGCACCCTCAGAAATGCTCGTCCCTACATCGCTTCTTCCTCTCCTGTTAGAACAGGGTGCCGGCGAGCCATACTCGCAGCTGAACACGGCCGAGCG
>NW_006159738.1:2690913-2691339 GCF_000334495.1 Tupaia belangeri chinensis | reverse complement strand
GTGGGTGGGTGGGTCATAGGAATAGCTTGAGTAGCTCCTAAAGACGGGAGCGGGAAGGTGGGACGAGTGCTTGAGTTCATAGCCACCTGACTCTTCCAGAAATAGATCTGAAAGAAGAAAGGGCAGAAACTT
This sequence comes from Tupaia belangeri chinensis, assembly GCF_000334495.1. NCBI lineage: Eukaryota > Metazoa > Chordata > Mammalia > Scandentia > Tupaiidae > Tupaia > Tupaia belangeri. Next base: position 2,691,207 of record NW_006159738.1, on the reverse strand, counting down.
GGTCTGTTTTAGAGAAGAGGACTAACTTCCCTCCCGGAAGGGGCCGCAGGCTTCAGCAGACTCTGTTACGGTCTACTACAGCTTTAGATTGACTTCCTTCTATAACCTACAAGAAAGGCTACCAAAGGGCAGAGAACAGGAACATCCACTGAGTTCCTGGGCCAAGTCCAGGGCTTCCTGGCCTGGACTCAGAGAGCCGCAGCCTTTCTCTACCTCTTGCAACAGCTCTGGGTGTCTCGATGTGAGCTGCTTATTAACCAGGGGACGCCAGGACACTGGGAGCGGAGCGCGGGT
>NW_006159738.1:2668995-2690801 GCF_000334495.1 Tupaia belangeri chinensis | reverse complement strand
GGGGGGCCTTGGGCCTGCGGGGCCAGCCAGGGGTGCCAGGTGTCCACTGCCAACTCCACAAGCCCCCAGGATGAGGGCACAAGGCAAAGCTTGGCAGGGAGCTGGAGGCATCGTGGCTGGGTCGGGGCAAGGCACTGGGCTGCCACTCCCTGCACAGAGCAAGCTCCTTCCATCCTGCAGAAACTCCTCTATCATCCTGTTCCACAGAGATTTTTCCAGAAGGGGCTAAATAAAGTACTTGAATCCCGGGCATCCTCTTCCCTCTCTCCCAGTAAGCTGCACCTGACAGTCCCAGTTTAGCAGAATTAAGTCTTGATGGACTTCCAGTCTGCTGACCCCTTGGGGTCACACCCAGGAAGCAGAGCACTCCTGGGCCCTGAGACGGTTCTCGACACCAGGCCACAGAGTGGCTTCCCACTGTGTCTAAAGAAATATGGTTTAGCTAGGCTTTTCTGGGCTGCAGTGTTGCATGCCTTAGGTTTCAGTGGGTGCCAGCTGCACCGAGGGGAAATGGTTAGGGAACTTCTCCCATCTGGCATCTCTCCCTGTGGAGGAAGGCTAAAGGAAGCGAGAGCTTAGAGCTGCTATGCTGGTACTGGTGCCTTAAAAATAACGATCTAAACACAGCCACAGAAGGCAGCTGGTGGAGTCTCTGATGGGGACCAGAGAAGAAATGTCCCGACTTGGCCTTCGACCCACGCTCTGCAAACAGAAGTGACCAGCCCTCATCTATCATCTTAGAAGCTAAACAACTTCCTCGGACAGCCCCGCGGGACATAAATCAAGAGGGCCCTAGCTTCTAAGAAACCTACACACAACTGCACCCTCAGAAATGCTCGTCCCTACATCGCTTCTTCCTCTCCTGTTAGAACAGGGTGCCGGCGAGCCATACTCGCAGCTGAACACGGCAGAGCGCCTCAAGTGTGTTACTCAACTTCTCTGCATCTGGGCCCTCGCTATTAGTGAAGACAGCGCTGTATCTACTTCCTGGGGCTGGGGTGGGAGGGGAAGATGACGACCAGGGGTGCTGAGCACAGTACTCATGAACTCGGGGGGGCTCTCAGGTGCAGAGGAACACCACCACCACTTCTGAGACCGAGCCCCAACGCTAGGCTGTGGGCCAGAGCCTCAGTGATTCATAACGTCCAACCAAGCCTTCTCTCCCTGTTCTCTCTCACGCCAACTCTGTGGCAGGCCTGGTTACACTTGGCAACCTTGGCGGCCTCCAACTTGTTTGAATTCTCATGGAGCATCCCAATGAGTATTTAGACCTGCTGGAGCAGGTTCAGATTTAAATACGCCGGGGCAGTAGTGAAATGCAGGATAAGACACAGTCACAAAGAAAGGGGGTTCGGACCCTAGGAATGCACAAGGGCGGCGGTTTACGCACAGTGCACTCTTTTCCTGACGGGCAGGGGAGCTGCTCAGAAGCTCGCTCCTCTCATACATACTTCCACTGTGGCATCATAACACGCGTAGCCAGAGCCTGGCCCCGACTGAACAGGTAGAGACATGACGGCCTTCCTGCCCTGGCTGCCTGGGAACCAGATCTGGGGTAATGGGCGACCTGGCGGGCACAGGGACGACAGATTCCTGCCTACTGGGCAACCTGGGGCATCTGGCATGGCAGGCGGGTGGGCAGGACAGGAGAGGCGCCGTAAGTACACCGACCTTTGTCCCTGTTTGCTCTTGGAGGGCAGGCCCTGCCAACTGCTGGTCTTCTCGCGAGACCCGTGCCTGTGGCTCCTGGCTAGTTAAGATGTTCTCAGGGGCCTGAGGTGCCTCACCTGGTGGGCGGCAGGCAGAGCCCTCTTCTGCTCCGGAACCGCTGGCGTGACACAGCAGGAGTGGGGCTTGGAGGCCTGTGTGTACTCCTGCCCCTGAAAGGAACCTCTTCCCTCTGGCTTCTTCCCAGTTAAAGGCTGATCATTAACCAGCCACCTAGAAAACTATAACCTACTCAGGTGTTCCTTCATTGAAACCAGGAAGGGGCCCAGGGGCCCGAGGGGCAGTGTGAGAGGACAGTACCCCCAATCTGAGCAGAGCTGGGTCGCCTTCTTCCCCCTTCCCAGATTTGGCTTTTGGGGCGGGGAAGTGCTCCTTTCCAGCCTTGCTCCAGGCGGACAAGGGGCGGTCTTGCGGCGCCTGTGTGCTCCTTCTCTGGTGAGGCTGCCTGGCTCTCTGCTTCCCAGGGCAGACACGGACAGGGAGACAGAGACGCTGGTCTAGTGGGGCACTCTGGCTTTCTCGTGGTAACCCCTTCTATGTTCCGGTTTTGTTAACTTCTTCCTTAATTTCCCTGATGAGGCTAGTGGGGCTTGAGACAAGTTGAGCTTAAGAGAACTTCTAAGAAGCCAGGCCCTGGTCCCCGTCCCCTTCACCTTAGGGAGGGCATCACCTCTGCCAGTCCCCTCCTGCTGGCGGGGGAGCTGGCAGAGGGCAGAGAGAGGCATCCTTGCCTTTCACAAATAAACAAAGCCTCCATGTGCCGAGGACTCGGCGTATTAATAGCCAGATATTTTGTTTTCCTATTCTGGAGCTTATCCCTTCCACTAGGAGGGAAGATAAGAGAACACAGAATGTTCCCCCCTCACCCCCCCAGGGAGAGGCAAGCCGAGGCCGGAGCTCTGCTGTTTAAAGCCCTCGTTGATGTACGAACTCTGAGAAAATAGACTTAAAAGTTTATATTCTGTCTCTCTTGGCTACTGTTGCTGCTCAGCAAAGAAACTCTATAGTGTTTAAAGCCTCCAGGCAAACGGGTTGCAAGGCAACCTTCAAACAATAGAAAATACCCCAAACTAAAAATAAAGGCACCAAGGGATGGAAGCGTGGTGGTGCTTCGGTGAAAGGATTCCGGACTTGGGGCAAAGAAAAATGTTGTCAGTAGGGCTGGTCTTAGTCCCGTTGGCCTGTCGGCCTCATTTCATGGTTATGGATGGAGTTTCTCATAATCAGCCGTGGGTGTTGATCATCAACTCCTCGTGTGTGTGTGTGTGTGTGTGTGTGTGTGTGTGTGTAGCTGGGGGGTTCAAAAGGCCTGTCATGTAGCGCTGCCTTCTGTCCTAAGGAAAGTTCCAAAGACCAAGCAACATCTTATCCCCGGCAACATCTATTGTAATCTTTTTTTTTTTTAGAAGAGAGATTTTTTTGCTGTAGGGCCTATGTGCTCATTGGGGAGACAGAGAGACAGAAAGTGAGAAATCACCTCTCAGGGGGAATGGCCACGCTGCAACCCCTCTCTTCTATTCTCTTCCTGGGATTTTGGGTACACAGACGCATACACCCAGGGTGAGTTTCAAGCCACTGGGTCTGGGACTCGAACTGCAGTAAGCCACATGGGAGTTCAGTGCCTTAACCATTACGCCACCTGTTGGCCCCCATCTTGAGTTCCTTGAGACCCAGGAAAGGACTGGGGTTCAACTTCATCATGGTGTTTACATGAGGATGGTGAGGGCGCGGAGCTGGGGAGGAGATGCGAAGATCAAAGCAAGTTGGAGTGATGTGCTTTGAAGCAGGGGAGGAGCCAAAGCCAAGGAATGTGGGTGGCTTCTAGAAATTGGAAAAAGCAAGGAAAGGGGATGTCCCCTCTAGCCTCCGGAAGGACTACAGTCAGACTGACACCTTGACTTTAGCCAATAAGACACACTTTGGACGCCTGACTGTCAAAATGTCAGATACCGCATTTGTGTTGTTTCAAGTCACAGAGTTAGTGGTAATCTGTTACAACAGCAACATGGGACCCAACGCATTTCCGTCAGGACAAGCACTCCATAGTTGGCTCTCAGGCATGGATACCCTCATGCTGCAGGCAGGTGATGGGGAAGCCAAGGTGGCGTCTCACCCTCCTGCTGTGCTGTCTGAGCTGGACTGACTCCCTATCACAGATGGCGGTTTCCCTTAAGCAGTGAGACATGAATCAGCAGAAGGGCTGCTCTTCTGTTGCCCTCCACCACGGCAGGGTGATTACTGCGTCACCCACTAGGCATACAGGGACAGCTAGGACATTGCTTTGGCCCATAACCTGGACCCACCCAAGCAGTGTCACTCCAAGAGCTATCAGACTGGGAAAGAAACCACAGAAAATACATACATACATACATACATACAGCACTCCAGTCCCCACGGCAGGTGGCTGGCGGAAAGTACTTGGACTTCTTTGGAAGAAAACACACATGAGACTTCCAGGTCCTCTCTGTTGATAAGCAGCTTTGCTTTCTCCCAGGTTGTTCTCTGATTCACTGTCTTTTTAATTTTTTTAAGAGATATTTTTCTATAGGGCACTTGTGTTTGCCACAGAGACATAGAGACAGAAAGCGAGAAATCACCCCCTGGGAGAATGGCCATGCCGCAATCCCTTCTCTTGGGATTTTGGGCATGAGTGCATGCACTGCTGGGACTGGGGCTCAAACCTCGATCAATTACGTGGGAGTCCAGCGACATAACCATTACGCCATCTGCTGGTCCCTTCCCAATTCACTGTCTTCTACGGACTCATGTGAGGACCTAGGAAGCACCGGGATCTCAACCAAAAAAAGAGAAAGACAAGATTTCTCTAGTTCTTTGCCTCCAAGAAGAGTAAGCATGTAATTTACTCTACCCTCATGGCATTTCTAAGAGGCAAGAATCTCTAAGCAGCAGTCTCACTGTACAATCTGGGACCCCTGAGTTACTGTGAGGGCAAGCAACAGACACGGTCATGTGGCAATTGGATTGATTCACCCAAAGCAGGATGCAGCCCTCTGACTCCTAGACTGGCCCTGCCCTAAGTGTTCTCAGGGCCTGGCAAACCAGGTCAGTAGGGCACATGGCCTCTGGGTAGGTGGTCTCAGTGGAATGCAGAGATATGAAACCACTACACCTGTCATCACCATGCAAGCTGCTGACGCCCCAGTGGAAAGGCTTTCCAGACCACAGCTCTGAATTGCTCCATGTGCCTGGTGTGTGTGTGTGTGTGTGTGTGTGTGTGCACGCGCGCGCATGTGCATGCAGGTGTGTGTGCACTGGAGGGGGAGGAAAGGTGATAAACAACTGCTGGGTCAAGATATCTGCACTCTTTCTGGCATTAACAAACCCACAAAGAACATCCTTTTTTTTTTTGGCATCAATACTAATCTTTTTCTAGCTTTCACTCATCTCCCTGACACCTTCCTCCTTACTCTTTTTTGAGAGTCTGGAATCCAACTTTAGGAGCAAAGCTCATAGATCCTGCACACTCACTGTCAGGAGACAGAGCTGGCTTATACCTAATGGCTGCTGAGCCTTCAGGACCAAAACCCTTGGTGCCTGCAGCTCTGTGCTTCAGCCATCTCTACTGCCCTTTCCCACAGAGGGGGCTCTACAAAGCCACCCTTGTTTCTTGCCACCCAAACTGTGTGACTCTTAAAAACAGTACCAAAGGGAAGCCTCTTTGTTTTCTCTAAGGCATGAAGAGAGGGGAACGGAATATGGTTTCAAATGATAGCATGAGATCGTGAGTATTTTAAAATGTAACAGACCCAATGAGGCTGCTGTGTAAAAGTGATGTAGAAAGCAAGCTGACTTTAGATAGCTCCCTCACATGTCCTGAGTGGGCTGAGCTGCGCTGCGGATCCTGTGTCACATCAGGCAGAGGGGAAAACAGCAGCTGACAAAGGCAGTCAATGGTCCTCAAAACCTGAATGGAAGAGGGTGATAAGCCACTGAGCCAGCAGGTGGCATGGTGGTTAAGGTGCTGGACTCCCATGTAGCCAACCATGGTTTGAGTCCTGGACCTGGCAGCTTGAAAATTATACCAGGCACATAGGGATGCATGCCCAAAATCCCAGGAGGAGAATGTAAGAGAAGAGACTGCAGTGTGGCCAACCCCCTGACCCGGGGTCTAATGCAAAGGAGCTGACATAGACATTCCACCAAAGAAGATATGGGTTGACAGGAAAATCATGATGCCTTTTTGCATAGAAAAATATGTCATATCTTTCCCCAAAACCTAGTAAATGGCCAATGAACACGTGAAAAATGGCCACGAGGCTGGGAACCAGCAGTTAGTGTAATGGTTATGTCACTGGACTCCCACGTAGTCGACCATGGTTCGCGTCCCGGACCCGGTGGCTTACAACTCACGCCGGGCGCATGTGCGTGCGTGCCCAAGATCCCGAGAGGAGAATGGAGGAGAAGGGATTGTGGCGTGACCATCACCCCTGGGGGGTGATTTCTCGCTTTCTGTCTCTCTGTCTCTCTCTGTCTGACGAGAACACACGCTCTATAGTGAAAACCTCTCCAAAAAAAAAAAAAAAAGAAGTGGCCACGAAGGAACTGTAAAGGAAAATCACAACGAGTTACTACTTCACGTTAGGCTGGCATTACAGCCAACCCAATGAACAACGTTAAGTGGGGGTGGCTGAGGCGGAGAAATTGGAAACTTCCTACTTTGCTGATGGGAATATAAAATGGTATAATCCCTTTGAAAAAAGGTCTGTAGTTCCTTCATGAAGTTAAACATGGAGTTAACCATATGACTCACTAACTCTGCTCCTATGTGTATACCCAAGAGAACTGAAAACATGTCCACACAAAAACTACGTGAATGTCCATGCCAACATTCCTCCACAATAGTCAAAAAGCAGAAACAAGCCAAATGTCTGTCCACTGGTGAATGGACACACATAATGTGGTATATCTATATGACAGACCATGATTCAGTCATGAAAAGCTAAAGTAGGAGGAAAACCTGACATGTTCTATTATATGGATAATATAGAAGACAAGGTGTGTTTTTTTTGTCGTTGTTGCTTCCCCCCCCAATAGGGCGTGTGTGCTCACCAGAGAGACAGAGAAGAAAAATGCGAAATCACCCCCCAGGGTGGATGGGCGCACAATCCCTTCTCCTCCATTATCCTGTTGGGATTTTGGGCATACACACACAGGAGCCTGAGCCTGGCATGATTTTCAAGCTGCTGGGTCTGGGCCTCAACCCACAGTCAGCCATGTGAGAGTCCAATGTCTTAACCACACCACCTGCTGGTCCCAATGACAAGGTTCTTAATGACATGCTAAGTGAAATAAGCCAGTCACAAAAAGACAAGAACTGCATGATTCTACCTATATGAGGTATCTAGAATAGTCAAATTCACAATTTGACTACTGACTGAAAAATCAAATAACAAGATTTTTAAAAAGCTATGCAAGAGAGAGTAAGAAATGAGCACCCTTCACAGAGTCTAAGTAAGTACCCTCCACAGGGTCTGGACACACCATGATCCCATTCTTCCATTCCTCCAGTCTTCTGGACCTTGAGTACTTGCATGTATGCCCAACATGTTTCAGACTGACCAGGCTGGGGATCTGAACCATGGCTGTCATGTGGCTTCTGGTTTCTCTCGAGTAGCACATTATCTCTGTGCCATGGAGCCAGCCTTTATCACATTTTAAACTTAAGGTTATTTGGGCCAGCCCCATGGTGAACTGGTTAGGCACTGTACAAAGGAAGCCAGATCCCATATGGCCCACAGGAGTTCGAATCCCAATCCTGCTGGCTTCCTGCTGCATGTACATGTGTGTGCCTAGGATCCTAATGGGATGGAGAGTTAAAGGAAAACAGGACTGCAGCATGGCCAGGCCCTGCTGGCGGTTCTCTCTTTTTCATGCATGTGCCCATGCTCTCTGGCATAAAAAATGAGTTTATTTTATTCATGACAGGTGCGAGAGAGAGAGCAGGTGCAAGGGAGAGAAGCATCCTTGACAGGGTCTCATCGCGCTGTCACCTTTTCCCCCAGCCCTCCGGCTCTTCAGGATCTTAGGCATGCACATGCACACCAGGTATGTTTCAGGCTCACCAGGCCAGGGATCTGAATCCATGGCTTCTAGCACTACCTTTCAGCAAGCTACCCACCGTGCTACTAAGGCTGGGCCATTTTATACTTTTTTCTTAGGTTTTTGCCACAGGGTGCATGCACTCTCCAGAGAAAGGGCAATAAGTAGTCACCCCCTGGAGTGGACGGTCACACTGCATCCCTTCTCCTGGGATTTTTGGCATGCACGTACACATACCCAGTGTGATTTTCAAGCCGCCAGATTTGGGGCTGGAACTATGATCGGTTATATGAAAGTCCAATGCCTTAACCACCACACCACCTGCTGATCCCACTTTTTAAAAAAAATTTTTTTTAAGGAGATCTTTGCTATAGGGAGCATGTACTCACCAGAGAGACAGAAAACAAGAAATCACCCCCTGAGGGGATGGCCATGCCACAATCCCTTCTCCTCCATTTTCCTCTTGGGATCTTGGGCACATACGCACATGTGCCGGGACTGAGTTTTAGGCCGCCAGGTCCAGGACTCAAACTGTGGTTGACTATGTGGGAGTCTGGTGACATAATCATTATACCATCTGCTGGTCCCTAACATTTTTTTATTTTATTTTATTTTTAGGGAGATTTTTGCTATAGGGCATGTGCGCTTGCCAGACACACTGAGACAGAAATGGAGAAATCATCCCCTCAGGGGGGATGGCCACACCACAATCCCTTCTCCTCCATTCTACTCTTGGGATTTTGGGCATGCACACATCCATGCTCAGTGCGAGTTTTAAGGTGCTGGGCCTGGGACTTGAACCGTGGTCAACAATGTGGGAGTCCAGTGATGTAACCTTTGTACTATCTGCTGGTCTCCCCACATATTTTTTTTTTAAATATTTTTTTCAGATGATCTTGAAAACAGTATGCTAAGTATGACAGAAGTCAGACACAAGAGTCTGTGTATTGTGTACTTCCATTTATATGTGATTTCAGAATAGGCAAATCTAGAGAGACAGAAAGTAGGTTAGGGGTGAGGGGGACTATGGCTGGGGGGGACCTGGAGGAAATGGGGAGTGACTGCTGCTAATGGGTACAGGTTTTATTTTGGGGGTGATGAAATATTCTAGAAGTAAATGTGATGGTTGCAGAACACTGGGAATATATTAAAAGCAATTGAGTTGTACACTTTGGTTGAACTGTATGATATGGGAATTATATCTCAATGAAGCTGTTAAAAAATTGAGGTGGGAAGACTGAAAATGAATTAACTCTGCTTATTTTTAAAAATGACTATTGTTAGGTTCTATGACCTAACACTCTCTACGGCTGGCAACTGCATTCTCTTAATGAACTGTGGAACATGAGGCTGTTGCTATGACAGAAAAGGGGAGGAGTGTTACTCACAAACAGGGATACTGCTAATTCAACCTAGAGAAGTTAGAAAGACTGGCTGCCGGCTTAAAGGAAAAAATCACCCACGAGCAGAGATATAAAGCTGCTTCAAAAGGAGTTGTAATTGGTCAAGCATGTTTTTAGAACAACTAAGAGCCTTCAATAAACACAAAAGGCTTGAAAAGGTTTTTAAGGCCTGATTGATAATCTAGCATCACGCAGTTTTTCCCATACTGAGGAAATCCTACACTGCTCACTCACTTTATAAACCTCTTTTGCTTTCTTGACGGGAGGATGTGAACAATCAAATGTGCATTTATTTCAATTTGCTTCTGTTACCCTTTTATATGTTTCATATGCTCTGGGACACAGAAATAGTATCTACAAAGATGGTTAAGAGCATAATAAACCATATCATAAAAATGGACCATGTTCAGCCTAAAAAAGGAAATCCCATCACATGCTACAACAATGTGGATGAGACTTGAAGACATTATTCTAAGTAAAATAAGCCAGTTGCAAAAAATAGACAAATATGATTCCACTTACATGAGACACCTAGAGCATCTACCATCAAATTCAGAGGGAGAAGCAGAGAGGTGGTTGCCAGGGACTGGGAGGCAGGCAACTAGAGAGTGGCTCAGGGGCTATCGCTTCCATTTTGCAAGGTGGACATGTTCTAGAGATTCAGAATCCAGCACTGCACATCTACAACACTACTGCACTTCATACTTCAAAACAGTGAAGATGGTACACTCTATGCCGTCTCATTTTTACATTTAAAAAAAGTAAAACAAGAGGCCAGTGGGTGGCATGGTGGTGAAGGCACTGGGCTCTCACATGGGTGAATGTGGTTTGAGTCCCAGACCTGGCAGCTTGCTTTCTTGCTTTCCCTCTCTATCTCTGGTAACGAATTAAAGAGAGTAATAATAGTGATGGATAGAATTGAATAAATAATTCTTTAACCACGACCACCACAACAAAAACAAAACAAAACAAAATTTGAGCCAGCTTCACAGCCTGGTGGTTAAGACAGCTGGATCCCACACGGCCGACTGTGTAATTCCAGTCCTGAACCCTGTGGCTTGAGAAACGTGCCAGGTACGTGTGCATGCATGTCCCAAATCTTTTCTCTGTCTGACTCTCTCTGGTGAGTGCATGTGCCCTCTGACAAAGACAAAAACAAACTTTAAAAAGGACAGTGTTGAGTGAAAAATCTTAATGAAAATTAATCTTTTTTCTGCTATTCAGGTATAACTGACATGGAAAGAATTTTCTAATTTGAGAACGAAACTTGTTGGCTAGGTTTACCTTTATTTTCTACTCCTGCTGGAGTATAGAACACAGACCACTTGGGTTAAGTGTGATTATTTTCACTTCCTGATTCCTGCCTGATTATGCAATTATTTTAGTTACATCCATGAAAAGGGAAACTCTGTGGCCTCAGTCTTTAATTTTTATGGTATTACATTAATGAGGACAGAGAAATGCTCCACTTACATTAAGTCTTTAGAAAAACTTATTTTTAAATAAATTTGCATTTTGGGATCAGTACCAACTAGATAACGTATCTTCTCTAAAGCCTGTGAGCTGAGGCTCTTATATTTCAAATGTATTCTTATTTTTACTGGTTTTACAACACACTAGTTTCTTCTTTCGACAAATTTAAATGATCATAGAAACTATCTTGATTAATGTACAAAATCTTGAGTCGATTTTAAAAAAATTCCTATTACCTTCAAAATGTCACCATTATTTTGAACGGTCTCTGACTGTCTGATATAAGATACACTAAAAAGGACCCATGCTCATCACAATCCTGTGTAAGAGGTTACCTCTGAGGACAGCTGCTACTTCATGTATATAAATATATTATGTGATTTTCTACGTGATCGCCTCTGCTGTTAAGACACAATCAGGGACCAGTAGATGGCGTAATGGTTACGTTTGTTGGACTCCCATGTAATCGACCACGGTGTGAGTCCCCTGGCGGCTTAACTCTCTCACTGGGCTCATGTGCATGTGTGCCCAAGAACCCAAGAGGCGAATGGAGAAGGGGTTACGGTGTGGCTATCCCACCTGGGGGATGATTTTTCACTTTCGGTCTGTCTGTCTTGTCTCTCCAGTGAGTACATGTACCCTATAGCAAATACCTCTCTCTCAAAAAAAAAAAAAAAAAGACATTATCATATAGGTGCATAAATGAATTAAGTTCATTTAGTTTTTTAGTTTTTTTTCTTCTTTTGTTGGAGAGGTTTTTGCTACAGGGCGCGTGTGCTTGCCAGAAAGACAGCAAGAGACAGAAAGCGAGAAATCACCCCCCAGGGGGTAAGGCCACACTGCAATCCCTTCTCCTTCATTCTCCTCTCGGGATCTCGGGCACGCATGCACATATGCCCAGCGTGAGTTTAAGCCACCGGGTCTGGGACTCGAACCGTGGTCGACTACATGGGAGTCCAGCGACATAACCATTATGCTAACTGCTGGTCCCTAGATTTTTTTTTTCAGCGAGGTTTTTGCTATAGGGCATGTGCACTCGCTCGAAACACAAAGACAGAGAGACAGAAAGTGAAAAATCACCCCCTGGGGGGATGGTCATACCTCAATCCCTTCTCCTCCATTTTCCTCTCGGGATCTTGGGCACTCACGCACACGCGCCTGGCACTGAGTTTAAGCCACTGGGTCTGGGACTTGAACTGCAGTCAACTACGTGGAAGCCCAGCGTCATAACCATTATGCCATCTGCTGGTCCCTAGATTATTATTTTTTCATTGTCAGAGGGCATGTGTGCCTGTGAGAGAGGAAGAGAGCACCCCCAACAGGGCATGGTCATGCTGCAACCCTTCTTCCTCCAGTCCTCCCCTAGTCAGGATTAGGAGCGTGCATGTACATGCATGCCCTGCGTTTTACAAGCATCTAGGGCCGGGTCTTAAATCACCATCAGTCAGGTGAGATCCAGCGCCCTTCAACAATAGGCTCCTGGCCAGTCCCAACACTTGGATATTGTCTACAAATTTTAATCTTAGAGTCTTTCAAGTCCTCTATATATCTTTCAAGAATATATAAATCTAATACTGGAACACCTATCAAATGCCCTAGCATTAGGTTTATATACTCTTGAATACTAAGAAATAGTAGTCACTTTTTTAAAACAAGAATTACTTTATTTACTTTTATTTATTTTTAATTACACCAGAGAGGAGAGAGACAGAGTAAGAGAGAGAGGGAAAGTGAGAAAGCAAGCCGCCAGGTCTGAGACTTGAACTGTGGTTGGCCATGTGGGAGTCCAGAGCCCTTAACCACCATGCCACCTGCCAGCCCCAAGTAGTTACTTTTTAAGATGTCAAAGCTCCCATTTGTCAGTATCATTTTTTTTTTTTCACTATAACCAGGATCCTTTAAATTGTTTTCTAGGAAATTTTGTGACAGTATTACTGGCTGCCTCTTTCAATGTAAGAGGACAAAGACGTGTTCCATATATGATACACTTTGGAGACCAAAGATGATTATTTATAAAGCTACATTATATGTGTTTACCTTATTCAGTGAGCCAAGAAAATGAGACTTGGCCATTTGCTATGTAGAAGGACCTTCTTGACGAGGGCCTAAGTAGGAATGGTATTTAGTGCTGTAAAACTAACGAGGAGACGGTCTTCTTGGAGAGGGTTCCCATTTTCCCCCACCACTCTCACACTTACTTTATCTGATCTTTTCGATAATTCCTTGAAGTTGTCAGAGAAAGAAACTGAGGTGCAAAGCAATTAAGGGATTTATTCAAGGCCACATTCTTTTACTTTCATCCTTCGTTATCCATGTAACTAGTATGTAATGATTGGGGTTGCCTATCTGTCCAAGCAGGCACAGGAGATACATCTGTGAACAGAAACTGGTCTTACATTTCATGCTCTTACAGTCCAAAAGGAGAATCAGGTAAGGGAGTGTTTTATAACGATACCGGGCTCGTGTCTCCGATGAGTGACTGTATGTGCAAAGGGTGGCTATTCACTTTACAGTTCCCTAGGTATCCTCACACCCTCATGTTCCGGTCCTGCCTCACTAGTCTCATCTCCTGCTTTACGTGTGTGTGCGCGCATGTGTGTAATCATCTCACACACACATTTAATATATATGTAAATACATATATATGGAAGGAAACATGTTTGTTCTTTCCTTTTTTTAAAAAAAGTATTTATTTCTTCCACAAACAAGAGAGAGAGATAGGATCTCCAATAGGGTCCTGATATTAGAATCCACTTCCGGCCTTTGGCCAGTCCCAGACCTCAGACAAGCGTGTACCCAGCACACTTGAGGAGGCCTCCAGACTTGAATGAGGAACCTTCCCATGTGGGACTGCATAACAGAGCATCATAGTTTAGCCGCGGTGCCACTGTCTGGCACCCACGTATTCCTTTTTTTTTTAACTTATTTTATTTAATTTGATTTATTGCCACTATTATTATTGTTATTATTATTATTTTGACCCGAGAAAGAGACAGACAGAGAGAGAATGAAAGCAAGAAAGCAAGCTGCCAGATCTGGGACTCAGACTCTGGTCAGCTATGTGGGAGTCTGGCACCTCAACCATCACGCCACCTGCTGGCCCCATCCTTTTTTTTAAGAGAGATTTTTGTTATAGATTGTGTGCGCTTGCTGGAGAGACAGAGAGACAGAAAGTGAGAAATCACCCCCAAGGGGATTTCCCATGCTGCAATCCCTTCTCCTCCATTCTCCTCTTGGGATTTTGGGTACACACACACACACACACACACACACACACACTTAGCAAGAGTTTAAGCCAGTGGGTCTGGGACTCGAACTGCGGTGAACTACATGGGAGTCCAGCGACATAACTATCATGCCATCTGATGGTCCCTGTGTTCCTTTTTTAAAGGTACAGGATACCCCTTCCTTCCATGTCATTAAGGGATCATAGAGCTCCATCTCTTCCACTAAGGGGCCTACCGGTTCCCATGAAATCTCATTTAGTTTGAGTCCTGGTAGTGACAGGACAGTGTCAAGGAAAGAATGTTAATGATTTTTCCACCAGCTGATCCCAAACTTGGCAGGGGAGCTCAGTTCACAGAATATGTATATAGCACCTTAAGTAAAAGAGCTAAAAGCAGTATACAGTACTCTTAGTACCTGAATTATAATCTCATTTTGTTAACTGCATGTATATATATATATACATATATGTATATATACACATTATATGTATATATATATATTTATGTACACACACACACACACACACACATTTCTTTTTTTTTTGGGGGGGGGGAAGGTTTTTGCTATAGGGCACGTGTACTCGCCAGAAAGACAGAGAGACAGAAAGCGAGATAACACCCCCAGGGGGGATGGCCACACTGCAATCTCTTCTCCTCCATTCTCTTAGGATCTTAGGCACACACATGCACCCGATGTGAGTTTAAGTTACCGGGTTTAGGACTCGAACCGCAGTCGATTACATGGGAGTCCAGTGACATAGCCATTATGCCATCTGCTGGTCCCAACTGCATGTTTTAAGCTAAAAAACCCCTCCTGTACCAACTTTTATTATTCGCTTATTAATCACAAGCTAAAAAAACAATAATCAGAAGATAAATTTCCTAGAAAGAAGACTAGAACTAAGTAAAATGGTAAATGGTGATAATCTGTGGGTGAAATTAGAGGTGATTTTGAACTATCTTCCCTATTATTCAAAATTTCTAAAATAACTTAAAAATGTTACATAAGAAATTAAAAATGAAAGAGAAAACTAAACTCCCCCAATAAAGTACCCCTCCCTCCCAAAAAAAGAAGAAATTAAAAATTGGTCATAAAGAAATCAACCTCAGGCCAGGTAGGTGGCATACTGGTTAAGGTGGCTGGATCACATGAAGCCAACTATGCATTCGAGTCCTGGACCCGGTGGTTTGAAAAACACACTGGGGCATGTATGCATGTGTGTCCAAAACCCCAAGAGAAGAGTGGAGAAGGGATTGCAGCATGGCCATCCCCCTTGGGGGGGGGTGATTTTTCACTTTCCCTCTCTCTTTTTCTCTTCCTCCAGCAAGTACAAGCAACCTGTAGCAAAAATTAAAAACAAAACAGTAACTCAACCTCATTCATAATTTTAAAAATATAAATTATTGAAACCGATCATATTGGCAAGGATATTATAAAGCTATGATACATGGTATAGGCAAAGGGACAGTAAACTAGAGACTGTCATACCTAATTGATAGGAGTACAAATTATTGGCACCAGCTTTTTGGAGAGCAATTTTTTTAAAAAAAGAATTATTTAATTATTATTACTTTTTTTTCTTTTTGGAGGTTTTTACTATAGGGTGTGTGCGCTTGCCAGAAAGTCAGAAGGAGACAGAGACAGAAAGCAAGAAATCACCCCTCCACCTCGCAATCCCTCCTCCTCCATTCTCCCCTCGGGATCTTGGGCACGCATGCATATGCACCCTGCGTGAGTTTAAGTCACTGGGTTTGGGACTCGAAACATGGTCAACTATATGAGAGTCCAGTGACATAGCCATTACGTCAACTGCTGGTCCCAAGGATTATTTATTTCATTTGATTTATTCATTCATTTTATTTTAATTTGATCAAAGAGAGATAGAAAGTGAGAAAGCAAGCCACCAGTTCCGAGACTTGAACTGTGGTTGACCATGTGGGAGTGTTTAGTGCCTTAACCACCACGCCACTTACGGGTAACCTTGGAGAGCAACTTATATTAAAAGTTTAAATGTACATACTTGTAAACCCAATTGTCTACTTTTTTTTTTTTTTTTTTTTTGGAGAGGTTTTTGCTACAGGATGCGTGTGCTCACCAGAAGGACAGAGAGAGATAGAGACAGAAAGCAAGAAATCACCCCCGGGAGGATGGCCATGCCGCAATCCCTTCTCCTCCATTCTCCTCTCGGGATCTTGGGCATACACAAACACACGCCCAGCGTGAGTTTAAGCCACTGGGTCTGGGACTTGAATCGCAATTGACTATATGGGAGTCCAGTGACATAACCATTATGCCAACTGCTGGTCCCAATTAATTCTACTTCTAAGATATTTTTTGAAAGATATAGCTGCAGGAGGGTGCAAAGATATATGTAAACAAATATTCAATAAGGAACCTGTTCATTAAATTATGTTGCGTCAGTAGGTGGCATGGTGGCTAGGCACTGGATTCAACACGACCAACTCTGCAGTTGAGTTCTGGACCTGGTGGCCTGAAAGACACGCCAGGCGAGTGGATGTCATGCTAAAAGGAGAATGGAGAAGGAATTGTGGCCTTGCCATCCCCTTGGAGGGTGTTTTCTCACTTTTCTCTCTCTCTCTTCAGCAAGCACATATACCCCCACAGCAAAACTTAAAAAATTGTGTCATATCCTTGGCCAGCCTGTGGCCTGATGATTAAGGTGGCAGGATCCCACACGACCAACTGTGAGGGTCAAGTCCTAAACCTGGAGGCTTAAGAAGCACACCAGGTGCATGTATGTGCATGCCCAAAGTTCCGAAAGGAAGGGGCTCTGGGAGAAAGGGGATTAAGCTGTGATCGTGCCCCACGAGGGAGCTTTTCTTGTTTTCCTTGCCTCTCTCTCTCTCTCATCAGTGAGCACACTTTCCCTCTAGCAAACTTAAAAACAAAACTGTGTTATATCCATATTTTGCAATACTATTCAACTATTAAGATAACTATATGAATATGATTACAACTTACCGTTTAATTCAAAAAGTAAGCTGTAGAACAGTGAGTATAACCCCTTTTGAGTAACATTTCAAATAATGCAAATGTATATACATGCTTGTGTGTACAATTACAGCACCTGGAAGAATATTCTAAAATCTAACCAGAAAACCTGAGAAGTGAGAAGGCTCTTGTGAAGGCTTTTTTTTTTAATCTTTTTTTTTTCTTTTTTAAGCATTATTTAGTCAGCAGATGGTGTAAGGATTATGTCCTGGACTCACACATAGGCGACCACAGTTGACGTCTTAGACCTGGGAGTTGAGAACTCACACGAGGCGAGCACGTGTGCATGCCCCAAATCCTGAGGAAATGGAGAGGGACTGCAGCATGGCCATCCTCCTGAGGGGTGATTTCTCACTTTCTGTTTCTCTCCTCTCTGCGGAGCTCACGTGCCCTATACCAAAAATCTCTATAAAAAAAAAAAAAAAAAAAGAGGGACCAGCAGATGGCATAATGGTTATGTCACTGGACTCCCATGTAGTTGACTGCAGTTTGAGTCCTGGACCTGATGGTTTAACCTCACGCTAGACACGTGTGTGCATGTATGCCTAAAATCCTAAGAGGAGAATACACGAGAAGAGACTGCAGAGTGGCCACCTCCCTTTCTGTCTCTTTCTGTCTCTCTGGGAAGTGAATATCCCCTATAGCAAAAAAATCTCCCTCTAAAAAATTATTTTTATTTAATTTATTACTGCTATTACTTTTCAATTTCCTACAGGGCACATGCATCAACCAGAGAAAGACAGAGAGAGAGAGAAAGAAAGTGAGAAAGCAACCTGCCAGGTCCCAGACTTGAACCGCGGTCATCGTGTGGGAGTCCAGTGCTTTAACCACCATGCCACCTGTTGGCCCCAATCTAATATTCTTTGATGTCATTTGGATTTTATTACGTTGAGTATGCATTTTTATTTTTAACAGTTTCTGACATAAGTTACATACCACACGTTCTCCCATTTAAAGTAATTTTCAGTGCATTCATATAGTCACGGGCCTCCTATATATTCAAAGCTGTACAGTCATCACTGTGGCATGTATTTTTTTTTAATGAAAATGTTTTTGAAAGATGGTCCAAAAGTGAACTTGTTACTGGCAAGAGAATGTGAGAGAGAGGGTCGGAAAAGGTTTGAACGGTGTGGGAATAACATATAAAAACAGGGAGGAAAAAATATACAAGAATTAAAAAAAAAAAGATTTACAGTTTCAGACATAGAACAAAAAATTTTAGATGAGTTTTAACAAGGAACTTATTAGCTCTGCCTCCATGAAATAAACCCTTCTAGATTTTGTAACAAAAAGATCAAGGTAAGATATTTAGGCTTGATAAGAGAAAGAAAAGGACAGCCTTGGTTTTATGGGACTGCAAATATTTGGATAAACCAGATTCCCTATAAATCTGCAGACAGCTGGATATGAATTCCATCTTTGGGAAACACAGCTAGCGTTTGGAGAACCATATTATTCTGTAGTTGTTAGAAATCAAGGTTGACAAAGAAGTACTCACTCTCAAGCAATGACACTTACTGAACATCAGTGATACTGATTTGGTTAAGAGTATTTAAAATTATAAGGAGAGCAGGGTGGAGAAAAAAGGGCTCCTTGGGACCAACAGTTGGTGTAATGGCTATGGCACTGGACTCCCACGGAGGATCGCATTTTGAGTCCCAGACCCAGTGGCTTAGACGCACGCCGGGCGCGTGTGCATGTGTGCCCAAGATCCCAAGAGGAGAATGGATAAGAGGTTGTGGTGTGGCCATCCTCCCAGGGGCAGATTTCTCACTTTCTCTCTCTTTCTGGCCAGTGCACGAGCCTATAGCAAAAAATTCTCCAAAAAAAAAACAAAAAGCCTCGTAAAAACAAAAAAGGCTCCTAAAGACAAACTTAATAAGCACAAACCTTGCAGAAAGACTCTGTCTCAAAGTTTGTATGTTTTGGGGGAAGGATGAGAACGCATACTTTTGAAAACAAATAATGTTTAAAGAAAATGTTTAGCAAAACTCACCTTAAATCTTTCTAGTACTTAAAATAAAATGACCTGTTCTCTGAGTTTTTTTCCTCATTAAAATCCTCCTTGAGCACTACAGATCTTGGGAACACTCTGTAGCACAGCACCTTATTTTCTTGTTTCCTATCTTTGAAAAGCACAGTTCAGAAGGTGTGCTGTTGGAGGAGTCTCCGGCACCAGGAAAGGCAAGCGTCACTGCTTACCCTGTAAAATCGATGAGCTCGGGTTCTACAAACTTTTATTTACTTACTTAGGGCAGAGTGTGACTTCAACAATTGCCCTGCTTCAACATCAATAAAAGAATGGAAATGTACACAGAATAGCCACGCCCATGCAAAACCTGTTTTTATATAAAGGAGTAAATGTCAGATGCAAAGTAAAAGTCGCCAGTGTTTTTGAGTTAGTAAATTGCGAAGTAATGCAAGTGCAATAACTGAAAACTTAAAATTTAAGAGCAATGTATCTTCTTTTTTTTGGAGAGGTTTTCGCTATAAGGCGCGTGCGCTCGTCAGACAGACAGAGAGAGACATAAGAGACAGAAAGCGAGAAATCACCCCCCAGAGGGGATGGTCACACCGCAATCCCTTCTCCTCCATTCTCCTCTCGGGATCTTGGGCACGCACGCACACGCGCCCGGCGTGAGTTTTAAGCCACCGAGTCCGGTACGCGAACCGTGGTCGACTACGTGGGAGTCCAGCGACATAGCCATTACGCTAACTACTGGTTCCCAGATCAATTTATCTTCTGATAGGATGGGTCATCTTTATTTTATTTTTTTAAAGAATGGTTTTATTTCACTTTATTTATTTTTAATTTGACCAGGGAAGGACAGAGCAAGAGAGAGAGAGAGAGCGAGCGAGCAAGCAAGCTGCTAGGTCTGGGACTCAAAACTGTGGTCAGCCATGTGGGAGTCCAGTGCCCTTATCCAGCATGCCACCTGCTAGCCCTGGGAAAAGGTCATCTTTAAAAGTAACTTAAGTGGTAATAGTTTCAAAATCTGTTAATTGTTCAAAATCACTCACCTTGTGCCTAACAACTCATGTAATAATCAAATCAAACAACAAGGGATTGTCAAGAACAAGCTATCCTTATGATGATGATGATGATGATGATTACTATATGGTATATTTATAAGACGGTACATTTCTCTATTTCCACATGTGCATGCATACATGTGTGACATGGCATTTTGCTGGGAGTTAAAGTATTGTGCGTGCTGGAAACTGTTGCTAACAACACAATCATCTCTGCAAATGTTCTGATGGCCTGTAACATCTTAGGAAACCATGTGAAAATAGAACATACTCCTCTCCCTGGTCATGTGCCATGCAGGACAAGCATCAGACTATAATTCTGACTTACTTGCTTAAAACTGTCTTATCAAAAAATGTTACCTAAGTCTTTTCCTATGACCGTGGCAGCGAATTAAAATGGAACTGCTCAAACTGCAAGGATGTCACTTTAATGACAGTTAAAACCAACCATCTCCCTGGGCTAAATGTAGATACAGCTGGAGGTTAACCTTGGCATTCAGGCTTCTATTGTCATCTGGACAGGTGGCAATAACCTTAGAAGGGGATGTCAGGGCCTCCAAAGTCTTCTTTTAGCTCTTAGCTCAAGCTACAATGAACTCTTGGCTTCACACCAAATTTTGAATGCCAGAAAGCAGAGATGAAGGGTTAACTGCTAGGTTTATTTTATATATATATTTTATTTCTTATATGCTAAAACATTTGAAAAAGTACAGCTCAATTTAGATGATAAAAAGGCACTCTGATGAAAAGCAAATGTGTTCCTAAATGTATTTGGAAGTAGATGGTTCAAAAGCTAATATAGAGTCTGTGAGCTAAATATATCATTTCTTTTAGAGGCAGAACATACTGCTAGGGAAAAACATCCCCTGTCACAGGACTGTGGCATATAGTAACTAAAATGCTTTTCCAGTTGCTGAATTTTCAATGTTGGGGAATATTATTATTCAGTAGACCCAGAGAGAAGTCCTAAATTGGAAAAGCAGCTGAGTCCAAGGTCATCTCTCCTGCTTCCAAATATATCTTGAAACAAATGCAAGAAGGGCACTTTGCTGAGTGCTATCTGGACATATATAGTTTCAATCAAATTCTTTAAGAAGTGTCGGAATAAAAGTTGAACATTTGTTTGACACTGCCAACTCACTAGCAAGTGGGTCTCTTTAAGGACTGAGGCTCTCCTTGGCAACTTGGGGAGAATTATGATAAAAAGTTCTCTTTCCCACTTTCAAGAAAAAGAAATCAAACACAGTGAAACACTACTTCTGAAATTTTTCTCACATTTTAAAAAAATATGAGAAATCATATAAACTTATAAAAATGTTTCCTAACCAAAAAAAAAACTTTGAAATATTCTGTTTCTCAGCTAAGTTCCTTGGAATTACAAATCTTTCCACAAATCTGAAAATGGCACATGTAACAAAAAGTGATGGTTTAGATAATACAGCATTGTAAGCAGAATCAAAAAATAAAATGCAGGGACCAGCAGGTGGCGTCGTGGTTAAGGTGCTGGACACTCGCACATGGCCCACCACAGTTCAAGTCCTGGACCTGGTGGCTTGCTTTCTCACTTTCCTCTCTCTCTCTCTGGTCAAATTAAGATGAAGGAATGAATGAATAAATAAATATATAATTTTTTAAAAAATAAAAAAAATAAAATGCTGGGGGCCAACAGGTGGCATGGTGGTTAAGGTGCTAGACTTTCACATGGCTGACCGTGGTGTGAGTCCTGGACCTGGCGGATTGCTCTCTTTCGCTCTCTCTTCCTCTCTCTCTCTCCCCCTGGTGAGTGCACGGGCCCTAGAGAAAATTAAAATAACGGGAACCAGCAGTTAGTGTAATGGCTATGTCGCTGGACTCCCATGTAGTCGACCG
>NW_006159738.1:2640889-2668975 GCF_000334495.1 Tupaia belangeri chinensis | reverse complement strand
CTCACGCCGGGCACGTGTGCGTGCGTGCCCAAGATCCCGAGAGGAGAATGGAGGAGAAGGGATTGCGGCGTGACCATCTCCCCTGGGGGGTGATTTCTCGCTTTCTGTCTCTCTGTCTCTCTCTGTCTGGCGAGCGCACGCACCCTATAGCAAAAACCTCTCCAAAAAAAAAAAGAAAAAGAAAAAGAAAAAAAAGAAAATTAAAATAACAATAATAATGAATAAATTAAATAATCCTTTATTTATTTATTTTTTTCTTTTTTTGGAAGAGGTTTTTGCTATAGGCACGTGTGCTTGCCAGAGAGACAGAGAGACAGAAAACGAGAAATCACCCCCCAGGGGGGATGGCCATGCCACAATCTGTTCTCCTCCATTCTCCTCTCAGGATCTTGGGCATGTACACACACGCACCCGGTGTGAGTTTAAGCCACCGGGTCTGGGACTCAAACCGCGTTCAACTACATGGGAGTTCAGCGACATAGCCATTACGCTAACTGCTGGTCCCAATAATTCTTTATTTTTAAAAATAAAACGAAATGCTGAAGCTTTGTTTTTTCTTTTACTTTTAATTGCCAGAGGGCACATGAACTCACCAGAGAGAGAGAGAGAGAGAGAGAGAGAGAGAAATCATCCCCCAATGGGGCATGGTCACATTGCAACTCCTTCTCCTCCATTTCTTCATCCTGCCAGGATTTGGCATATGCCTGCATATGTACCTGGCATGTTTTTCAAACCACAGGGACCAGGATTCAAGCTGCAGCTGGCCACGTGGAATCAGGCTCCTTTAACTGCGTGGCTATAAGGCCAGCCCAGAATCTTGGAATTAGTATAAAAAATACTCCCTCAAATACAACTAATAACTCGCTTACTGCCTATACTGCTCTCATTGGTCACAAAAATTAAGCCACAATGAATCCATATAAGTCTCCTGTGGAAACGATCACTTGCCATTCTCTACAACATAGTGACGCTCTCGTTTTGTAATGGTCTACAGGAAGGAGGGGTAACTAAGAATTCCGATGACTAAATACGGACAATTTACGCAACACCTCCTCAAAACCTTCAGCAACTTGGTTTCCAGCTCCATCTCCTCTATTCTCCCCAGCAGTGTCTGTCTCACACCTCAGGGCATTCCCTTCTTGGGGTTTCCTCTTCCCTATGAAGTTCTTGCTCCCTTCCTGAGCCAACGCCTAGATGTACTTTCAGAAGAGTTTAATGTCTGAAGAGTTTCCATGTCTCTTCCTCCAGCCGGCCCAGATTTTCCAACCCAACATGTTTGTCCTCTTAGAATTCTATTAGGACTATTAACCCTACTACTCATTCCACCTTTATCCCATTCCAGAAAGCTGAATCACCAAAAAGATTACAGTATCCTTCCCGACCATGTAATGAAAGAAAAACTAAACTATAACATGAGTCCACGGAAGTCAAGAGTTCTGCTTTTTCTAATGAAAATTTATTTGATTTAAACCTGTACAATAGATTATGGATTTAACCAAATTAAATGAGTTCTGTGGTTTTGCTTAGTATTTTACTCTTATTTCAATCTTTAAGTTTCATAGCTGCATTGTTCATAAAGTGAAAAACTCGTCTCCATTTAAATGTCCAGCAACAGAAGACAGATGTGATTTTAGTTAACACTTTCATGGAGAGAGATTTCAAGTATAAGCTACAAAGTTTCAGTTTACTCTGAAAACTAAAAGGAATACTCATTCCTTCCATGCATTTACTTGAAACTCATTTCCAATATAATTCTCTCGTTTGCTTGGTAGGGCTTATTTTTTTCCCCTTCATTTTTAAAAAGTTTTACTTATTTTGTGAGACAGAGATAGAGAGACAAAGATAGAGCACCCTCAACAGAGCTCTGATGCCACAATACACCCCGAGTCTCGGCCAGCCCTGAACCATAAGCACACACATGCCCAGTGTACTCAGGGAGGTCACCAGACTTGAACCAGCAATCTCCCCATGTGGGGTTGCCTTGCAGAGTGTTGTGTTTTTCAGCTGAGCCACTGTAGGGCCCTAGAAGGGCTTACTTTTAATCATTTTAGTAAAGCTATTCTTCAAGTGCACTGAGCAAAAACTTTTTTTTTTTTAAGGTACTATGTTTATAATAACACTAAAAATAACTCCACGCCACACTGTAGCTCATCAGCAGTTATCAACCTGTTCACATGCATACAGCCGGGATATACACGGGTCCCCCTGCAACAGGACACAGTGGTCACAAACCTAAGTGATGGGCCCTGGCTCTGCCACAACCACTGGCTGAGCAGCAGAGTGAGAGCTTCTCGGAGCTTCAATCTCCTTGTTTATAAAATGGGGATCACAGGCCTTCCTGATGAGGTTACTGTGAGAGGTGCTGAATATATCAGCTCATCTGCATACAGCAATTGGGACAGCGCCTGGTACATGGTGAGCGCTCAGTAATGAGCCAACTGCCCGCATCACTACCACCACCACCACCATCGTCGGCGTCATATGAGACACTGCAGAGCTTCTCTATAGTCTGATGCTTTGCATACCTCATATATGTTTTTAAAGTCCTTCCTCTGTAAATCTGCTTCACATTCAAACCAAAACCTAATCAGGCTACGCTCTTTAATAAAGGAACAGACTCCCTCGTGAGGAGCGCACTGCAGTGCGGTGACCATCAACGCTAGAAAGCGATCTGCTATGTGCACTACAGAGGACTTCCACACTGGAGAGAGGCTGAAGGTCCCTCCAAGGCCCCAACCTTGGATATGATTTCGTGACTCATCCTGAGGTTCCTTTCAAGCTCTGGAATTCTAGGACTATTTCCCAGGTTATCACGAGCAGCCTTAGAAGTAGCCTTGCCAGGAACCTGCTGTTACACTCAGAACCGAAGTGAAAACTCCTACTTTCACCGAACGACAGATATCTTTCATTTCTTCCTGTGCTCTAAATAGTGAATTTCCATAGCAGTAAAACCAAGTTTGGTGACTCAAGCCTCTCAGCAATTCTAGAAAGGAAATTGTGAAATTATCGGTGATTGCCAAGAAAGTGCTTTCGGTTTGCCAAAAGAGGGAGCAGGGGAGCAGAAAGCATATGTTTGTCCAAGTTTCTAAAAAAATAATTCACTTGGATTCTGTGTTTTATTTTCTGATTTCTTTTGCAAGGATGGAGTATGACTACACAATAGTTACAGTCAACTGTCTCTTTTTAAGACTATCTTAAGACAGCAGGGTCAAAGATAAAAAAATACACAGAATACTTTTCATGATCCCTTCTCTATCTTCCCCAGACAAAACACATCTCACACGGGGCTGCCACACATCAAACAGCTCTAATTAAATTGCTCTCATTAAAAGGAAGGGGAAGAGGGACTAAGCCAGCATAAGTAGAGAAATAATTACGTATTTAGGGACCAGCAGTTAGCTAATGGCTGTCGCTGGACTCCCACGTAGTTGACCGTGGTTCACGTCCCAGACCCGGTGATTTAAAACTCATGCCGGGCGTGTGTGCGTGCGTGCCCAAGATCCCGAGAGGAGAATGGAGGAGAAGGGACTGCGGCGTGGCGATCCCCCTGGGGGGTGATTTCTCGCTTTCTGTCTCTCTGTTCCTCTCTGTCTGGTGAGTGCACGTACCCTATAGCAAAAACCTCCCCCCCAAAAAAAAAAGAAAAAAAGAAAAAAAAAAGAGAAATAATTACGTATCTAATAAAGGTGTAACTTTCTCTTCTAGCTGCCATAAACTGCTCCCAAGATGGAATTTGTTGTGAATACAACCTCAATCTCACCTCAACGCAATGTGACATGGAGAAGGTACTGATATAACCAAGTTTAAGGAAAGCTAATCGTCAGGGTGCTATCTTACTCACACCCTAGGGCTAACCACTCCTTCATGCCAAGCAAAAGGAATGACGTAAGCACCCGGAACCCTTTGTAGAAACAAGTCTTTCATTCACATTCTTTAGTCACTAGTGTCAGGAAAAAGCCTGGATAAGACAAAGTTTCTATAAGACACACACCTCCATACAGTTAATTTTCAATATAAATTTTGACTTTGCCTTTGTAAAGGCAGCTCTGGCAAGTTACACACTTGTACATATTTTCAAATTCAATTCAGAAGAATTTTGCAAGTTTATATATTTTTAGTTTGAGCAACATTTAGCTTCTTACTCAAGTCAGCAAAAAGTGCTCTGTATGATATTAGTTTAAAAGCTGAAGAAACTACTTGGAAAATGCAGAGTTTAAAAATTCATGGCTAGCTGGTGGTGTGGTGGTTTAGATGGCTAGATCCCACATGGCCCACTGCATAATTTTTAAGAATTATTTTATTTGATTAATTATTATTATTATGTTTGAGAGATTTTTGCTATATTTCTGAGCTCACTGGAGAGACAGAGATAGAAAGTGAGAAATCACCCCCCCGTGGGGGGAGGAAGAGGATGGCCAAACCACAATCCCTTCTCCTTCGTTCCCCTCTCAGGAATTTGGGCATCCATGCACCCATGCCTGGCATGAGTTTCAAGCTGCCGGACACAGGACTTGAACTGTAATCAAACACATGGGAGGCCAGCACTTTAACCACTACGCTACTGGCTGACCCCTTAATATTATTTTTTAATCTGATAAAAGAAAGAGAGAGAAGGTGAGACAGCAAGCCCCACCAGGTTCAAGACTCCAACCGTGGTTGGCCATGAGGGAGTCCAGTGCCTTAACCATCCCACCACCTGTTGGTCCCCCATGGCATGGTTTTGAGTCCTGGATCTAGCAGCTTGAAAAACACACTAAGTGTGTGTGTGTGCATGTCCAACAAGAAAATGTAGGAGAAGGGACTGCGATATGGCTATCCCCATGGAAGTGATTTCTCACTCTCTCTCGCAAGCATACACATCCTATAGCAAAAACAAACAATTCCAAAAAAAAGTTAACAGATATTATATATACTATTATTTTGATAGAACAGTGTACTGCATTTATTTTATAGTTTAATGAAATGGCGCCTTCTTTTATCATTACTGCCTGTCAAATCAAAGCAAAATGATAGAAGATATTAAAGGACAAGGTGTTTTGTAGACTCTGCTTTGATTTCCATATGCTTTTGAACAATGTTCTAAGATTCGTACAGTATGTTCTCCAGATCTGGAAAATAATGATTGTGGATTCCACTGTATTATGGATTTATAATTGAAAATGTATTGTCCTATTACATGATTCTTAGGACAACCTTCAAAATTGTATTGTTTCCTGAAATAATACAGAAAGCAAGATAACTAGTGGCTTTTTAAAATTTACAGCTGATGGGACAACAGGTGGCGTGGTGGTTAAGGCACTGGATTCCCATATGGTCAAATATGGTTTGAGTCTCAGACCCAATGGCTTGAAAAAATCACAACAAATAAACAGATAAATAATTTTTAAAAAATTATTTAACTTTATTTACTTATTTTAATTTGACCAGAGCGGAACGGGGGGGGGGGGGGGGGGAGAGAGTTTTGAGAGAGAGAAAGCCACTAGGTCTGGGACTCGAACCATGGTTGGCCATATGGGAGTCCAGCGCCCTTAACCACCACGCCACCTGCTGGCCTCAATAAATAAATAATTTAAAAAAAAATTTACAACTGACACAGCCAGTCCTATACAACAGCTGGCAACACCAAGTCCTAAGAGAAGGAAATCTGTGAACGTGGAGTCAGATTTCACAGGCTACATTTTTCTCCTTTATTTGGGCTATCATGTGAAAGACTAGTTATTTTCCAAAATGATTAAGCACCTCATCAATTAGGAGTTAGATTATCAATCCTGTAGAAAAATGCGCTAAGCTCTTCTTCCTTAAGTTCCAGCTGTCAGAAACTGTCAGAGTTAGTCAAAGGTTTTCAGTGTTCCAATCATATCACAGAACGAATGGAAAGTCACCCCACAAAACCTATTAAGCTGTATTACTAAATGTCCGACGTTACATAAAACTATAAATAACTTTTTACTTTTAGAGTTTTTCCCCCCCAATTTGGTTTTTTTGAAGTAGTAATGATGCTCTGCTTTGGTTAATAATTTTGGAACTGCCTTTATGTTTAATCGCACATTGTTTCTGTGTAGAATAAAGATGGCAAGCAATAATCAGAAGAATCATAAGCATTCCTTGAAGTGTCTGTTGTTAACATTTTTTTTTTTTTGGAGAGGTTTTTGCTATAGGGCACGTGCGTTTGCCAGAAAGACAGAGAGATAGAAAGCGAGAAATCACCCCCCAGCGGGGATGGCCACGCCACAATCCCTTCTCCTCCATTCTCCTCTCGGGATCTTGGGCACGCACGCACACACACCCGGCATGAGTTCAAGCCACCGGGTCCGGGACTCGAACTGTGGTCGACCATGTGGGAGTCCAGCAACATAGCCATTACGCTAACTGCTGGTCCCTGTTGATAACAATTTTAAAAATTAATAAGAGTGCCAAAGACAGTGGAGGCTAAAAAACCCAATTCATTAGTAGGCTTAATACTCTTTTTTTTGGAGAGGTTTTTGCTATAGGGCACGTGCGTTTGCCAGAAAGACAGAGAGATAGAAAGCGAGAAATCACCCCCCAGCGGGGATGGCCACGCCACAATCCCTTCTCCTCCATTCTCCTCTCGGGATCTTGGGTGCATACACACACGCGCCCAGAGTGAGTTTAAGCCACTGGGTCCAGGACTTGAACTGTTGACTACATGGGACTTCAGTGACATAGCCATTATGCTCACTGCTGGTTCCGAGTAGGCTTAGTACTCTTGTGAGTTGACTTTTCTTTGGGAAAATAAAATATTGTTTCTGGAAAGGGCATCTAGTCCATGCCCTGTGGGTATGACTGTGCCATACTCCCTTCTCATCCATTCTCCCCTTGGGATTTTGGGCACACATACATACCCGGTGTGAGTTTCAAGCTGCCAGGTCTGGAACTTGAACCGTGGTCAACTACGAGGGAGTCTAGTGATGTAAACATTACATCACCTGCTGGTCCCTCTACACATTCCTAATAAGTCTGGTTCTTACTTTATCTGATGGATCCTATCTGTTCTAGTTGTCTCTACTTGAATATCAATAATCTCCATGTTAGTGAGGTTCTTTGATCGCCAGTACAGAAGCTTGCAAACAAAACTTAAAAGTAGGACAGGGGCCAGCAGGTGGCATGGTGGTTAAGGCAGCTGAATTCCCACATGGCCAAATGTGGTTTAAGTCCCAGACCCCATGGCTTGAAAATCATG
The DNA here is from genome assembly GCF_000334495.1 of Tupaia belangeri chinensis. Classification (NCBI taxonomy): domain Eukaryota; kingdom Metazoa; phylum Chordata; class Mammalia; order Scandentia; family Tupaiidae; genus Tupaia; species Tupaia belangeri. The sequence continues at coordinate 2,661,774 of NW_006159738.1, read as the reverse complement.
CCAAGCTCATGTGTGTGCATGCCCCAAATCCCACGATGAGAATGGAGGAGAAGGAACTGATGTGACCATCCCCTCTGGGGGGTGACCTCACACTTTCCCACCCTCTGTCTCCCTCCTTTCTGGTGAGCACATGTGTCCTATGGCAAAAAAAGCAAACTATGCCTTGGTAACGAAGAGGTCCATGCTTACGTATTTTACACAGGGTAGAGACAACTTTCTTCATTAAACAAAACATTTTTCAGGATAACTAAAAAGTACTAGTTTAAGGTGGACATGTTAACAATTTGAAATCTGAGTTTTCAAATCTAAAGCCAAGGTATTTTTAAAACTATACCAAAACTGAAATGAAGTTAAAGCATTACATATAAAGTTAGTTTCTTTCTATAAGGAAAGCCAAAGAACTCAAGTACCTTGTTTTGAAGTAGAGATTGGAAGCATTATGAATTCTTGAATTCCAATTGACATCCTGTGCTAATTTTTAGCAATTTATAATATCTATATTCTACGACGATTTTTTATATTAAAAATAACAGCCCCCCCAACACTATCATATTGTTTTACTATTCAACCTACAATATGCTTTTGGCAAAAATAAGTTCTAATTCTTCAATTTAATATAATACTAGAATATGAACACTTAAAAATACATTTTGACACAACTATATAATTTAAAAATAAACAGCCATGATATATGCAACACGTTTTATTTGCCTTTAAATTACACAAATAGAATGTTATTAAAAATATTACATTTTTCAAGCATTTTTCAGAAGAAAAAGAAACTGAAGTGAAACTGTAGGAATTGCTGAACTTCAGATAAATGTTTCTTCAAAACAAGAGATACTAGTTCCTAAAAGATTCCTCTAAAGTTAAAAAAAGATTAAGAGAAACATTAAGCCATTGGGTTACTGCATTTTTTTAAAAACTACAAGTTTTTCTTAATGGACATATGTTTACATCTGCAGAGAGTAAACTTAGTTTCCTGTCTCATAAAACTCAGAAGACACCACTGATTTCTAAACCAAGTAAAACAATAATAGCCTTTTTTTATATGAAAAAACTTTAAAACCTAAATCTACCTTTAACATTATTTTCCAAGAAAACTTAATGAACAATGGCTAATCCTAATCTGAAAGAAATTTTATACAAACCATTTTCAAGACAAGACGCACATTTTGAGATTATGCTCATAGCTAGTGGTAGCAACTAGCCCCCAAATGAGGACACAGGAATTCAGAGGATCAGCCGGTCCTCTCCTCCCTCCTGAATTACCTGACCAATGGAAGACTGGCTCTGCTGCTTCAGAAAGCACTGTTTCTTACATTCCATTAGCTGTTCAAAGTCACGCCACATTTTTGCTTGTTTCATATTTGGACCATGACTTTCTCGTACAGCTTTTTGTTTTTCCCGGAGTTTCTATTACCAAAAAAAAAAAATCAAGAATAATTAAATTTCAGTTACAGAATTTACTTCTATTGCTACAGTCAGAAGATGTTTTGTACATTTGATAAATAATAGTTAACTGATCCAGGTTCTCTTATATGTTGAAATTAGTATTATAATAAAGTTAATTAAATTTAGGGTAGATGTAGGATAACCTGAAGTTTAAAAGAACAGAAAAGTAAAAAAGGGGGGTTGGCAGGTGGTGTGGTGCTTAAGGGCACTGGACTCCCACATGGCCAAGCGCTGTTTGAGTCCCAGACCTGGAGGCTGGCTTTTTCACTTTCCCTCTCTCTGGCTCTGTCTCACTCTGGTCAAATCTAAATAAATACATAAATAAATAATGTTGAATAAAATAATTATTTAAAAAAGGCAAAGTGAAGAAGGAAGGGAGGGGAACAAAATAAAGGGAATTGGGGAAGTGGAACATTTAACAGTATAGGGAAAAAAAAGCAGATTTTTGGATGTGGGAAGACAAGTTTTAGTCTTTGCTTTGTCACTACCTATAAGCAAGACACTTAATTTCTTTGCTCCTCAGTTTTCTCAATTGTCAATGTAAGTAATAGTAATCAAGGATATTAAAGTATTTGTCTTATAAGATTTTTTCACATGACATAATAGATATAGAAATACTGTATTAACCATGTTTTTTTTAAACTTACTTACTTACTTTATTTATTTATTTATTTATTTTTAATTTGACCAGAGAGGTACAAAGCAAGAGAAAGAGAGGGGGAAAGTGAGAAAGCAAGTCGCTAGGTCCAGGACTCGAACCACGATCAGCTATGTGAGAGCCCAGCGCCCTTAACCACCACACCAGGCCCCATGTTTATTTTTATTATTATTAAATGTTATATCTTGAAACAGTGTATGCTCTATGTATGTCCAAATAAATCAAGTTATATGTATATATTCCTCAGGAAAAAGGCCCAGTGACTAAAAAAAGGGTACAGTTGGGGACAGCAGGTGGCATGGTAGTTAAGGATGCTGGATTCCCACATGCCTGATTGCGGTTTGAGTTCCGGCTTGCTTTCACACTTTCCCTCTCCCTCTCTCTGTCCCTCTCTGGTCAAATTAAAAAAATAAAAAATAAAGCTAAACAAAATAATTCTTAAAATTTTTTTTAAAAACGGGTACACTATTAAAAAGGCCAAAGTCCTCATCAGAATAGTTTCTGTTACTAACAGCTAGATGGTTCCACCTACCAAAACTGTTTCACTCACTGACTCAACAATGATAAACAGCAATAAAAATGTCTTCAATACATTGCAAAAATACACCTTGGTTCAATATTATGTCAAACTCAGGAAGGGTGACTGAGAGGAGGGGTAGGCACAAAGTCAAAGATGAGAGACACTGCAGAAAGCGAGAGAGAGAGAGAAAGGAAGGGAGGAAGGAAGGAAGGAAAGAGAAAAAGGAGAGGGAGGATTGGAGAGCAGAGGGAGGGGTGAAGGAGGGAGGGGAGAGGACAACAGAGAGAAGAGGACGGTGCACATATAAGGACCCAGTGTGGCAGAAACGCCTGCACTGACACTGACTGCGAGAGTCAAGCGAGGGGCAGAGCAGCTCTCCCAGGAGCACCCTCACTGCTTCCTCTTTTAGTATATGGCTGATGGAGCTGATCTAGGACAACATGAGAATGCTGGTAGTTGGTGCCTGCCCAAATAAGAGAATAAACTAAGCTGAGGACCAGATTCAAGCTACTTACTAAAACCGCCAACCCCAGCTATGGACAGTGAAAGCAAAGAACAGCAAGCAGCCACAGGTATCAAAACAGAATTCAAAAATTTAATTTAAACATAACCTGCCAATTTCTGATTCAATACCTGGTATTTAAGTACATCTGTTTAAGTTGGTGTTACAAACACTGTACCTTGTAACAAATATTTATATCCTCAATAGACTAAAACAAAAGCATTAAAAAGGCCATTAAGGCAGACCAAAAACTGAGCTGAGTTCTGAGCATGATTTTAAATTAAGGTACAACTTAAACTGTTAACTTTTCTTATATTATTGAATAATTTCCTGGTCAAAACTACTAACAACTTATGAAAGTTATTTCAAGAGCCAAAGACAGGGGACCAGCAGTTAGCGTAATGGCCCTGTCGCTGGACTCCCATATAGTCGACAGCAGTTCGAGTCCTGGACCCGTTGGTTTAAACTCATGCTGGGTGCGTGTGCGTGCGTGCCCAAGATCCCGAGAGGAGAATGGAGAAGGGGTTGAGGTGTGGCCATCCCCCCTGGGGGGTGATTTCTTGCTTTCTGTCTCTGTCTCTTTCTCTGTCTTTCTGGCAAGCGCACACGCCCTATAGCAAGCGCCTCTTCAAAAAAAAAAAAAAAAAGAAAGAAAGAAAGAAAGAAAGAAAGAAAGAAAGAAAGAAAGAAAGAAAGAAAAAAGAAAAAGAGCCAAAGACAGGATGTGGGCACTGTTTATGTGAGAAATAATAATTTGCTTTATAACCATGTATGTTTGAAACCTCCACCTTTATGATTACAACTGACTTTAGTATATAACTTGTTTTAAACCTTACTGTCATTTAATGCACATTTATTTTGTTTGTAGTTGCAATGTACAAAAAATACCTATCACAGAATTCACTGCTTTTTAAGGAGAAGGTGGTTTAGCAGGGGAGAAACTCAGTGGGCCTGAGGAGGTCTACAAATACCTAGACTATGCTGGTTTGGAGGGTTTACACTAGTACCACCCTGCAAGGTTAGGTTTAGTCTGTGTTCGCCTTGGAATCCAGATCGCCAGGTCCACTCTCCAGGTGAGAGGACTGAGGAGTTTTGTTTCTCAAATGAGACAGCCTGACAACTGGGGAGTGAGCCAGCCATTGCCTCATTTTGCTTAATTATATTTGATGTCAGGCTGCTGCTGCGGCTTTTCCCAAAGATTCTGCAGTGTAACACTCCATTTGAAGGCGGAAAGAATAATCTTTAATAAGATTTAGCAGCTAAGTTTGGGTCTATGAAAGGGTTTAAGGTTTAGCGAATATTTCTGTATAGAAATATTTATCCAGATACTTTTCAAAACAAAATAGAGGAATTTTTTTTTAAAGAGAGATTTTTGCTAGAGGGCGCTTGTGCTCATCAGAGAGACAAAAAGTGAGAAATCACCCCTTGAAGGGTAGGCCATACCACAATTCCTGCTCCTCCATTCTCCTCTTGGGATTCTGGGCACACGCGCACATGCGCCTAGCATGAGTTTCCAGCTGCTGGGTCCGGACCTTGAACCATGGTCAACTATATGGGAGTCAAGTGACATAACCATTGTGCCATCTGCTGGTCCCAAGAAATGTTTTAATTCCAAAAAGTGCATTACAGGGGCCAGCAGGCAGCACCGTGATTAAGGTATTGGACACTCCCACATGGCTAACCACGGTTCAAGTCCTGGACCTGGTGGCTTGCTTTCTCTCTCTCTCTCTCTCTCTGGTCAAATTAAAATAAATGAATGAATAAATAAAATTAAAATACGTAATTCTTTTTAAAAAAGTATGTTACATAGATGTAGTTACATTTATGTAATGTACTTTTAGATGAAAGTTAATTATTGACAGTCACACTAGATCTCTCAAATATCCAGTTAAAATACTATGTAAATGAATGTTTAAAATCTGATTCAAATCAATACTTTCAAATATGAAAACTGTTTTTTTCCTTTCAAATATGGAGTGTCATCCCAGAAACAGAATAAGACACATGGAATTCACAGTCTTTTGATAAGTAGAGGAATCAAGACCAGTCCCATTGCGTGTTTCTTAGGGCAGCCGGGTACCACTCTGCAGACTGTGCGGTTCAAATCCCAGCACGAGCATGGCAGGTCCACGAATGTGTGCACCCCGAATCCCGAAAGGACGGAGAAGTGAGAGAGAATGGACTGTGGTATCACCAGGCCCTGTCGGGAGGTGCTTTCTCTCTCTCTCGTTCTCTGTCCCTCTGGTTAGTGCACATGCCCTCTGGAAAAACATATATGCATACAAATATACATACATAGAGGCCAGCTGATGGTGTGGTGGTTAAGGAGGCTAGATCCCACATGACAACTATGGGGTTCAAGTCCTGGACCAGGCAGCCTGTAAAACAGGCCAAGCATGCCCAAAACTCCAAGAGGAGAAAGGAGAAGATTGTGGCATGGCCATCACCCTAGGGGATGATTTCTCACTTTTCCTTCCTCCTTTCTGTTTCTTTCTAAGAGCACATGTGACCTATAGCAAAATTAACCAACCAATTAACTAATGAACTAAATGGGGGAATCAAAATTTTTTTAAGAGGTTTTTGCCTTAGGGCATGTGTGCTTGCTGGAGCAAGAGAGAGAGAGAGCGCGCGAAAAAGAGAGAGAGAGAGAGAGAGACAGACAGACAGACAGACAGACAGACACAGTGAGAAGGAAAGTGATAAATCATTCCCCAGAGGGATGACCACATTGTAATCCCTTCTCTTCCATTCTCCAATCCCGAATGCATGCATGGGCACTTGGCATGATTTTCAAGCTACGGGGTCCTGGACCCTAACCATGGTCAGCCACATGGGAGTCCAGCAATGTGACCATCACACTGTCTGCTGGTACCAGGAATCAGCTTTGAGGAGGTTTGCTTTCATTTTTTTAAATTTATATTCATTGATATAATGGCTATTTGTTCACGAATGACAAAGAAAGAACACATAAACACTGTTTAGAGAGATGGCTGATTCCAGGTTTGGGGCAGGAAATATTACATGATGAACCTGGAGTATTTTGTCACACTAGAAAATTAAGAAGCTATCAAAGTCTTCTAACGTTGTTTCAAAAGCATTCAGGAGCTGACTTCAAGTGACTTACACTGGCCAACGGTGGGACAATTTGAGCACTGATAGGAATAATAATCACAACAGATTGAAACACATTAAACATGTTCAATCTTGGAGTTATACAGATATTTTTGAAAAATGATAAAGAATCAATTCATCATTTTGAAAGCCAGTAAGCAAGCAAATCAAGCAGTTATTCTGCCTTCTTAAAAAAATATATATAAACTGTACCTCAATGAATCAATGTTCGTAAGGGCTTAGGCCAGTGCCTGGCTCACAGTAAGAGCTTTGTGTTATTAAATAAAATACATGAGTTAATTTATACATATCTCACAAGATATCTGAGAATGATCTGAAAACAGAAGTGCAGAAGCTTCATGAGCTCTGTTATTTAAAATTAGGTTACTGCGGGGTATGGCAGGTGGTGTGGTGGTTAAGGTGCTGGACATTCCCACATGGCCGACCATACTTCGAATCCTGGACCTGGTGGTTTGCTTTCTCTCTCTCTCTCTCTCTCTCTGTGTCTCTCTCTGGTCCAATGAAAATAATAAGTGAGTAAGTAAATAAAGCTAAGTCATTTTTAAAAAAATTACATGACTGGTTTTTCTTTCAAAAGCTATTATGGGGACCAGTAGTTGCTGTAATGGCTATGTCATTGGACTCCCATGTAGTCAACCGTGGTTCGAGTCCTAGACCCAGTGGCTTAAATGCATGCCAGGTGCCTGTGTGCATATGTGCCCAAGATCCCAAGAGGAAAATGGAGGAGAAGGGATTGCAGCATGGCCATCTCCTCGGGGGGTGATTTCTCGCTTTTTGTCTCTCTTTCTGGAGAGCGCATGTGCCCTCTAGCAAAAAACTCTCCAAACGCATGTGCCCTCTAGCAAAAAACTCTCCAAAAAAAAAAAAAAGAGAGGGGAAACAAAAAAGCTTTTGTGCCTTCCCTTCTATAAAACTGAATTCCTAAGGAGGGCTCCTTGTCTGAAAAGGATGAACAACTTTCCCTCAAAAACTGTGTTATGGGCCAGCCACTGGCGTGGTGGTGAAGGCGACTGGATCCCACATGGCCGACTGCACAGTTTGAGTCCTGGACCTGGGGGCTTGAAAAGCATACCAGGTACATGTGGGTGTGCATGTGTGTCCAAAATCCCAAAAGAACGGAGAAGAGGGCCACCTCCCCAGGGGAGCTTTCTCACTTTCCCTCTCTCTCTCCAGCGAGCCCACGTACCCTGCAGCAAAAACTGAACTGTACTATAACCTTTAAAAAGAATGACAATGCCATAGTCATGTACTAAAAACCTAAATCAGACACAGTAAAAAAAATAATAATCCTTACCTTTCCAAGGTTTTCTTGTTCAGCAATATTTTTAGTATACTGTTCTCTGTGGAGTCAACATAAAATATTTAGTTTCTATTTACTTCAACTGATTTGATCTCATAACTAAATGATAAATTAACCTATCTATCTAAATATGTTAGGTAGTATAGCTTAGACTATAGTTTAGAATGAAACTCCTCGGGGGCAAGAAGGGGTAAAACTCAATGCTCTGCCAAGCACCAGCACGTGGGAAGGTCTCCATTCAGGCACAGAGACCTTCCTGAGTATGCCAGGTACATGCCTGCCTAAGAGCTGAGGCTGGCTGAAGGCTGGGGAGGATCCTGTCATCAAGGGCTGCTGTGGGGGCGGGGGTGCTGTCTCTCCCTTTCTCTCTCTCTTGTCAAAACAATAAATAAACTTTAAAAACAAGGATTAAACATTACCAAATACTTTGTCTTTCCCCAGCTTTATTTAGTTCTGTTTATAAATGGTAACTTAAGGGGGAAAAAAAGAAGACTAATATCACATAAGAAAGTAAAAGAATTAAAGTGTTAAGTATCATTTCTGATTAATCTATCTTTAAAACAATGGCAACTCATTTGTTTAAATTACTTTATGAATAGTTTTACATAAAAGAGAAAGATACATATTTAAAAATTATATTTAAAAATTTGTATATTTATTTCTTTTAATTTGACCAGAGAGAGGGAGAGAGTGAGGGAAAGTAAGAAAGCAAGTCGCCAGGTCCGGGACTTGAACCACAGTCAGCCATGTGGGATGGGAGTCCAGCACTCTTAACCACCATGCCACCTGCTGGCCCCTACATATTTTTTAAGAGATTTTTGCTACAGGGCGTGTGTGCTCGCTGGAGAGACAGAGCGAGACAGAAAACGAGAAGTCATCCCTTCCTCCCCGGTAGGGGATGGCTACATGGCAATCCCTTTTCCTCCATTCTCCTCTCCAGATCTTGGGCACACAGGAGCACATGCAGTCAACTGCACCTGGCATGAGTTTCAAACCACTGGTTCTGGGACTCGAACCATAGCTGACTATGTGGGAGTCCAGCAACATAACCATTCCGCCATATGCTGGTCCCAAGAACACACATTTTTAATACACATTAAATAGCATATAACCCTACAATTCTACTTATAGAAGGTCACCAAAGAAAAACTCCCATAACTTAAACGTAAAAGCATAGACTACTGACTTAACCAATGCTTGAAACAGTGAAAATGTTCAAACAAATGTAATATTAATGAGGAAATGTTTAAGTAAATTATAATATATCCATGCAAAGGAAAAATTATAAAAATTATAAATGATATTATAAATTATAATATATCCATGTAAAAAAGTATGAGATAAATCTATAAATACTGAAGTAGAAAGAATTAGAGATATCTTAAAAGAAAAACTATATCTGTAGTTTAATCTCATTTTTGTATACATTAACATATGTATACATGTATATACACATACACACATATTTACCAGGTAACTGTTAACACACATATACCTATACATATACTGATGTATTAGACAATGCATGGGAGGAGCCAGCACTTGGTGTGGTAGCTAAGGCTCTGTACTCCACATAGTTGACCACGGTTAGAGTCCTGGACCTAGTGGCTTGGAAATCACACCAGCCATGTGTGTTATGAGCTCAAAATTCCAGCACAAGAATAGAGGAGGAGGGACTGCAGCATGGTAACCACCTGGGGGGTAAATTCTCACTCTCCCTCTTATTGTCTCTGTCTCTTTCCAGTGAGGGCATGTGCTTTAAGGCAAAAACCTTTAAAAAAAAATGCATAGGAGGGGCTGGGAGGTGGCATGGTGGTTAAGGGCACTGGACTCCCACATGGCCGACTGTGGTTTGAGTCCCATATCTGGCAGCTTGCTTTCTCATTTTCTCTCTCTTTCTCGCTCTCTCTTGCTCTGTTTCTCACTGGTCAAATGAAAATAAGTAAATAAAATAAATAAAGTTAAATATAATAATTCTTTTTTAAAAATGCATGGGAAAAGAATATGGCATAATGTACACCCAAGTATTAACAATGGACATTTCTGAGGCATGGCAATGTGGACAGCCTTCAATTTCTGTACACATTACTCCATAATAGTTACTTTTTGTTTTTATAAGTATTTCTTTCATAAGCTAAAAAGTAAACAAAACTTAAAAAATAAATGCGAAAATATAAAATATACGCCACAAAGCTGGCCATGTGGGGTCTATAACCCCCATGACACCTGCTGGCCCTATTTATTTAATCTGCTGTAGGGTATGTGCACACCTTAGAAGCACCTTCCTGGAGAATGGTCAGCCTCAATTCCTTTCTCGTCTCAGGATTTTGGGCACACAAGCACATGAGCCCAGTTTTTTTTTTTCCTTCCCTTCCCTTCTCTTCTCTTTCTTTTCCTTTCACCTTTCCTTTCTCCCTCCCCCCCTTTCACCTTCTTCCCTTCTTCCTTTCCTTCCTTCCTTTCTTCCTGGCACTCTTTTTTTTGGAGAGATTTTTGCTATAGGGTGCATGTACTCACTGGAAAGACAGAGAGATTCAGAGGACAGAAAGTGAGAAATCACCCCCAAGAAGGGATGGCCACATACAATCACTTTTCCTCCATTCTCCTCTCAGGATTTTGGGCACGTATGCACACACACCTGGCCTGAGTTTCAAGTCGCCAGGTCCAGGACTCGAACTGCAGTTGATCATGTGAGAATCCAGCAATGTAACCATTACATCATCTGCTGGTCCCGCCAATTTGTTTTTCAAGCTGACTGGTTTGGGACTCCAACCACTCAGCTGGCTATGTGGGATCCAGCCACCTTTACTATGCTGTCAGTTGGCCCTTAACTATTTTTCATACTATGCAAGACAAAAGTGAAATTTAAAATGGATGCATAGTAAGGACAAGGACTGAAGGATGAGGACAAAGGAACAAAGAAGATATCAGACCTAATATCTGAATTTTTAAAATCGCCATGGCAAATGGAGCAGCAGGTGGCATGGTAGTTAAGACACTGGACTCCCACATGGTAAACTATGATTCAAGTCCTGGACCTGGTGGCTTGCTTTCTCACTTTCTCTTTCTATCTCTCTCTCCGTCTCTCTCTGGTCAAATTAAAAAAGTAAATAATAATAAAGGATAAAATTAAATAAATAAATCTTTTTTTTTAAATCGCCATAGAATGAATATACTCATGAGAGAGAGAGATAGAGACAGGGAGAAAGAGGAGAGAGAGGAGAGAGCAAAAAAACTCCTCCAATATGGTATGGTCATGCTGCAATCCCTTCTCTTCCATTTTTCTATCCTGGCACGGTTTTGGCTATGCATGTGCTGTTTTTTAAGCTGCTAGGGGGAGGATGCACACAGCAGTCAACCACGTGGCTCTAGATCCCAATGCACAGGATTGAACTGCTGCACTAAGGGTTGACCCTAGACCCTTATGTCTGAATGGAAACACACTGTGTTTTTGCTTTTCTACCTATAGCTACATTATGATATTTAACAAGAATTAGATAATTGAAAACTGGTAATCTAAGAAACTATAAGCCACAAAGTGAGAAAATACAGCAGCCTACATGAAGGAAGATTATGTATTTAATACAAAAAGGGGTGTAAGAGTGTTAGAATAGAGAAAACAGCAATCTAAAGTACCCCAGGTCCTTACGGCGCTGAAGTGCACAGGCAGGAGGATGAAGGGAAGTAACAATCCTGATGTACCTTCATTTTGCCCTTAAAATTTATGAGGCACTAATTCAAACTGCTCACCTTCCCAGTTTTCCAATAAAAACAGCTAGGAGGATGCAAATGACATATTACTCAAGAAAAATGTCTGGTTACAGCTCAGATAACTTTATATAATTCACTTATTACCCTAGACCTGTGAAGTGACTAAAGTGATTTAAAATTCCCATTTATATAACAATTTTTCAAGAAACCATCAGGCTCAGTATACAATATATACTAAAACCTGATTTTTATTTATTCAACAAATAATTATGGAGCACTCGTTATGTGCCAAGTACGCCCTGGGGTTTCAAAGGTGGAGAAGAGCACAGACAGAGGCTTCTCCCTCCAGGGACCCGTGTTGCATGACCTCCAAAGCACCCCGGCACACCTAATAGTTAACTGGGTCCTTATTTTATAGATGAAGACTTGACTTTCCCAAGGTCACACAACTAGGAACTGGAAAGACAAGAGCAGATTTCTGAGTCTTTCCTCCAGGACTTTGAACTAAAATTGCTGCCTCTTTAAGATTAAAATTTGCAGACAGGGGACCAGCAGATGGCATAATGGTTCCGTTGCTGGACTCTCACGTGGTCAACTGTGGTTCAAGTCCCAGACCCAGTAGCTTCAAACTCACACTGAGCACATGTACGTGCATGCCCAATTCCGAGGGAAGAAAGGAGGAGAAGGGATTGCAGTGTGGCTATCCGCCTTGGGAGGGTGGTGTGAGACTTCTCGCTTTCTGTCTCTCTGTCTCTCTCTCTCTCTGGTGAGCTTACATGCCCTATAGCAAAAATCTCTCTCTTTAAAAAAAAATTTGCAGTTAATGTTTTAAAAGCAAGAGGATTTCTTTTACCTTTGGGCTTATCAGAAAGTACTATAAAAGTTCAAAATGGAATAATGATAAAAGTATTGAATCCTTATAATAATATTCAAAACATATATTTGTGGAGCAAGCAGGTGGCATGGTAATTAAGGCACTGGGTGCCCATATGGTTGACTGTGGTTTGAGTCCCAGACCTGGTGGCTTGAAAAATCACAAATAGATAGATAAATAAATAAATAAACAAACATTTAAGAAAAATAAAACATGTATTAATGCATTTAAAATGTAACCAACTCCATTTTATGTATAATATTCTTATAATGTACTACTGTAATCATAACACAATTTTTCCTACAGTAAAACTATGAAATAATTAATGTTGATAATGATTTTTAAAATGATGCAGAACCACATCTGGCTAGAAAACTGGTCATGATATCAACAGTTAGTTCAGGAGTAATTATTTACTTCTTTTTTACTTGTTTTTTTCAAAAACGACATTAACTTTTCTCATTTCCTAGCATTGACCATATAGATTTATATAAGCCAAGTTTATATTTAATGAACGAATCGGAATAAGTACATCTTTAGCTTAATATGTTAGAGTATTAGAAAAAAACATTCTATTTATAGGATATTTTCAGTCTAGCTTACATCCCAGTGCAATGTATTGCGAGACTGAAAATATATATGTGTATATATGTATATATGTGCGTGTGTGTATAGATATAATTTCAAACTGCAAGACATTCTTTCTCTTAGATTCCTTTTTGTAACACTGATTACATGCCAGTATCTCAACTGCAATCTAGAATAACTGGGCAGGATTTGACATGGCACAGTATGCCATGAGCTAGGGCTATTAAAAAAGAAAAAGAAAAAGAAAAAAAAACAAAACTCTCTCTCTGGTGAGTGCACATGCCCTAAGGCAAAAATCTCTCTTAAAAAAAAAAAATGGTTACAGTGGTTGGGTCCAGCAGGTAGTGTGGAGCTTGAGGTGCTAAACTCCCACATGACCGACCGTGGTTTGAGTCATGGATAGCCAGAAAATCATGCCAGGTGTGTGTGCATGTGCCCAAAATCCCAGGAAGAGAATGAAGGACAAGGCACTGCACAGTGGCCATCTCCTTTGGGGGATGATTTTCCACCTTCCCTCTCTCTGTCTCTCTCTTGCCTGTATGTGCCCTATGGCAAAACAAAACAAAACAAACCCTAAAAAATTTAAAAAGAGTGCAGTGGCAAATTTTATGTAATACATATTTTTTACCACAATAAAAAATTAAGCAAGTAAGAAATATCCAGAAGAGATTTTAAAAGATTTAGTCCTAAATATCTTAGTATCTGCTATTTAAGCACTCTAAATTTATGTAATTCTATCTTATTTCTAAAACTTCAAAGGGTCCAAATACTTAGTAACTCAGTATAAAAACTACAAAGTCACTTGCCTAATTGCCTTTCTTTTTTCTTGTTGATCAGAAGAGACATAGGCCTTCATCTCATCAGTGGCACGACGGAGCTGGACTTCCAGGTTCTAAATGGAGAGACCAAAAGCTAAGTTTCAAATAGTCTGATATAGAAAAATATCAGAAAAGTTTTCGATGCACTTTGACTTACCTTTATCATACAATTTGTATAATGATATTTACTTTCTTCTTGAAGACATTCTTCACGGAGTCCTCTAACTTCCTACAAAATATAATTTTAAAAGAATTACATTATTGAAAGAATAAGACAGACCCAGAGAGGATGACTTTAAATGTACAACCAAAGAACGACCATCAGAGTCCTTTCCTCTTGTGCAATTTTAACTTTGTTAACTCTAGCAGGGTCGGTTACCATCGTTTTTAGGACTGCTCATATCACTCTAAAACTTGTGGGTTCAATTATTCATTTATTAAGTACCTACTAAGTATCTCTCACCGTCCTAAGTGAGGACAGCAGCAGATCTCTGCTCTCTCATTTGAGCAGAGGAAACTGGCATGGACAAGGAGACATCTAATAAGATTACTTCAAATGGGGTGAGCGCTATGAGGAAAACTCGGCAGCAGAATGTGATAGACTGGGTGGGTCAGGGTGGGAATGAGAGGGGGAAGCGTTAGACGGGGTGATCAAAGAGGAGCAGGTTGACATTTCGGCTGAGATCTGAGTGATGAAAAGGAGGGAGCAAGGTGCAGAGTTGAGGGCAGAGTGTCCCAGGCAGAGTCTAGAGCATGTGCAAAAGCCCAGAGGTGAAAACAGCCTTGGTCTGTGTGAAGTTCAGGAAGAAGGCAGTGTGGTTGGACTCTAGGATGAGGGGTGAACACATGGAAATGAAGTTAATAGGCAGATGGGACTTCGGAGACTACAGTTTGGAGGTTAGATTTTATTTTAAGTATGAGAGGAAGCCATTGGAGGGACATATGAATTTTAAATGGTTTTTTTTTTTTTTTTTGGATGTTCTTTGGAGAATAAAGCTTTGGAGGGCAAGAAAAGGCAGTGACAGTGCTTCCACGGGGGACGTTACTGTGGGAGTCCAGAAGAGAGACGACAGGCCTGACTATGGTCGTCATGGTACAGGTGGAGCACTCAGTACGTACAACAGTAAGTTTAAAGAAATAAAGATCTCTGGAGCTGACAAGACTGACTCAGGAGATGATGACAAAGATTTGGGAATCTTTTGATGTTGATGTAGTGAAAATGTACATTAAACAGTTTTTGCTAAGCTGTTACAGTAAAAACTCTCTTCTTACCTGTTCTAATTTGGAGCGATTGCTTTCAAGGCCAGCTGCACAACTATCATATTGGGATTTCTTTTCTTCACACTCCTGGGTTAGCTCCTAGCATGAAAAGGGCAAATGATTCAATAAGTGAAAAACAAAGGGCTAAAATATGGCTCTGAAACAATGCCTGTCCTTGTCAGTCTTGTAACGTAACTCTAAGCTTCTTGGCATACTTAAGAGTTATTTATACAACACTCAGACATTTGAGAATTATGACAGATGAAGGTGCTGATAAGAATAATAGCTACCATGTATTGAGCTGTGTGCCAGGCTCTGTTAGAAGCTGGGGGCACAGCAGTGAATAAGACGGCCAAAAATTCTTCCCCTCAAGTAACATTTGGATGAGTGAACAGGCTGCTGAGAGCTATAATGGGCAAATGTAAGGTGTTACGGGAGCACATAGACCTCGTGGGAACCTAATCCAGGCTTGAGATCAATGGGGACAACTTCCTGGAGAAACTGACATCTAAGCTGAACATAAAGGATTAGTGAGACTAGTCAGAGGGAAGGCGAACAAGGAAGAGAGCATTTAAAGAAAGAAAAGCTATGTATAAAGGATTGGAAGCTAGAGAAACAAGCACAAATGAGAAACTCACAAGTCCTTCATTACGCTGGAGTCTGTCTGGGAAGTGATGAGAGAGAAGGCCTGATCAGAAGCATGTTGTCAACTATGCTAAGGGTTTGACCTGTACCCTTGACAATAATTAAATCTCACAACAACCCCTTGAAGGAGGTATTAATACTTAAGAGTCTGGGGGAGGGGGCCAAGTACTTTGCCAAAAATTATACCACTAGAGGGGTGGAGTCAGAATTTGAGTGTGCATTGTTGAAATAATTTCAAGCTTTCTTCAAGTATAATTTTTTTTAGAGAGATTTTTGCTATAGGGCACATGCACTCGCCAGAGACAGACAGAAAGTGAGAAATCACCCCTTCCTCCCCTCCTCCAGAGGGGATGGCCACACCACAACCTCTTCTCCTCCATTCTCCTCTTGTGATTTTGGACACGCACATACACATGCCTAGTATTAGTTTTAAGTGGCTGGGTCCAGGACTCGAACTGCGGTCGACTATGTGGTAGTACAGCAACATAACCATTATGCCATCTGCTGGTCCCCAAGTATAATATTTTGAATAAGATAATCTGAAACTTTTCTATCATTGACACTTAAACATCTAAAAGAATCTACAAATGCTTGATAAGGTAGAGCAAACATCCTTTGAAATCCAGAGCTGAAATGAACTCTTATGGACATAAGAGGAATTACCAGGGCCAGCAACAAAGGATGACACTGTGGCTACCTTTGGTAAAGGAGTTGGGGCAGTCAGTCTTCCTAGGAGTGATTTTCATGTCTATGCAGGGCAGAAAAAACAAAACAAACAAACAAAAAAACTGTGGGACTGTATAGGTTTGAAGTTAGAACTGAGGACCCTCCTTAAATACCTGGCTGTTTTCAACCTGGGATCTTGTGAATAAAGGGTAAACATTAGCCTGCAAATGACCCTGGTTTCACAAGCACAGTTTCCTTGGCAAAGAGAGAATTAACAGATGAACAGTGTGTGCTGCCTCTGTTGTTTGGGTTGGAGTGACCAATAAAATATAAAAGCTTGCTGGAAAAAAGGGGTTGTGGGCTTTGTGTATTAAAGTGGCCTACGGACACCTAAGAATCTCAGGGGTGACAGTCATACATACCCTAAGTTGGAGAAGGGGTAGCAGAGGCTATATGTTTATGTATCCGCTAGGCCTTGCAATGAGATGAAGATGCTATAGTTGATGGTAGTCTTTTTTGTCCTGTGACTCTGACAGCCAAAGGACTCAGTATGCAATTGTACTGCTGCAGAGGCAAACAGAAACAAGAAGCCTGTCCTCAAGCAGGTTTGGGGTTTGAGTTCACCCTACCTATATGGTCTAGGGACTTCTAAGCTGAGACATGAGCTCAAAATTAGCTGTAAGTGGGAGCAGCAGATGGCATAACGGTTACGTTGTTGGACTCCCACGTGGTTGACCACAGTGCAAGTCCTGGATCCAACAGCTTAAAACTCATGCTGGGTGCATATGTGTATGTGTGCCTAAAATCCCAAGGGTTGAATGGAGAAGGGATTGCAGTGTGGACACATCCCCGTTAGGAGTGATTTCTCATTTTCTGTCTCTCTGTCTGGTGAGTGCATGTGCCTATAGCAAAAACCTCTCTAAAAAAAATTAGCTCTAAGCTTGTGATATTTCTGAAACACACAGTAGGACAACTGCAAATTCATGCCCAAGGACCACGCCCTCCGTACTGGCTGTTGGGATTCAGGACAATTCAGTACCACAGAGTAAACATAAAAGGAAGCAATCTGTTAGGGATGAAAATCAGAAAATATAAACAATACCTCAAGAAATTCTAGATACTAGAGGTAAGTTTATTTAATAAGAATGCTTAAAATAAATCAATAACAGAGAAACTAGAACAAAAGTTTAAAAAAAGACAGTGAGAAAAAAATTTAAATGAAAAAGACAGGAATTAAAAATTAAGTGGATGGAATAAATATAAAATTAGACACTGCTGAGGAGATAACAGGATAAACTAGATTAGAACTGAAGAAACTACCCAAAATTCAACAGAGACAAAAAGATGAAAGCTTTTGTCTACTAAACAGCTTCTTTACCATGAAGTTTTGCTGTTTTATTTTGAAAGAGAGAAAGAAGAGGGGGAAAAGGAGAGACAGGCATTTTTATCAGGATCTCGTCATAATAACCCTGCCCCAGCTTCTCAGCCAGCCAAGACCACAGGTGTGCGGCACCACACCTGGCCTGTCCAGGCTAGGCTGGGAACTGGACGGGTCCCCCTGAAGCCTTAGCCAACAAGAAGCACCCCTCCCTCTCCTTTACCCCACCTCTTGCCACCATGACTGGGCTTCATTTACCAGACATTTTTTTTCTTTAAGAATGATTTATTTATTTAATTCCATTTGTTATTATTATTTTTAAATTTTGACAGAGAGAGAGAAAGGGAAAGCAAGAAAGCAAGTCGCCAGGTCCAAGACTCGAACCACAGTTGGCCATGTGGGAATCCAGTGCCTTTAACCACCTGCCACCTGCCGGCTCCACCAGGCAGTTTTGAACAACACATTTAAGAAGTCTGGTCTAGGAACACATGGAGAATCTTGAACTTAACAGTGGAAAATACTCATTCAAGTTCAAGTCACTAGAACAGTTAGGTTGGCCTCGGGTAGCTCCACATTTAACCCTAGAAGACCATGAAGCTATACTTTAAAAATCCTCTAGGAAAGAAAGCATGATTTAGGGACGAGCAGGTGGTCTAGTGGTTAGGGCGCTGAACTCCTCCTATTAGGTCAACTGTAGTTGGAGTCCTGGATCTGGTGGCTTGTGAATTCACGCCTAAAATCTGAACAGGAGAGTAGAGATGAGGGGATTGCAGGATGGCCATCCCTGCCCGGCCCCTGTGATTCCTCACTTTCCCTCTCACTGTTTCTGTCTCCCTCCAGCAGGTGCAGTGCCCTATGACAAAAACCTTAAAAAATAAACAAAAGCAAGCATATTTGTCAAGCTGTTGTGGACACATTAAAGCAACAAACTCTAAGACATAAAAGAACTCATCAAGGAATATTGTTCTTATGACTCTTTTTTGAGGATTCCACTAGAGGACAAGTCACAGACAATCAGAAGAGAAGTGAGACAAAAGGAAGGAGTGCTGGATCTCCTAGTTACAGGTCTAGTGCTAAAACTCCAAGTGGGATCTGGGGTGACAGAACAGATGCAATGTTCTTGGAGTAGGTGGATCGGTACAACAAAGCCTGCAGGAAGGCCAAGCAGCAAAGAAGAAAGTACGCTGGTTTCCTCTGTTAATTCCTACGGTGTGGGTTGGAGATCATTAAAAACTAACAAATCAAGTCAAATATAAGCACATTCAAAGTCTAAAAGCAAACATTAAGAAAGACAATAAAACTGATTAAAATCAGGTGCTAGAAGAGAGGGACAGGAAGGAGAAGAAGGAAATACACTAATTTCAACACTTCTCACAGTGGGGATTAATGGATACCATTTAAAGACATGTGTGGGGCCACCAGATGGCGTTGCAGTCACATCGCTGGATTCTCACATGGCTGAGCACTGTTCGAATCCTAGACCTGGTGGCTTGAAAATCACACCAGGCAGATGTGCATGTGTGCTCAAGATCCCAGGAGGAGAATGAAAGAGAAGGGATTGTGGTGTGGTCATCCCCCTTTGAAAGTGATTTCTCACTTTCTGTCTCTCCTGCTAGTGCATGTGCCCTATAGCAAAAATCTCTCTTAAAAAAAATGTGAAATGCATTTTTGTAGTTTCAAGTAAAACATTAAACAGTATTAAAAACAGAGAATAATTAAAAATTTCAGTTCATAAAGTCAATAAAGCAGCTGATTATTTAAGAATATTTTTTATTATGAAAGGTTTCTGGGGAAAAATAGAACTATATGTATTTCGATGTAGGTGACTGGCATATGGGAATAAGCAAAATGACCATCAGACACTCACCATCTGCACTGAACTAAAATGCTTTTTAAAAAATACCAATTAATGCAAATGCAACCAGGTCTTGTACTCTTTTTTTAAAAACTGTGACAAAATGTACATAAAATACATTTTAGTCATTTAAATTTTTTAAATGCAATTAATTAATTAAGCTTGCTATATGTTATGTGCACTTATCAGACAGGTACAGAGAGGAAATGAGAAAAGCAACCGCCAGAGGGGATATCTATGGCATACCTAAATCTTTCTCCTCCACTCTCCTTTTGGGATTTTGGGTACACATGCACCCCCACCTGGCATATTTTTTCAAGCCTCCAGTCTGAGACTCAAACCCCGCAGTCAACCATGTAGAATACAGCATGAAGACCCTGTGTGTGGGGGGGTACCTGTCTCCCTCTCACTCATGAAATAAAAAAAAAAAAAAACTTAAAAAGCAATAATAAGGGGGCCAGTAGGTAGGATGGTAGTTAAGGCACTGGACTCCCACATGGCCAAACATGGTTCAAGTCCTAGACCTGGTGGCTTCAAATATGCTGACGTGTGTGTGTGTGTGTGTGTGTGTGTGTGTGTGTGTGTGTGCCCAAAATCCTGAGGGGAGAATGGAGGAGAAGGGATTGCGGCACGGCCATGTTTGTTTGTTTTGTTTTGTTTGTTTGTTTGTTCGTTTAAATTTTAACCAGACAGGGACAGAGTGAGAAAAAGAGAAAGTGAGAAAGCAAGCCACCAGGTCCAGAACTTGAACCATAGTTGGCCATGTGGGAGTCCAGCGCTCTTTTTTTAAAATTTTTTTTAGTTTTTTTTTTTGAGAGGTATTTTTTGCATAGAGCATGTGTGCTCGCCAGACAGAGAGAGACATAGAGACAGAAAGCGAGAAATCACCCCCCAGGGGGGATGGTCACGCCGCAATCCCTTCTCCTCCATTCTCCTCTCGGGATCTTGGGCATGCATGCACACGGGCCCAGCGTGAGTTTTAAGCCACCGGGTCCAGGACGCGAACTGCGGTCGACTACGTGGGAGTCCAGCGACATAGCCATTACGCTAACTGCTGGTCCCAGCACTCTTAACCACCATACCAGTTCCAAGGAAAAAACCTCTTTAAAAAAAAAAAATAATAATGAAACAGGGATTCTAGCTGGAGTCTCAGAGCTGTTTTTTTTTCAGCTCCACACATGTCCATCCTTCTGTAGCGTACTGCGAGTTATTAGTTGAGTAACAGAACAGTTGAGTGCATATGGCTGAGCAGTGTTGCTTGTCAGTACTGAACAAACATGAGGCAGTGTAGTATAGATTGATGGCTTGAAAAACATGCTGGGAACATGTGTGCACATGCCAAAATCCTGATGGAATGGAGAAATGGAAGAAAAGTATTGTGTCATGACTATGTCCTTTTCCTCTTATCCCCGCGGGACATTGGGCATGAATGCACACGTGCCCAGCATGTTTTTCAAGCCACTGGGTCCAGGACTTGAACTGAGTAATTGGTCATGTAGGATCCAGCTGTCGTTTTTTTTTTT
>NW_006159738.1:2639522-2640728 GCF_000334495.1 Tupaia belangeri chinensis | reverse complement strand
CATGAGTTTTAAGTCACTGGGTCCGGGATGCGAACCGCGGTCGACTACGTGGGAGTCCAGCGACATAGCCATTACACTAACTGCTGGTTCCCGGATCCAGCTGTCTTAACCACCACACCACTGGCTAGTCCACTTTCTTTTTCCTTTTAGCTCAAGTTTATTTATTTCTTCTGAGAGGGAGAGAAAGAACCCCCAAGAGGGGTCCTGACTATGGCCCACCCACCAGCGTTCGCCAACTCTAGATCATGGACATATGTGGGCCTGGTGTACTAGAGAATGTCTCTTGACTTGAACTGGGCGCCTTCCTGTCTGGGACTACATCCCAGAACCTCACCTTTTACCAATGTACCACCGTATGGCCCAGAAAGTCTTCTTCCTTCTGAAGCTTTCCTTCCCGACAATCACCTCCTCTGCTTCCTCTTTAGCAGCTAGGTAAATGATTCTGATTGTATTTTTTTCTGTGTCTGTTCTTAAACTGGGTTATCTTTGTTCTTCTCAAAATCTTTTACATGCTTGTCAAGTCTCACCTATTAGAGTAGGCATCCAGAGAACAGGGGCTTGCCTTCTTCCTCTTTTCTTTGTGATGTTGGTGGTATGTGAGGGACAAGCAGATGAAGAAGAGGATACAGGTGCTTGAGACAAGCCCGAACTCCTTCACCATCTACCTGTCTATTTGGATAAGCCACTAAACCTATCTCAGACTCCATGGCATTTTCTAGAAAAAGGAAATCATGTCTAACCAATTTCAAAGTCCATGTGATTTTTCACTCTGCTTTTCTGAGTCTGATAAATGGCATTCGTGAAGAGAGTTTTCTAGTTCATCCTAAGGCAAATGTAGTACAGCTCACATTTAAACCTGAAATGACTACAGGAGGAGTTCTGAAATTGTAACGCCCAACAGTGGAGGCGACCTGATCTGGATCATGAAGGGATTTACCTTCTGACAGTTTCAGCATTAAAGTGGTGGTTAGAATTAGCCCCTAAAGAATGGGATTTCATCGCTTCTCATAAGTGATCACAATTTGCCCCCTACCATGCCTTCTAGCAAAGTTCATTCATCTAAAGTTAACCTGTCACCACTTGTTGGCAGGCTCTGAGCTTTAACCTGGCCACAGAAAAATGTGACTTTGAATTATAGCTCTGACATGTGTAAGATTTAAAGGGAAATTCTTATTGGTTGCATTTGTGAATTTCAGCTTACACTCT
>NW_006159738.1:2626211-2639491 GCF_000334495.1 Tupaia belangeri chinensis | reverse complement strand
TCTTCCTCCCCTTCTTCAATAATTTATGACAAAATAAGAAGCATAAATTAGATAAACCTTCCCCCCCCCTTTTTTTGTAGAGGTTTTGCCTTAGGATGGGTGTGCTCACTGGAGAGAGAGACAGAGACTTAGACAGTGAGAGGGAAAGTGAGAAATCACCCCCTGAGGGGGATGGCCACGCCACAATCCCTTCTCCATTCTTCTATAGGGACTTAGGGCATGCATGCGCATGCACATGCCCCTGAGTTTCAAGCCACAGGATTCAGAACCCAAAGCATGATTGGACCCAAGCCATGATCAGTCATATGGGAGTCTAGCAACATAACCGCAATGCCACCTGCTGGCCCTGATAAAATCCTTTTTAAGTTACATTATTACTCTCTTGTTTAAATCTGTATCAATAATAATAATAATAATAATAATAATTAAAATCACCCAAGTAAAATATTCAGGATCCTAACTACTACATCTTAACAGATAAAACACCAAATCAAAAAGATCAAAAATCAAATTCACTTACTTGACATTTCTGACGCAATTGTCGTAGTTCTTTTATAACTGGGGCTAGAGCTGACTTTTTTTCAGATACCAGTGAATTCAGTTTTTTCACCTGTCATTTAAACAAAAAATATGTAATCTACAAAAGAATTCAAGAGAAGAAAAATATTACGTGCGTAAAGTATTTAATGCAGTGTTAGACATAAAAGTTAAAAACAACAACTATAAATCAGGGACCAACAGGTGGCATGGTGCATGAGGTGCCAGACTCTCACATGGCTAACCATGGTTTGAATCCTGGACCTGGTGGCTTGCTTTCTCACTTTCTCTCTCTCTCCATGTCTCTCTCTGGTCAAATTAAAAAATAATAATAATAAACAAAATTTAATAAATATTTCTTTAAAAAAGAACTTGTATATCAATTCAGTGCCAAAGAATGGGAAAATGTTTAGTAAATCTTTTTTGTTTGTTTGTTTTATGTTTTTGAGAGGTTTTTGCTATAGGACATGTGTGCTCACCAGAAAGACAGAGAGAGACAGAGAGACAGAAAGCGGGAAATCACTCCCCAGGGGGGAAGGCCACGCCACTATCCCTTCTCCTCCATTCTCTTCTTGGGATCTTGGGAACGCTTGCACACGCGCCTGGCATAGGTTTAAGCCACCAGGTTCAGGACTCAAACTGCAGTAGACTACGTGGCAGTCCAGAGACATAGTCATTACGCCAACTGCTGGTCCTGATTTAGTAAATCCTGATTCCTTAACAAGATGGAACACCATTTAACCATTTGAAATGGTCTGGAAAATTTCAAAGCCATTAAAAATACCAAAAATGAGGGCTTCCGGGTGGTGCAGTGGTTAAGGGTGCTGGACTCCCATGAGGCTGGGGCTGGCGCTGGCATGGTGTTTAAGAGTGCTGGACTCGGGACCAGCAGTTAGCGTAATGGCTATGTCACTGGACTCCCATGTAGTCGACCACGGTTTGCGTCCCGGACTCGGTGGCTTAAAACTCACGCCGGGCGCGTGTGCGTGCGTGCCCAAGATCCCGAGAGGAGAACGGAGGAGAAGGGATTGCGGCGTGGCCATCCCCCATGGGGGGTGATTTCTCACTTTCTATCTCTCTGTCTCTGTCTGTCTGGCGAGTGCACATGCCCTATAGCAAAAACCTCTCAAAAAAAAAAAAAAAAAAGAGTGCTGGACTCCTGCATGGCTGACGGCAGTTCGAGTCCCAGACTGGGCGGCTTGCTTTCTCACTTTCCCTTTTTCTTTCTTTATCTCTCTCTGTTCAAATTAAAAATAATAATAATAATAAATAAAATTAAATACTTAACTCTAAAAAAATGAAAAGGTTATTTCTTCCACGAGAAGGGGCAGAGAGAAATGCCCCCAACGAGGGCTTCATCTGTGATCCCCAGTGGGGATGGTCACACCGCAGTCCCTTCTCCTCCATTCTCCTCTTGGGATCTTGGGCACGCACGCACACGCGCCCGGCGTGAGTTTTAAGCCACCGGGTCCGGGACACGAACCGCGGTCGACTAAGTGGGAGTCCAGCGATACAGCCATTACGCTAACTGCTGGCTCCCGGGAAAAAATATTTTAAAAAAGGTTTTTGTTTGTTTTTGCCATAGAGCATGTGTGCTTGCCTGAGAGAGAGATAGTGAGAGGGAAAGTGAGAAATCACTCCACAGGGAGACAGCTAAGCCACAGTTCTCTCTCCTTCATTCTCCTCTTGGGATTTAGGGCACACATGTCCACCTGCCCAGTGTGATTTTCAAGTTGCCAGGTCCAGTACTTGAACTGTAGTCAGCCACATGGAGTCCAGAGCTTTAGGCATTATGCCACCTACTGGCTCCAGGAAAGTAATTTTAATCTAACATTTAATGAATAAATAAATTACAAAGTTTCCTGTACAACTTCAATTATGTTGTGTTATACACAAATATATAATTATATAGGTTATATAAGATATACATAAATATGGATGAAGTGATATTCCAAATATTTAATAATCTGAATGGCATAAGTAATGATCATTCAGAATAAACACCAGTCATAGAGATGATCAGGGTCTGGGAATTCTCTTATATGCTAAATGCTAATCTTTTCAGGACTTAGACTGTGGAGAGATCCAGAGAGTTCTACAGAAATGGCCAGTCCACAAGGTAGCTGAGAGTCTGGGGCAGAAGCTAATTACCCCAAAGAAATTAAGAAAGATTTCAACACTTTAATGCTCAGTGCGAACATACTAGTGCATTCTGGTTGAACTGCAGCCATGAATATGGAAAGACACTAAAGAGATACGCAAAAGTGAAATGATTTTAATAGCAGGATGGTATGAGTTGGGAGAACTTACAGCTTATCTTAAGTATTTCATTAATGTTATACAACTTTCATGCATTTTTTAAAGAATTATTTAATTTTCTTTATTCATTCATTTGTCTTAATTGGACCAGAGAGAGACACCGAAAGAGAGAGAGAGAGGGTAAGTGAGAAAGCAAGTCACCAGGTACAGGACTCGAACCATGGTTGGCCATGTGGGAGTGTCCAGCACCTTAACCACCATGCCACCTGCTGGTCCCACTTTCATGCATTTTTAAAACCACAAAATGTATATAAACTATTAGAAATTGAACAACCTTACCAGGATGGAAAAAATCAACAGCAATCAATAAGGACAGATGAAGAATTATAAATAATATGCAGCAGAAATGAAAATTTGAATGTTCCACTCAAAATAAAAGACAAAAACACCTGCCTTCTAGCTACTCAACAAAAGAAACTTAAAAAAAAAAAAAGTATAATCACCATTTCAGACATGTCATCCAGTGTTCGTCCTTTCATTTCATCAACTTCACTCTTCAGTGCAGATACTCTCTCTAGCTCTTCTTGAGTATAACTATATCCAGATATACCCTTTTTCTCCTCAATAGCTTGCTATAAGTAAAGAATAAAAGTCACAAAATGAGTATCAAAATCTTGATGGCTCCTGTAAGAAGTATACAGATTTCAGACATAACAAAAAAGTTGAACATAGGGACAGGAGGTGGCATGGTGATGAGGGTGGCTGGATCCCACATGGTCACTGGTTTGAGTCCTGGACCCATTGACTTGAGGAACACAGCAGGTGTGTGTGTGTGTGTGTGTGTGTGTGTGTATGTGTGTGTGTGTGTATGCCCAAAATCATGAGAGGAGAATGGAGAAAAAAAGACTGCAGAGTGACCATTCCCCCAGAGGGTGTTTTCTCACTTTCCCTCCCCCCCCAGTACGTGTGCCCTATAGCAAAAAAAAAAAAAAAGCCAACAAAACTAAAACAAAACAAAGAGTTCTACATAAAATAAATTAGTTTAGAATCCCAAAGGAATCGTCATTGACTTCAATTATTTCATTCAATTACACCCCTTTGTTATAAACCTACACTAAATTTTACTATGTGCAAAACAAGTATTTCTAATTTTAATGTTATTTAATTAGCAAAGAACCTAAAACAGGATGCACTCAATAAATATTTGGTGAATAAAAGAATCAAGTAGTAAGCTGTTATTTATTTTTTACTCGTCTAGTATTTATTTTATACCTAAATGTGCCAAGGACATTTCTAGGTACCAGGTATACAGTAATGAACAAAATGAAAAAAAAAAAAAGCCCTTCTCTTACAGAGCTTACTTTTAGTGAGAGTACATAAGCAGTATGGAAATAACTAAGTAAAATACATGCAGTGCGAAGTGAAAATGGAGTTGACATTTTAAGTCACAGGTAGCTAGAGAAGGTCCTCCTGAAATGACAACTGCAAGCCCTGAAGGAAGTGAAGGAGCGAGGCACAGATGCCCAGGGGACCGACAAGTGCATAGGCCAAAAGGCAGGAGCACACCTGGCCTGTTCAAGAAAGAGCAAGGAGACCAGGGAGACTGAAAGTGCCATGCGGATGAGGCGGGGGAGAGAAAAGGAGCGGAGAGGGCTCAGCTGGCTTGCCGAGACTGTCTCAGTTCACACCTATCAGTCCCTATGCTTTCAAAGTGTCCTAGCTTAGATGATAAATGAGGTTATTACCTTATTTTTAGTACAATGAATAAGCTTTGACTTATTTTAAATAAGATAGGAGGCTGCTAGAGGGTTCAGAGTAGAGAAACACAAACCCACAAGAGACATACGGAAAATGGTGGAAACATTTAACATACATATAACTACTTTTTGTAAGAGAGGAGAGAATGAGAAAGTAGTAGTAATTGAAGAAATTAAAGAAATATTGATTGAAAACTTTTGAAATACTGATGAAGACATCAAGTCAAATGCTCAAGAAGACTCCAGACTGGATAAATGAACCACATCTAGGAATATTGAAAAACCACTGAAATATTGAAATACCAAATATATAGAGAAAAATCTTAACAATAACCAGAGAGTATCACTTCTCCTTAAAAAAAAAAAAAAAAAAAGATATATGGCTGACTTTACAACAAAAACAATGGATGACAGTTGACAATGGAATTAAATCTTCAAAGTGATGAAAAAAAGGGACTAGTAGTTAGCATAATGGCTATGTCACCAGACTCCCATGTAGCTGACCGCGGTTTGAATCCCACACCTGGTGGCTTAAAACTCATGCTGGGCGTGTGTGCGTGCATGCCTAAGATTCCAAGAGGAGAATAGAGGAGAAGGGACTGCGGTGTGGCCATCCCCCCTGGGGGGTTATTTCTCACTTTCTGTCTCTCTGTCTCTGTCTGGCAAGTGCATGCGCCCTATAGCAAAAACCTCTTCAAAAATAAAAAGTGATGAAAAAAATAGCTGCCAAACAAATATTCTATATTCAGTTAAAATGTGCTTCAAAGTGAAGATGGAAAGAAAATTTTTTTTTTTGTGAGAGAGAAATTTTTGCTATAGGGCACGTGTGCTTGCTGGAGAGAAAGAGACAGAAAGCAAAATATCACTCCCCCAGGGGTTCGAGTTCTGGACCTGGCGGCTTCTTCTCTCTCTCTCTCTTTGTCCCTCTCTGGTCACATTAAAATATATACATACACAAAATAAATAAAGTTGAATAAAATAATTCTTTAAAAAAATTAAAGAGAGATTTTTGCTACAGGGCACATATACTCACCAGAGAGACAGAGAGAGACCGAAAGCAAGAAATCACCCCCCAGGGGGAATGACCATGCCACAATCCCTTCTCCTCTTGGGATTTTGGGCACATATATGCCTGGAGTGAGTTTTAAACTGCCAGGTCTGGGACTTTAACCACAGTCAACTACGTGGGAGCTACATAACCATTATGCTATCTGCTAGCCCCCAAAGTGACAATTATAGAATATTATTACCAACAATATTTAATCTTAAGATCCTATCAGCATGAGACAGAAAAGTTCATCTTGTCAGCTAAAGTGAACCATAACCAGATGAAACTTCATTTACCTTTACCAGATTACTTCCAGCTGGTAAATGAGCAACCTGATAAAACAGTTTTCCCATTGGTAAAAGGAATTAAAAAAAAAAAAGCCAAACCTAGAAAACTCAGAGGAGCTGCTATCCACAATAACAGTGCTGCTGTCGCGCTACACTGCGTTTAACTCTTGTTTGACAACAAAGGCACAAGCACATGGGGAATTAGTCCACAGCAAGCTTCCACACAGCACCTTCCCTGGGTATTAAATTCCAAAGCTCCTTGAAAGTGGCCGCTTAGAAATTTCAACCCAGAAGGCCATTATAAATATTTTATAGTCACTCTCTTGGTATGATAGTTTTACTCCTATTAACTGGCTAACCAAAAGAAAAACCTACTTGGAATTCAACTTCTATGAATAACTCCAAACTCAGCACACATAAAAAAGTCAGTGCTTACTGCTATGTTAAAAAACATATGAATCACCTTATGTGACATCTCTGTAACTGGTCAGAGAAAATGAATAATTTCATGGTTTTCCAGTAAAAGCGATGACCTTGGTATAAAGCTGAAACCTATAAGCCTCTCTGCATTTGCACTTATAGCAGCCCAAGATAATACTGTATTACCAGTTGATGTTGAATATTTTCATGACGTTGTTTAAGAAGCTCTTCTGTCCTCTGCAAAAGACCAAACTCAGCTTTAAATTCAGCTATTATTTGATGCTTCTTTTTGAAAACTGTACTCTTGCTTCGAAGTTTATTGACATATCGTTTGAACTGTAAAAAAAAAACAAAAAACAGAAACAATGCATATCTAATGAGTAGAAAATTGTAGCTAAGTCTCAAATATAATATCAGGATATTGGAAGGATTTTCTTCACTGCCAATATATGTATCACAATAATAATTTAGTTTCATTGGAAAACTTGAGAAGAGTAACTGCTTAGTTAAAATGTTTGTGTATGCCTATTTTTTGACTTATCTAAATATCCTAAATCCCTTTAAAAACTATTCATTTTGCACTTTACAAATAAGCATTAGGAAAACAAAACCCCAACCCTATAAAAGTAAAAAAGCATTTTTTTTTAAAAAAAGAAGAAGAAAAGGTAAGAGAAAATGACCATGATTCTGGCTGTGGTCTTCTCAAGGTATATCTTATGTGCTATCTTATCAGGTCGCTGGAAAAGTCATGATGTATTCTTCTATGCAAAAATGTGTCATGACATTTCCAATGACCCAATAGTTTGGTAGCAATGCACCGGGTCTGCCGGGATTAACACAGTCAAGCAGAATCATCAACACTCGTGGTTACTACTCACTCACTTGAGAAATGTACTGTGATCATACATCCTCAGAAGCATCTGAGATACTGGGATGATGCCCATCCTAAATGTTAAAAAGCTAAGAGTATTCCAAGTTAGTGGAAACTCAGAGTTACTTAATTCTTTTCTTTATCGACTCATGATATCAAAGTAATAACTACTACACTCTAGTGAGAAGACCCCATTATTAAGTAATACCAACTAGAGTTTAAAAAAGCAAATAAGGGACCAGCAGTTAGCGTAATGGCTATGTCGCTGGACTCCCACATAGTCGATCGCGGTTCGCGTCCCGGACCCGGTGGCTTAGAACTCACGCCGGGCACGTGTGCATGCGTGCCCAAGATTCCAAGAGGAGAATGGAGGAGAAGGGATTGCAGCGTGGCCATCCCCCCTGGGGGGTGATTTCTCCCTTTCTGTCTCTCTGTCTCTGTCTGGCGAGTGCACGCAACCTATAGCAAAATCATCTCAAAAAAAAAAAGAAAGAAAAGCAAATGAAATAGAACTGGCATAATATTTAAGAAAATTCGTGAGTATGGGAACCAGCAGTTAGCGTAATGGCTATGTCGCTGGACTCCCACATAGTCGATCGCGGTTCGCGTCCCGGACCCGGTGGCTTAGAACTCACGCCGGGCACGTGTGCATGCGTGCCCAAGATTCCAAGAGGAGAATGGAGGAGAAGGGATTGCGGCGTGACCATCCCCCCTGGGGGGTGATTTCTCGCTTTCTGTCTCTATGTCTCTCTCTGTCTGTCTGGCGAGCGCACGCGCCCTATAGCAAAAAAAAAAAAAAAGAAAAAAGAAAATTTGTGAGTATTATTTGTTGTATTTTACTTTCTATTTTCTTATTTACATTTCATCATTGTACTTTTTTTTTTTTTTTTGAGAGGTTTTTGCTATAGGGCGCATGCACTCACCAGAAAGACAGAGAGAGACAGAGAGACAGAAAGTTAAAAAAAAATACCCTAGGGGGGATGGCCACACCGCAATCCCTTCTCCTCCATTCTCCTCTCGGGATCTTGGGCACACACACACATACACTGGCATGAGTTTAAGCCATCGGATCTAGGCCTCAAACCGTGGTCAGCTACATGGGAGTCCAGCAACATGACAGTCATTACACCAACTGCTGGTCCGTATATCTTTTTTTTTTAGAGAGGTTTTTGCTATAGGGCAGGTGAGCTCGCCAGAGAGACAGACAGACAGACAGAAAGAGAGAAATCACCCGCCAGGGGGATGGCCACGTTGTAGTCCCTTCTCTACTCTCTTCTCGGGATCTGGGGCACAGACGCACAAGTGTCCAGAATGATTTTCAAGCTACCGGGTCTGGGACTCAAACAGCAGTTGGCGAAGTGGGAGTCCAGTGCCTTAATCACCATGCCACCTGCTGGACTTCCCCCCACTTTGTTTTTTTAACACCCTTGTGGTATACTGTTCCATAACCGATTTGCCCTGTATATATGCATGTTTACCTGTTAAATGTTTTTGTCCTGGGGTCTCCCCACCAATAAATACGAATTGAGAAACTTCTAAAATGCAATGTGACACTTTTTTAAAGGATTATTTATTTAATTTATTATTATTTTTTTAATTTGACCAGAGAGAGTCCAGAGGTGACAGGGGTTGGGGTGGCAGTGATAAAGCAAGCTGCCAGGTCCAGGACTCAAACTGCAGTTGGTCATGTGGGAGTTCAACACTTCAACAACCACACCACCTGCTGGTTCCAATAAAATAATTTTTTTCTGTTCTAACATTTTATTAACTACATTATAAAGAAAATGTCTATAGTAAGAATCTGGCCTACCACATTTCAGTAATGTGACTTCAAGGAACCAGCAGATGGCATAATGTTTACATTGCCAGACTCCCACGTAGGTTGACCATGGTTCGAGTCACAGACCAGGCAGCTTAAAACACTCTGGGTTTAAGTGCTCGAAAATCTCGAGAGGAGAATGGAGAAGGGACTATGGTGTGGCCATTCCCCTGGAAGGTAATTTCTCACTTTCTGTCTCTCTGGCAAATGTACACACCCTATAGCAAAAATTGCTCTCAAAAAAGAAAACGTAACATCATTTCAAAATAAAAGCAAACTTCCATATTCCCTAACATAATTTCATTTTTAGAGATTTTTGGCTTACGGCATGTGCACTTGCTAGAGAGAAAGAGACAGATACCGTGAGAAGAAAAGTGAGAAATTCCCATCCCAGGGGGGATGGCACACCGCAATTCCTTCTCCATTCTCCTCCCAGGATCTTAGGCACAGACATGTACCTGACATGATTTTTAACCCACTGGGTCTGGGACTTGAACCACAGTCGGCCAAGTGGGAGTCTAGTGACATAACCACTATGCTATCTGCTGGCTCCACCTAACATAATTTTTTTGAGTATCAGTCTGTTTAATGCCCAGTACTTCTTAAAGCTAACTGGGAACGTAGGTGGGGGGAGTGGTGAATAAACAATTTTATAAACAATAGAAGTAATTAAATTATCACTGAAACTATGGAAAACGGAAAAACAGAAATTCCAATGTATTTGATATAACTATTTTAATGTAAATTCTATTACTAAGTGTATTTTTCTTGCCAATTTTAAAAGATCATTCTAAGGTCAGTAATTCTAAATCGTAAGGTAGTAAACTAGGGAGTACAACATTTCTAAAAATGTAATATTTTTCTTAAAGACTTGATTGATTTCTAAGTATATAAAGAAATTTCTGTAAAATATCAATAGTAAGATTAAAAATT
The DNA here is from genome assembly GCF_000334495.1 of Tupaia belangeri chinensis. Classification (NCBI taxonomy): domain Eukaryota; kingdom Metazoa; phylum Chordata; class Mammalia; order Scandentia; family Tupaiidae; genus Tupaia; species Tupaia belangeri. The sequence continues at coordinate 2,629,560 of NW_006159738.1, read as the reverse complement.
CTGGGCAAGCCAGTGGTGTGGTGGCTAAGGTGTCTGAATCTCATAAGGCCTATTGTGGGATCCAAGTCCCGGAACAGGCAGCCTGGAAAACACTGTTTGTGCACAGGCATGTGTGTGTACCTCAAATCCCAAATGGAGGAAGAAACGAGAAGGGACTGAGGTGTGACCACACTTCATGGGGGTACTTTTTCACTTATCTCCTTGTTCTCCGTGCCTCTCTCTAGTAAGCACATATACCTGATAGCAAATATGAAAAGAAAAAAAAAATTCTTCACAATAAAATTACCTTCCAATTCCTAGTTTAGACATCTTTTAAAATTTGACTTGGGACCAGTAATTAGCATAATGGCTATGTCACTGGACTTCCACATAGTCAACCACGGTTCAGGTCCTGGACCCAGTGGCTTAAACTCATGCTGGGCGCATATGCGTGCATGCCTAAGATCCCAAGAAGAGAATGGAGGAGAAGGGATTGTGGCATGGCCATCCCCCCAGGGGAGTGATTTCTCACATTCTGTCTGTCTGTCTCTGTCTTTCTGGGGAGAGCATGTGCCCTACGGCAAAAACCTCTCAAAAAAATTTTTTTTGACTTAATGGGGCCAGTAGGTGGTGTAGTGGTCAAGGCACTGGACACCCACATGACTGACTACAGTTTGAGTCCTGGACCTGGTGGCTTGAAACATGCATGTGTGCGCATGGCCAAAATCTCAAGAGGAGAAGGGAGAAGAGAAAGCAGCATGACCATCCCCCAGGGTGTGGTTTTTCAATTTCTGTCTCTCTGTCTCTCCAGTGAGCACATGAGTCCTATAGCAAAAATCTCTCAAGAAAAAAAATTTTGTTTTGACTTAAACTCTGAAAGAATCAAAGAACACACTGTGTTTTAGAGAAAAGAATTTCAAAGTAATTTTCTACCTATGATTAAGTTAACTTTAATATTAAGAAATCCAGCCCCCACATAGCAAATCTTCAATGGCTAGATTACAAAAACTGCTTTAAAAAATTTAAGCTGTACCATTGTACCCAGAGTCTAATAACTTGCAAATTTTCCTTTTAAAGAATAAATGTGTAAGCCTGACATAACCACAAACTCAGAATCCCTAGAGTAACTATATGTTCTATTAAAAGTGTCCTGGGCAAAGTGCCCAAAATGAAATCAACCCTGTTCATCTGCCATCCTCTATAATATCTAGGCCAATTTCCCCCTCTATCTTGCTGTGCTCCAGAACTATTTTTAAAATCTAGAAGCTATAAATGTTTTTGGTAAAAGAACAAACCTACAAATTACTCCATGTGCTCTATGCTGATTGGTTCTTGTTTGACATTCGTTGTATACACTACCTAAAGGAAGGGTAGTCCAAGTCAGATTAATCACAGTTCCACACAACTATGCAAAACAATGATCATTTGGACTTTAGGTTATTTCTGAATTTTTAATGCCATACCAAGAAAACAAAAATTAAAAAAAACGACGATAAACACACTGAAGCTAAATCTTCAGACAATATTTAAATAATTTTTATAGGACATGTTTCTGGAAATGGTCAAAAAGGACCATAGGCTTCTGATACAGTTTGCCAAACTGCCCTTCAAAAGGCTTTTTTTGGGGGGGAGAGAGGGGAGGTCTGATTTTTACTATAGGGCACATGTACTCACCAGAGAAGACAGAAACAGAAAGCAAAAAATCACCTCACAGGAGGGATGGCCATGCTACAATCCCTTCTCCATTCTCCTCTCAGGATCTTAGGCATGTGTACACACATGCCCAGGAAAAAGTAGTTTTTAAAGGCATAGGAGATAAGTCACAAATCCTTGGAACATTAAGGAGAAAGCTTCCCACAGGTATTATAACAGGTCAATCAAACAAACCTGTCATTATAAAGAACCATGAAGCTTGCCACTGGGGAGGAAATCCCATTACAGCTATTACTAATCACCTGTAGTCACTAATATACATATGTAACCTAAATTTGTCATTTATGAGTAGCCATCATTCTAGATTCTGAGATCAATAAGATGAATGCTTCAAGGTTATGCCTGTAGGTGCTGGAAGAATATTCAATTCCAGAGGCTCTAATCATTACTTTTGTATGCATCTGGTTTGGGTAATGGATTAATGATTTTTAGTGCTAGCTCCTGGCTGCAAGACCAGTTTTACAGACTCAGCTCCTCTGTGCTTAAATGGAATCTGACAAGATGTTCTTCTTTGTCCTATCCACTTAACTATGTTTAAGAACCTTTAACAGTAAAAATCAAAAAAAATCTGGGCTATCTTTTTAAATGCATAAGGCACCTTATATCCCTAACCACTGGGCTATTGGAAAAGCCATGATATATTTTTGGTTTTTTTTGTTTGTTTGTTTGTTTTAAAATAATCAGTTTTTTAATTAGGTTCTTGGCCAAAAATTTAGAACACCAATTTGTGAGGATTAACTACATTTGTAAGGGAAACACAGATCGCAGGTAGCCCTGGAGCTGAGGAACAGCTTTGATTTTTTGGTAAAATTTACAAGTCCACAGCTTTCTGATCAACCTTGGAGCTGCTCTGAAATCTCCTATTTCTCCTTCTCTGTGTCAAAGATCTCACCTTCCTGGTGTCTGGGCTTCTGCAATTGCAGAAGCCCTTTTTTTGGAGAGGTTTTTGCTACAGGGCACGTGCGCTCGCCAGAAAGACAGAGAGAGACAGAGAAACAGAAAGTGAGAAATCACCCCCTAGGAGGGATGACCATGCCGCAATCCCTTCTCCTCCATTCTCCTCTTGGGATCTTGGGCAGGCATGCACATGTGCCTGGCGAGTTTAAGCCACTGGGTCCAAGACTTGAACTGCAGTCAATTACATGGGAGTCCAGCAACATAGCAATTACGCTAACTGCTGGTCCCAGTTTCTTTTTCTTGAAGTAAGCATTGACGAGATGCTTTGGGATTTTTACTTTGCTAATACCAATTTTTGTAGAGGTGACAATGACAAATTTCTTGTGTGTGCTACGCAGTGGAACTTGATTGAGAACCAGCGGTCCAGTTACAAGTAGTAAGCTACTGCTCAGCTGCTTCAGGAAAACCATTTTCTTGCCTCTGTGGCGCCCAGTGAGGATGATCAGAATGGTCCCAGGAGCGATGCTGGCTCACAGCTTCTATAGGCTGACTAAAGGGTTTTTTTTGCCGTGGCTCAACAGCTTCGAGGCACATCTTCTATAGGATGATACCTAGGCATTTTGCACAGTTTAACCACCCGGGTACCACCATTCTTGTCTCCACCAACTGGTTTTGTGACAGTTGCAAGAACCTTTTCCTTTTTCTTTTCAATCGTGGATTTAGTGGCCGAGTATTTCCTCTTGTACGTGGCCTTCCTGGA
>NW_006159738.1:2601785-2626152 GCF_000334495.1 Tupaia belangeri chinensis | reverse complement strand
AGGACGCACCACAGTTGAGCCCCAGGCCTGGCGGCTTCTTTTCTTTTTTTTTTTTCTATTTATATATATATATATATATATAATAAATACACACACACACATATGTATTTACGTGTGTGTGTGTATAAAATCAGTTACTTAATTAGGTTCTTGGCAAAAAATTTAGAACAGCAATTTGTGAGGATAAACTCCATTTGTAAGGGCAAACACGGATCACAGGTAGCCCTGGAGCTGAGGAACAGCTTTGATTTTTGGTAAAATTTGCAACTCCACAGCTTTCTGATCAACCTTGCGCTGCTCTGAAATCTCATATTTCTCCTTCTGTGTCGAAGATCTCACATTCCTGGTGCCTGGGCTTCCGCAGTTTCTTTTTCTTGAAGTATAAGCGTTGGTAAGGTGCTTTGGGGTTTTTACTTTGCTAATATCAATTTTTGTGGAAGTGACAATGACAGATTTCTGGTGTGTGCTACGCAGTGTAACTCGATTTAAGACCAGTGGTCCAGTTACAGGTAGCAAGCCACTGCTCAGCTGCTTCAGGAAAACCATTTTCTTGCCTCTGTGGTGTCCAGTGAAGATGATCAGAATGGTCCCAGGAGCGATGCTGGCTCACAGCTTCTATAGGCTGACTAAAGGGTTTTTTTTGCCGTGGCTCAACAGCTTCGAGGCACATCTTCTATAGGATGATACCTAGGCATTTTGCACAGTTTAACCACCGGGTACCACCATTCTTGTCTCCACCAACTGGTTTTGTGACAGTCGCAAGAACCTTTTCCTTTTTCTTTTCAATTGTGGATTTAGTGGCCGAGTATTTCCTCTTGTACGTGGCCTTCCTGGAGTACATGGCAGACCGGGAATATCTGCCAATGCCCCAGGCCTAGGACTGGGTTTCGGCTGCAATGGGGCTTCTCCTTCTTGGGCTTTTTAGCCTTGGGGTCAGCCTTTATAACCTTGCCACTGGCACAGCTTTCTTGGCTTCAGGTTTCTTCTGCTTCACAGCTTTCTCACCTGCCATCTTATATAGTGGGAAATAGTGGGAAAGAAATTTTTTGTTTTGTTTTGATTTTAATATGCAAAACTGCATCGGGACTTCTCAGACACTCCAATATATAGCCATTTACAAATGCTTTTCAGGCTTATCTGGATCTCAAAAAAAATTACTGGATTCTAGACATAGTTCTGAATATTAATATAAAATTGAGAATCTCTGTTTCTACTACAAAGTTTCTACCTCAATATTTGGCATGAGAGTTATTTCATACTAATTAACTGTGAAGATATAAAGATAACCAAAAAATTACATTATATTTGGGCCAGCAGATGAGATGGCTGTTGGGGCACTAGACTCCCATATGCAGACGAGGATTGGGTCTGGACCTGAAGGCTTGAAAAATCACACTGGGTGCATGTATTCCTAAAATCCCAAGAAGAGAATGAAGGAGAAGGGACTATGGTGTAACCATATGTCTGGGGGAGGGTGGAGAGATGATTTTTCTCTGTCTCTGTCTGGCAAGTACATGCAACCTATGGCAAAAATCGGGAAAAAAAATTATATGTTCAAGAACCACAAAGAGTTTTTAAAAATATATAGAAAAATTAATACAACACACCAAAGTTCAGCAAGTTAGAAAAACTGGACTAGAATGAGTACTTTGGTCTTAAATCATGTTAGTCTCAGCATTCATGCTCTCTTCCATTTTGTAATTAAATCACATCTTTGTCAGTTATTTCATTAATGACTTATAAGCAAGAAAACTACAGGGATAGGAACAGGCCCGGGGGAATCAGGCCAAGGGAAAAACGCCAAGGGAGTCAGGGAGCTAGGAGAGGAGACACTGCCCACTGTCTGAGACTAGCATGAATGTGCCCAAAGGCCACAGTTATTTTGCCCATTTGTCAGTGTCTTGTTCTGTCAATTCCGACTTACAGAAAGGCTGAAAAGGCCGTCTTTTCATATCACGCTCTAATAAATCATTTGGACTCCCTGAAGTCTGGTCTCAGAGCTGCCAGCAATTTGTTTTAAGGCAAGAGAAAGTATTTCAAAGCAACCTTTGTTTTCTGCTAAAATGACAGTCTTTCAAAACACTCATCATAAGTAGTGCCATGTAAACACACAGACCAATACCATTCTAACCTTTTCCAACCTGTTACTCTTGTATTTTTTCACTTTAAATTAGAAAATTCTCATCAAGCCAAGCATAAACAATGTAATTACCTACATATGGTAGTGGCTAGTTAACTGCTCACTCTTTTGAGAAAATCTATAATAAGCAATATGAATATGCTGGTAAAAATCTGTCATAAAGTGAAACTGGTGGCACAGGAATATCCATCTGTGAGACACAATCATGCCATCCAAGGTCTCTGTGCTTCTATTATAAATCAAATCATCACCAGACAGCTGTTACTATCTCTAACAGGCGTTTCCACTGTTATCCACTGCAGTGAACTCTTCAGAAATGAACAAAAATTAATGAAGAGTTTTAAAATTTGGAGTTCAAATTGTGGCATTACCTAGACTGTATGAATAAAATACACAACTTCTATTACAATGAATTGAGCCGAATTTACTTAATTCTGTTTTGTTCCATCTCTTGGGAAATTCTAGGGACCTCAGGTCCTGCTATGAACTCTCAAGAGTACAATGTGATTTGAAAGGTTCTAAAAATATCACAGGCTTGCCTGGGCTCACTTAGAAGGGTGGATGATTCAATTACAAGTGTCAAAATTTGATTTCTGATTTCTTGCAACCTGACAGCTGCAGCATATCTTGCCAGGATTCCCTTATCTTCATTGTGTTTCTCTTTGAAGTATTTAAAGAAGATTTCATAATCTTTGCAATTTGGTTCTAGGATTTCTGTCAGTAGCTGCAGAATGAACTGGCTGGCCCTTTCTAAGGCTGCTTATAAAAACTACTTGGCCAAGCAAGTTTTTAAAGTGGCTATAAGTGCAAAACAGCTGAGCTTCTTGTAAATGATTAGGAGAAAAAACATAATGGTCTATATACCCATATACCATAAACTAGGGGTGACATTTCAGTGCATGAAGTGCCAAAGGAATCTTAACCAGACGTTCATTTGGTTCTATAAAAATGTTCAAACATAGGGATGGATGGTGGTGCAGTGGTAAAATCCAACACTCTGCAAACCTAAGCTACTTGGGAAGGTTGTGGGTTCATGTACAGAGACCTCAATGAATATGGCGGCACACGCATTGTCATGACTCAGGCTGGTTAAAGTTGGGGATGGACTGTGGCATCAAATCCGTGCTGGGATGCTGTCTCTCTCTCTGTCTCTCTCACTTATATAAGAAAGAAAGGAAGAAAGAATGAAAGATAGAAGAGAATGAAAGAAGAGAGAGAGAAAGAACAAATCAACCAGACCAAACCAAAACCTCAGTTCCAAAAGCAAGCATTCATCTGAATGACAGCTCTAGGATAGGTACTAGCACTGGATTGCTGGGGCTGACTGATTGTTTATTTTTATAAATGATTAAAGCAAAGATGCAGAGATATCAAGATGACAAAGATTAGCAGCCGGGTTGGCCTCATGGCCAAGTGGTTAAGGGAGGTGAATCCACATGGCTAGCAGCATGGTTCAAATCCTGGTCCCAGTGGCTTGAGAAACACACTGTGTGCATGCCCAAGATCCCGCAAGGAGAATGGAGGAGAAGTGTGGACATCCCCCCAGGGAATGATTTCTTGCTTTGTGTCTCTCTGTCTTTCTGGCAAGTGCACACACCCTATAGCAAAATCCTCTCCAGAACAAAAAAAAAAAAAAAGCTGCTAACAGACTCTAAAAGAAAATGACAAAGGAATTTAAATTGCTATATATGTCAGGACTTGTTAAACGTATTTTTACTAACACAGTCATGCTCCTAAATCTTTCCAAGAAAAGATTATCAAATAACTACATATGAATAATCAAGGAATGAGTTTCACATCCAAACAAATGGCTGTCATACGGTTTCTAAAAAACTGTCATTTCCAATTAATGTCTATTCAGTGGAGTCCTAGTTAGAGTCAAATATGAATACTAAAATTCACCCATGCTAATAGTACCTTGCAGATGTCAGAACAGCATAGCATTCTCTTAGGAGCATAGCTGCAAAAGCATTCAGACCTGGATTTGAATCCTTGCTCTGCAAAACACTAATTGTGTGACTTCGGAAAAGTGACTAATTTTTCTACATCTGCTAAATAGAGCTAATATTTACCTCCATAGGCTCTTTAAAAGAATGAAACAATATACTATGTGAGACACGACATAAAATTTACCATTTTAAGCATTTTTAAGTATATAGTCCTATGGCATTAAGCACATTTGTACTGTTCGCAATCATCAACAAGAATATATATATGTATGTATACACACACACACATACATATATATATATATATATATATATACGTATACATACATACATATATATATATGTATATACACACACACACGCACTTTTTTTTTTGGAGGGGTTTTCGCTATAGGGTGTGTGCGTTCACCAGAAAGACAGAGAGAGAAAGAGAAAGAGAGAAATCACCTCCCAGGGGGAAAGGTCAAGCTGCAAACCCTTCTCCTCCATTCTCCTCTCGGGATCTTGGGCACACATGCACATGTGCCCTGCCTGAGTTTAAGCTGCTGGGTCTGGGACTGAAACTGAGGTCGGCTACATAGGAGTCCAGTGACAGCCATTACAACATCTGCTGGTTCCTACACACAATTTTTTTTTAAGAGAGATTTTTCCTATAGGGCACGTGCACTCTTCAGAGAAACAGAGACAGACAGAGAAACAGAAAGCCAAAAATCACCCCCTAGGGAAGATGGCCATGCTGCAATCCCTTTTCCTCCATTCTCCTCTCAGGATTTAGGGTACACATGCACACGCACCTAGCTTAAGTTTCAAGCAGCTGGATCTGGAACTCAAACTGTGCTCAGCCAGGTAGGAGTTCAGCGATGTAACCATTACGTCATCTGCAAGTCCCTTCACAAGGATACACTTTTAAAGTGCTCAAGACTGAATACACAGATGAAATAAAAAAATAATAACAAATGGAATTAAGTAAACAAATAATTCTTTAAAAAAAAACACACACACACACAGAAACAGCTCAGGGAATGGTGGCTAAAACAACTCTCATGGTGCTATCTTCTTCCATCTTAAATCTGTGTAAATTATTTATCCCTAAACAAAAACTGTTTCATATTTATTGCTACTGAATTGCTCCTAGGATGAGAAATACCAGTTTCAATTTCTAAGCTATAATGTATTTCTAGTTTTCAAGTTAAGTGGGTGATAAAGAAAATATTGAGTGCTAACACACTGAGCACTTACTATGTGCCTAGTGATATTCTAAGCACTTTACAGGTCCTACCTCAGTAAGTCCTCACAATAGTTCTAAAAAATATAAACTAGTAACATTCACATTTTATACTGAGCATAGAGAGGTGAAGGAACTTGCCCATGGTGACCAGCTGGTAAGTGCAAAGCCAACATTTGCACCCAAACAGCTGAGTTTGACAACCTGTGCTCTGAACCACTCAACCACACTGCTCTCGTAGCCACAAATACTTGCAGGTGCCAGGTGTTATATGCTGACTGAGCCTTTGAGGGGCTCAGAAGCTCTGACATACGTTATTTCATGTGCTTTTTCTAGGGACAACAAAGAGCTATCAGCCCCATTTTAGACGAAGAAATCTCAGAAAAGTTAAGTTTCTTCGAGGTCAAAGAAACGTGAGAGAAACATGAGGCCATTTACTAGCTGTATGATATGAATTTATCATCTCTCTAAACCTCAGTCAACTGTATAGCGGAAGTGGTAATAGCATCTCTTACAAAGCAAAGGAGGATATGTTTATAAAGCACCTGGCACAAATGTCCGGATAAAAGTGCTCCACAGATGCTAGCCCCCTCTCCTCATTCTACATGTGATCTGCGGCATGGTATTCTTTGAAAACACCATGCCACTACTTCTTAACACCCTCTTACCAACCGTGTAAACAGATGGGTGGCAAAGGACAGGGTTTTGGTGATTACAGTGTGATACACCAAATCAGAAACTCGGCTGAGTCCAGTTACATCACATAATTTCAAGCATAACACACTTCCTTCCGTTAGTCCATATGGCTTTATCACTCTATCAAAGCTGAAAATAAAACTGGTCTACCAAGATTTGTTCTTTACAAAATTATGCTTAATGTTCCCCAATACCTTCTGTTCTTTTAGGTAATTGCCAAATGATTTATTTGATTTGTTCTAGTTTTTGACCAGACACTGTTCGAAAATTAAATTGACCTTTTCATTTCTAAAGTTATTTTTTCCTCCATAAAAAAAAGTATGCTTTATTCTGTCATCAGTTACTTCTCTTATTCATTGTGATTTCTCACAAATAAAGGCTAATAATTTGGCATCAGGGTCTTTTCCCTCATATTTGCAGAGGGGAAACATCTAATACTAAACTACAAGCACAATTCATGCCAGTGTGGCCAAAGCAATTAGTATTTCCTGTCAACTGGACAGAATTTTCTAGAGAAAGATTAAAACACGGGGACGGCAGGTGGTGTGATTAAGGGCACTGGACTTCCTTCTACATGGCCGACCATGGTTCTAATCTCAGACTTCGTAACTTGCTTTCTCACTGTCTCTCTCTCTGGTCAAATTAAAATAAATAAGTAAAGTTAAATAATTCTTTAAAAAAAGAAAGAAAGAAAGATTAAAATGCAAGAAGGTAGTATGGTCTCTTCTAAAGGAAGATGGCTGCATAATCAATCTATCCCTCCCCAGTAATATGGGATTCATGAAGCACACACTCTGTTGGCTTCCAAATACCATTTAACATACCCCCTTGTCTGAAAGCAACCTGGACATAGATGCTAAAAGCCAAAGGAATTGTCTAATCAACTGCTGACTTCCTAAATCTACTATTACTAAGTCATTTTGGGAGGTTACATCAGAAGCGCCACAGAGGGAAGTGGTACTGTGGGAACAATTCATTTGTATTTGGCACAGTGAAGGTTCACTGCCAATTTGGAACAGTATGGATTCAGTAACTTTTCAAAGCCAAAAATGATGTTTGGATTTGAACAGCTTTTCAAAGCAGCTTTTGCTGAGCTAATACAAAATTTAAAAACCTGTAAGAGTTGCTAAAGTACAGGCAATGTTTAGGAATTAAATATGACCTATCACTTGATTTGCTAAAAAAGCACTGAGCTAAGACAGGATATTTGGCTTTAAACATTCAATCTTTATCTTTTTCTTTTTTAAAATTTTGCCAGACGGTGCATGAGCTCACCAGAAAGAAAGAGGGGGCAGGGGGAACAGAGAGAAAACCCCCTCCAATGGGGCACAGTCATGCTGCAATTCTCTCTTTCATTTCTCCATCCTATTGGAATTCTGGGTACACACACACATGCCCGGGATTATTTTCAAACTGCTGGGTCTAGGACATAGATCACACTGCCAGGTCCAGGATTTGAACTGAACTCAGCCATGTGGGATCTGGCTTCACCACCAGCCACAGGCCAGCCCACATTCACTTTCTTGAGCTAATTTTATTAAAAGGAAATGGAAGATCATTTTTGGTGCTTGAGTTTAGCCATCAATAAACAATATTATTTGTCCTACTGATTTTTTTAAGAGTTATTTTATTGGGACCAGCAGTTAGCATAACGGCTATGTCGCTGGACTCCCACGTAGTCAACCACGGTTCGAGTCCCGGACCCGGTGGCTTAAACTCATGCCGGGTGTGTGTGCGTGCATGCCCAGGATCCTGAGAGGAGAATGGAGGAGAAGGGATTGCGGCGTGGCCATCCCCCCTGGGGGGTGATTTCTCGCTTTCTGTCTCTCTGTCTCTCTGTCTGTCTGGCGAGCACATGCGCCCTATAGCAAAAACCTTTCCAAAAAAAAATAAAATAAAAGAATTATTTTATTATTTTTTTTAAAATTAACTAGAGACAGAGAAAGAGAGAAAGTGAGAAAGTTAGCCACCAGGTCTGGGACTCAAACCATGGTGAGCCATATGGGAGTATAACACCTTTACCACCATGGCACCTGTTGGCCCCTGTCGGCCCCTGTCCTACCTATCTTATTAGTAGATAAATGAAATGACTGCTGTTGAGCACTGTTCAAAACTTAAAATATTGGGGTAAGCAGGTGGTATGGTGGTTAAGGCACTGGACTCACTCATGGCCAATCGTAGTTTGAGTCCTGGACCTGGTGGCTTGAAAATCACACCAGGCGCATATGCCTATATGCCCATGATCCCAGGAGGAGAATGAAGGAGAAGGGACTGTGGCATGGCAACCCCCCTGTAGGGTGATTTCTCACCTTCCCTCTCACTGTCTCTCCAGTGAATATATATGCCCTATGGCAAAACCCTAAAAAAAAAAAAAAAAAGTTTAAACAACTTTAAGTATTATAACAATGTAAGACATAATATATTTTTAAAAATTATTTTATTTAACTTTATTTTTATTTTATTTATTTTAATTTGACCAGAGAGGGACAGAGTGAGAGTGAGAGAGAAAGAGAGAGAAAGAGAGAAGAGAGAGGGAAAGTGAGAAAGCAAGCCACCAGGTCTGGGACTAGAACTGTGATCAGCCATGTGGAAGTCTAGCACCCTTAACCATCACACCACCTGCCAGCCCAACATAATTATATTTTTTAAACTTGTAAGCATTTATGAGGAGGTCATTTGAATCATGCCAGTTCTACAGGCTAAATACCCATTATTAACCAAGTAAGTGTGTGATGATGTTTTCATAGCCCTTCATGGAAATACATCTATCAATAAATATGAATTTTTGTACTATCACTACTAATTTTTAAAAAATTTTTATTTATTTAATAGGAGAGAGAGGAAGAAAACGAAACCCTCAACACAGTCTCATGCTTCAAGACCTCTCCTCCCAGGTCCTCCCAGTCAGCCAGGATGCCAAGGTCACAAGCCTGGCATGTAGAAGTCAATCAGGAAACCGATCCTATGAGCCTTCATATGGACCCGGCAGCTCCTTAGCATTGCGCCACTGCTATGCCACTGAGCTGGCCCAGTTCCTACTAATCTTGTTCCACTTTTATAATTTAATACTTATAATAAATTCAATATAAATTCACTTAATTAAAAAGTAAAAAAGCTAGAACATCAAGAATATCTTAATACTATTGCCAAAAGCCTTTTCAATTTCAAATAAATATATTTTATAAAATAAGACTAACTTCCTAGTAACACTGAAACTAAAAAGGTAAAATGTAATGATTTCAAACAAAAAAAATAATGGTTTCAAACAAAAAGAACACTCACACGGTTGTCCATGAGATACCTCAACTCACCTCATCTCCCTTCAAAACTTCAGTGCCATCGAGTCCACGGGTCTGATTTGTCTTTATGGACACTTCTCTCTCAAGATTAGCTAACTTCTCCTTGGCCTCCTGAAGTTCCTCAGCTTTCCCTTCTTTTTTACGAGAAATGATGGATGCCTAATTGAGCATTAAATATAAAACAAGATATACAAAGAACTTTCTATTATCTTGTGAAATCATCTATTTTTGGTTAGTTTTATCAAGCTAAATTTCCAGTATCAGCTTGGCTTCCTCTAACCAATACTCTTTGCCTTACAATCATCATTATCAATTATATACTTAATCTGAATGTACAAAGTATGCTAAATACCAAGTTAAAACATAGTGGAGTTACTAATTTTTTAAAATCTGGAGATTAGGAGTGATGGAAGAATATTTATTGTTTACTTCCTTCTCACTTTAAGGTTATAGATAACAGTGATTTTTTTTTTTAGAATTATTTTATTTAACTTTATTTAATTATTAATTTATTTTCATTTGACCAGAGAGGGACAGAGCAAGAGAGAGAAAGGGAAAGTGAGAAAGTAAGCCACCAGGTCCAGGACTCAAACCGAAGTCACCCACGTGGGAGTCCAGCGTCCTTAATCACCACGCCACCTGCCGACCCTGCACAGTGATGGTTTTAATGAAGAATGTGCACCAATAAGATTACAGACTAAAAGGTGGTCCAAGAGTGGTCTCACCTGTTGCCTATATAGAGAGAGTTTGCCTTCAATGGGCTCATTTCTCATCATTTTCTTTTCGATCAGCTGATTGATCTCTGTGTTTATTTCATTTATCTACAACAGTACAAAAGTAAAAAAAAAGGTCAAACCTCTCCCTATGATTACACAAAGTAAATCATATCTGAGCAAACCCAGCTTTGAATTTACAGTTCATGCCGTCAGTGAATTGATGAGTAACAGTTCCATGAATGTTATGAGTGGACTGTTATGATTACTTTTAGAAACAATTTACATTTCATGATATATATTTGCACAATGAGATTACTTATCTGGATTTTATCATCCATGTCTAAATTATCCTAAAGCATTTTATAGGGAATATTTATATATTACTACCAACAAGAGGCTTTCTAAAAATGTAGTTATCCCTTCACCTAGGTTGTGACTTCCAGGTCACTACAAGTGAAAAAGAGGAGCTGGTCAAACAACCCCTAGGGATTTGGTATGAGTTCTTGCACCCAGCTCAGCGTTAACATGGCAGACACAGAAGCCCTTCCGTGATTCTTCCACAGCTATGGTTACCCTAGACGTTAATCCAAACCTTCTCAAAACGTAAGAATACTGAATAAATCCAATAGAAACACATAGTCCCTCAACAAGTGAAAACAAACAAAATACGGATTTAAGTATATCTATCGTTTGAAAGATTAGAGCTTTCCAATTAGTTCTATGACATTAAACTTGAACTAAATCTGACCTGGACATCTAATTTCTCTTAAATTAAAAGAACAAAATAGTCAAAATTACATATTTAATTGTAGTGGCTACGAAGCACATATTAGCACATGAAAAGAATTAGTAAGTAAAAATATTTTAATTTTTAAAATGCTACTTAAAAAAAAATATATATATATATATATTTGATTAATATTTTATTTCTAGGGCCAGCAGGTGGTGTGGTGGTTAAGGCGTTGGAATTCCCGCATGGCCAACTATGGTTCAAATCCTGGACCTGGCAGCATGCTTTCTCCCTCTCTCTAGTAAAACTCATGTGAAAAAATAATAAATAAAAAAATAAAATAATTCTTTAAATAAAAATTTATTTCTAGAGAACAAAAATATTATGATGCCAGCTTTTAATGAACACTACAACAAAGACTGGTAATTCCAAAGGCTAATATTTTTATAAAAGGCTTAAATAAACAATTGCTAAATATTACACTTACAAATAAAAATTTAAAATATTTTAAAAGTTGTTGTCTAAATGATTATAAACTTATGAGTCAATTCACATGCATTAATTTATATATTTGAGTTATTTTGTTTCCTAATCAGTTGACTAGGCTTTTATAATATCGTGTGGATTAAGCAACAGTGTAACAGCATATATATAATTTTGTAATTTCTCAGAAAAGACAACTCCTTATAAGAGCTGACAACTCCTAACAGGCTAACTTAAAAATCAAGAGTAGGACATTATGGAAAGAAATTCACATAATTTTCATAGAACTCAAAATAAGTTAAAGTTGGGAGCTATAAAAAAGATGACTGTCACTTACTTTAGATTCCAGTTCAAGAAGATCAGACTGGCCCATAGCTGGCTCTGAAACCACTTTTTGTAAAAAATGTAATTCCTTCTTCTTGTTCTCTAATTCTTTCGGAAATTTTTCAGTTACCATATATGAATTAAATTTTATCTCTTCCTCTAGCCTCTTCATTAAACCTTTAAAAATAAAATAAATGAATATTCAGCCCCAACAAATAGGAATAGTGATACTCAATACTCTGTTTTGAACTACCCTGGATAGTAGGGTTTGTCAGTTAAAAGCGTTTAATAACTACTACAGTACAATAAAAACTGGTAACTGAATTCTTATGACAGTAATTGAAAGATAATGAAGAACAACAAAGTGGATGGAATAACAAATATAGAAAAAGTGATATTGTAGTCTAACCAAATTAGATCTAATTCTTTCATATCTCACAATATGCAAATAAAACATTTGCAGAACCAGAGGTATTGCTGGGTCATATTTTGCCTTTTTAGTATTTAAAAAATTGATGAAACAATGACAACATTGGAAATGAAATCTAACTCAGGTACTCTTAGACTAATAGTCATTTATTCTTTTTTTTCTGTAATACTTTCGATACAATTTATATTTCTATTGTAATATTTCATAAGTGGTAACTAATAATTTTTCAGCTTCTAACCAATAAAAACATTACCAAAGATACTAGTTAAAATCTGAAAAAGAAAATGTTTTTAAGTTTTGGTTTTTTGTTTTTTTTTTACTTTATGAAGTATTAGTTTGTATTAACAGTTAAGTGGCAACTGAAATGATACTTTTAAGGATTTAATGGTTTTCTTATTTTGGCAGATGCACAACTATACACATTTTCAGTGAATAATGGTTTTGTTATAAATTCCCAGCCTAGAGAGCCTTAGAAAGTTTATTTCAGATCTTTCCATTACACATTTACAAATTCTGGCTTGACTTTTTAAAACACTGGGTTTCCGGCTTAAGTAATCTACGTACGTAGATTGCATAATAAATCTGGCTGGAGCCTTAAAATTATTTTTAGTTCTATTGTGCTAACCATATATTAACATGTAGAAATTTAGTAACGACAGATTCACAAGTTTTCCATTCATTCCTTCAATGGCCTTGCTCTCAGGACTGCAGAGAGGAAGGACAGAGAAAGTAATGAATCACATAATAATTAGGCAGTCATTCCTGTGTGGGTTCCACTTAAATCTACATCTTAGCTTTTCCTTCTATCTGATGGCTAGCTTTTCCAGGCTTTTAAAGAATTAGTAAGTAAAAATATTTTAATTTTTAAAATGCTACTTAAAAAAAAAAATATATATATATATATTTGATTAATATTTTATTTCTAGGGCCAGCAGGTGGTGTGGTGGTTAAGGCGTTGGAATTCCCGCATGGCCAACTATGGTTCAAATCCTGGACCTGGCAGCATGCTTTCTCCCTCTCTCTAGTAAAACTCATGTGAAAAAATAATAAATAAAAAAATAAAATAATTCTTTAAATAAAAATTTATTTCTAGAGAACAAAAATATTATGATGCCAGCTTTTAATGAACACTACAACAAAGACTGGTAATTCCAAAGGCTAATATTTTTATAAAAGGCTTAAATAAACAATTGCTAAATATTACACTTACAAATAAAAATTTAAAATATTTTAAAAGTTGTTGTCTAAATGATTATAAACTTATGAGTAAATTCACATGCATTAATTTATATATTTGAGTTATTTTGTTTCCTAATCAGTTGACTAGGCTTTTATAATATCGTGTGGATTAAGCAACAGTGTAACAGCATATATATAATTTTGTAATTTCTCAGAAAAGACAACTCCTTATAAGAGCTGACAACTCCTAACAGGCTAACTTAAAAATCAAGAGTAGGACATTATGGAAAGAAATTCACATAATTTTCATAGAACTCAAAATAAGTTAAAGTTGGGAGCTATAAAAAAGATGACTGTCACTTACTTTAGATTCCAGTTCAAGAAGATCAGACTGGCCCATAGCTGGCTCTGAAACCACTTTTTGTAAAAAATGTAATTCCTTCTTCTTGTTCTCTAATTCTTTCGGAAATTTTTCAGTTACCATATATGAATTAAATTTTATCTCTTCCTCTAGCCTCTTCATTAAACCTTTAAAAATAAAATAAATGAATATTCAGCCCCAACAAATAGGAATAGTGATACTCAATACTCTGTTTTGAACTACCCTGGATAGTAGGGTTTGTCAGTTAAAAGCGTTTAATAACTACTACAGTACAATAAAAACTGGTAACTGAATTCTTATGACAGTAATTGAAAGATAATGAAGAACAACAAAGTGGATGGAATAACAAATATAGAAAAAGTGATATTGTAGTCTAACCAAATTAGATCTAATTCTTTCATATCTCACAATATGCAAATAAAACATTTGCAGAACCAGAGGTATTGCTGGGTCATATTTTGCCTTTTTAGTATTTAAAAAATTGATGAAACAATGACAACATTGGAAATGAAATCTAACTCAGGTACTCTTAGACTAATAGTCATTTATTCTTTTTTTTCTGTAATACTTTCGATACAATTTATATTTCTATTGTAATATTTCATAAGTGGTAACTAATAATTTTTCAGCTTCTAACCAATAAAAACATTACCAAAGATACTAGTTAAAATCTGAAAAAGAAAATGTTTTTAAGTTTTGGTTTTTTGTTTTTTTTTTACTTTATGAAGTATTAGTTTGTATTAACAGTTAAGTGGCAACTGAAATGATACTTTTAAGGATTTAATGGTTTTCTTATTTTGGCAGATGCACAACTATACACATTTTCAGTGAATAATGGTTTTGTTATAAATTCCCAGCCTAGAGAGCCTTAGAAAGTTTATTTCAGATCTTTCCATTACACATTTACAAATTCTGGCTTGACTTTTTAAAACACTGGGTTTCCGGCTTAAGTAATCTACGTACGTAGATTGCATAATAAATCTGGCTGGAGCCTTAAAATTATTTTTAGTTCTATTGTGCTAACCATATATTAACATGTAGAAATTTAGTAACGACAGATTCACAAGTTTTCCATTCATTCCTTCAATGGCCTTGCTCTCAGGACTGCAGAGAGGAAGGACAGAGAAAGTAATGAATCACATAATAATTAGGCAGTCATTCCTGTGTGGGTTCCACTTAAATCTACATCTTAGCTTTTCCTTCTATCTGATGGCTAGCTTTTCCAGGCTTTTAAACATACTGCACAGAATCAAAGACTAAAATGTTTTTAAAGACTTAAAATTCTTAAATAACATATTTTATCTTTTCAAAAAAAAAGCTTAAAATACCAGAAAATACAAACTATACTGACAAAGCAGATCACTGGTTGCCTAGGAATGAGGAGGGGGGCAGGAGTAAGACATTACAAAGGAGAATAAGCAAATGGCTAGGCGTGATGGGCACATTCACTTCTTATTTAAAAGTTGTTGGTTTACCAGTGCACACATGTCGAAACTAATCAAGTACATACTTTAAGTATGTGCAGTTTATTACACTCAATTTTAGCTGTTACAAGTATATAGGGTGAGACCAGCAGTTGGCATAATGGCTGTATCGCTGGACTCCCATGTAGTTAACCGCGGTTTGAGTCCTAGACCCAGACCTGGTGATTTAAACTCACACTGGGCATGTGCGCCGTGGCCATCCCCCCTTGGGGGGTGATTTCTCACTTTCTGCCTCTTTGTCTCTCTCTGTCTTTCTGGTGACCACACACTTCCTATACCAAAAACCTCTCCAAAATAAATAAATTAATTAATTAAGACGAAAAATATTCCTAAAAAAAAGTATACAGAGTGAGCCTGCAGGTGGCATGGGGGTTAAGGGCACTGGACTCCCACATAGCCACCTACAGTTTGAGTCCTAGACCTGGCAGCTTGTTTTCTTGCTTTCTTTCTCTCTGTCTCACTCTGTCCCTCTCTGGTCAAATTAAAATAAATGAATAAAGTTAAATTAAAAATTCTTAAAAAAAAAAAAAAAAGCGTAGAGGGTTTCCATCAAATTTTTAGTTCTTTTCTTATGTTTAACTTAGACCAGGCATATGTTTCTATGCAGTTTTTGCAACATTATTTTTATATTTTAAAATAATTATTTTATTTTTATTTATTATTTTAATTTGACCAGAGAGGGACTGAGTGAGAGAGAGAGAGAGAGAAAGTGAGAAAGCAAGCCGTCTGGTCTGGGACTTGAACAGTGGTCAGCCATGTGAGAATCCAGTGCCCTCAACCACCACACCACCACATCAGCCCCAAAATATTGTCTTTAAAAATCCCAGTAAAATTAAATATAAAGTCACTAAGATCTCAGCAAACTTTCTTACTAAAAACCTTCTGAAAACATCTCACTGATCCTATTATAACTGAGTGATTTCTTTTATGCAATAAATCTCACAATATGAATTAACTTCAATGACTATTTTATAAGGCTGTTCAGTTTACAAAAACACAAATTACACTGTTATACTACAAATAAATTTGATGTTACTTAAAGAAATAGAAGAATTTCATGGGGCCAGCAGGTGGCATGGTTTTTTTTTTTTTTTGAGAGGTTTTCACTATAGAGAGCGTACGCTCGCCAGACAGAGAGACAGAGAGACAGAAAGCGAGAAATCACCCCCTGGGGGGAATGGTCACACCGCAATCCCTTCTCCTCCATTCTCCTCCCGGGATCTTGGGCACGCACACACACGCGCCCAGCGTGAGTTTTAAGCCACCGGGTCTGGGACGTGAACCGCGGTCGACTACGTGGGAGTCCAGAGACATAGCCATTACGCTAACTGCTGGTTCCCAAGTAGGTGGGCATGGTGGTTAAGGTAGCTGGACTCCCACGTGTCTGACAGTGGTTCAAGTCCTAAACCTGACAGCTTGCTTTCTCACTTTCCTTCTTTCTGTCTCTCTCTGGTCGACTTAAAAAAATAGTAATGACAATGAATAAAATTAAATAATTAAAAAAAAAAGAAATAGAAGAATTTCAGAACAGCAGGTGGTGTGGTGGTTAAGGGCGCTAGACTCCCACATGGCCGACCATGGTTCAAGTCCCAGACCTGATGGCTTGTTTTCTCACTTTCTCTCTCTCTCCCCTTCTCACTCCATCCTTCTCTGGTCAAATTAGAATAAATAAATAAATAAAGTTAAATAAAACAATTCTTTCAAAAAAGAAATAGAATTTGTCAGCCTTTTTGTTACTAAAAATTTTAGATAGACCTTATTAAATACTTGGATCAATTAAACATCTGTTTACTCTGTTCCTAGGCTACTGAATACAACTTTTGAGTCTATTTACCACTGCCTAGAAAGATATCAACAAAGCAAGAACTCCTTAATCTCTTGCTCCCCCTATTCATCCACTAGTTAATACACATTAATCATTCATCTTACAGGGAACACTATACTGATTTCTTAAATATCATTTAAATATGCCATATATCCTCAATTTTTAAGATGTTGTGGCTGGTAGGTGGTGTGGTGGTTAAGGGTGCCAGACTCCCACATGGTCGACCGCGGTTTGAGTCCTGGATCTGGCAGCTTGCTTTCTCACTTTCCCTCTCTTTGTCTGTCTCTGCTCAAATTAAAAAAAACAACAAAAAAAAAAACAAAAAAAAAAACAAAAAAAAAACAACTGAACAGGATTTAAAAAAAAAGATGTCATCTGTTATAAAACACCACCGGGCCAGCAAGTGGCATGGTGGATAGGGGCACTGGATTCCCACATGGCCAACCACGGTTCGAGTCTCAGACCTGGTGGCTTGCTTTCTCACTTTCCCTCTCTCATTCTCTTTCTCTGTGTCTTTCTGGTCAAATTAAAAATAAATAAATAAATAAATAAAATGAATGAATAAATTAAATTAAAAAAAAAACACCATCAACTACATTTAATATCATACATGTATGGTATATTCCGATTGCAAAAAAAAAATTAAAATAGGGAAAAAAATACTATCTAGAATTAAGGAAATACCGCATTCTTTTTATTTTGAACTCTTGTTATAGGGTGTATATGTTCACCAGAAGCAGAGAGAGAAAATAAGACATCCCACTGCAGGGGGGATGGCTATGCCACAATCCCTTCTACTCCAGTCTCCTCTCAGGAATTTGGGCACACATGCACACATGCCTGGCATGATTTTCACCCACTGGGTGCAGGACTCAAATTGCACAGTCAGCCATCCCGTTTCCAGCAGCCTTAACCTCCATACCACCTGCTAGTCCAGTATTATTTAACAGCTTTATTGAGATGGAATTTATATAACTGCCCATTTAAAGTATACAATTCAATGTTTTTTAGTATATTCTGAGTTGTATAAACATCAGTACAATTTTCAAACATTTTTATCAGCCCCCAAAGAAGCCTTCATACCCATTAGCAGTTATTTCCCGGCTCCTGATGCCCATCCACCCCAACTCCCTCCCAATAGCTGTCCTCTTTTACAATCCACAGCCCTAGGCAACAACTAATTTGATTTCTGTCTCCATGGGTTCACTCAATCTGGACATTTCATGTAAGTTGGATAACAGTATGTGGTCTTCTGTGACTAGTTTCTTTCATTTAGCATGTTTTTGAGGTTCAATGATGTCATAGCATCTGTCAGTACCTCATTCCTCTTTTGAGGCAAAATATTCTATTGTATGGCTATTCGGCACTTTGTTCATCCACTCACTAGTTTAGAGACGTGAACTGTTTCCACTGTTTGGCTATTGTGTATAATGTCATCAGCATTTGTGTTCAAGTTTTTATGTGGATGTATATTTTCGGTTCTTTTGGTATAATCCCTAGGAATCCAAACGCTGGCTCATATGATAACTCTATGTTTTATCTTTTCAGACTGTTTTCCAGGGCTTCATAGGCTGCTATGGAATGATGAATTAACCCTCTATCAGCTGGAAATTTATTCTAGAATATTTCTTTGATACAAACAAGAGCTTTGCACTGTTCTACCAGTTTGCATGCAAAAAACACTTTTTAGATGCCTAAGATGGATTTGGTGTTTAATCGTGGATATTAGAATAGCTTATCCTCTGTACAGAGCAACATAAGAACAGAGCCAGGGACACTCACATCATTAACACTGCTAGTCTACAAACCAAAATATGAAAAACTCTCATTTTTAAGGAACCAGCATGGTTTTCTTTCTTTCTTTTCTTTTCTTTTTTTTTTTTTTTTTTAACAGCCCTGACTCTAAAACAATGATCACATTTTTTCCACCCATCTTTTTCACAACATCCATCCTAATTACTTTACACAACACTCCAGGAAGCTTACTTCCAGGGTCGTTATCATTACCTCTGACTGAAAAACTGGACAGGGATTTTAAAAATCCCTGAGTGAAGGCCCCGGGCCTCCCAGGGTGGCCCAAATAAACTCGGACCAGCCAGTGAAGAAAAAGAAATCCCGAGTGAAAACCCAAGGATGACTTCATCAGGGCTATCTTTCACCTGTTAGGAAATCATGCTCCAAAATGCTGAGCTATCACTTGATGATTATTAATTCCCATTAACTGACTGTCTTTAGGAAGACCCTGACTTAATTCCCATTAACTGACTGTCTTTAGGAAGACCCTGACTTAAATTAGTATTTTCTAACTACCTATATCATATAATAATTTCCACTTACTTTCAGGCTTTGCATCTGCTGCAGCATGGCGCATACTTTTTAGCTGGTTTTGTACTCTCTGCAATCTCTGCACCGCATGAAATAGCTTTAAAATACAATTAGAACTATTACTTGCTTAGTCTATTGAAACTTGCCATTCACATAGGCAATGAAAAACAAGTTCCACATCATTCTTACAATACAAAAGGAACAAAAAAGAAGAAAATTACTATACTGAACCCAAAATCTCACCGGTTTGCTCAGCACCTTTTCATGTAAACCTAAAAAAGCTTTCAGATATATTTTTTAGCTATTTGTTAAATTTAGTGATCAAGGAAAAAAATCTTGTTAAAAAATATATATGTGATGGGTTTTTCTTGTTATAAATGGATTTCTTAATTCTAAGGAATGTTAACATTCTCAAAATGATGACTCGGACTCAGAAACGGGTGCTAAGTAATCACTCCTGGCTTAGGCAATGCAGCTTACTGCTGCAGTGTGCTACGATGCCAGCTCAAGCTCTAACACAGCCAGACATCCAAACTGCCAAATTAGTAGGAAATGAAACGGATTTGAAATATGTTTTTAGTGTATGCATCTGCCCAAATTTTAATTCTATTTTTAAGAAATAAAAGTAATACTTCCTGATCAAATTAATGTTTCTTTAAAGCAAAATGTAAAAACAAGGAGTGTGTGTGATTCTGAGCTTTTTCATGATTTGCTTATTTGCCACTAAAGTACAGCAAGTACTATGATCAGTGGAATATAAAGGATGTTTTCATAGCTCCAGAATCTTAAGGACATCCTGTAGAGATTCTGCAAGTTTCACTAGCAGTTAATCTTACTGCTTAACAGTACAGTAAATCTTCTGTAAAACTGGAACAACATAAGCTAAGCATAGGCCAAAAGATAGCACATTGATACCTACAGAGCACAGAACCCAAAAGGTGCTACTGTTGTTGCTGCAGTGCCACAAAATACTCTTAAAAGAGTAGTTCATTGGGGCCAGCAGGTGGCATGGTGGTTAAGGTGCTGGCTGACTATGGTTTGAGTTCCAGACCTGGTGGCTTACTTTCTTATTTTCCCTCTCTCTCTTTGGAGAGCATATGTGCCCTACAGCAAATTTAAAAATAGTAATAATAATAATTCATTAAATTAAATAAATAATTCTAAAAAAATTCTTAAAAAAGAAAAAAAAGTAGCCTATCATGTTAACAAAGGGAAATGTGAACTTCACAATTCTAAAATTTTTCTTTCTTTACATCTGAATCATCAGAAGTAACTATTTTTTACATCCTGAGAAGAGAAACTTTCATGTGGATACCTGATTCTTCTGTTCCAGTTTCTGTTGTGCAAGAAATTCTTCTCTCTCTTTTTCAACTCGAAGTTGCCTTGCTATTTTAAGCATCCGCTGATGATTCTGAACAGTCTCCACCTACAGTGAGGGAATAAGTAGTACATGTTACTGTCAGGTTCAAGAAAGAAATTAGCATGTCACGTGACTCAGACAGCTACTTATCATTTCCTTCTGGTAAACAGTACTCCCTAGAGATGACAGTAAACTCTAGACTCCAGATCCTTAAAAATTTTGGGCTAATGCCTAGGGAGATTCCCTTTCCGTCAATGTTATTTGAGTCCATCCTCAGATGTACACCCATGTCTGGCTTAATCTTTATTTACATTCCTAAATCTTTGCAAGTCCTTAGAACTCAGGGCCAAAGTCTTAAAGAGTGCTAATTCTTGCCTTACCCTTTTCTTCAAACGTTCAACTCTCTTAATGAGCTGATCCTTTTCCTCCTCCATTGCACTGATATCCTAAGAAGTTATAAAGAAGACATTATGAGAAAGTATTCTTAGTCTGTAGGATTCAGGTAAGATTTTTATATGATTATACACGCGCCATTGCCATCATCTATACCCAAGCACTAAGAACAAAGATCCTCTTCTGGACAAAAGGCATTTTTATCTTCCTCCCGGGATTCTGTATGCAGGGAAATTTTTTTTTTGGCAGTTTGGTGTTCATCAAGAAAAGCAACTAAAACAGATTATAACACAGCAAGGTAAAGCTGCCAACCAGCACATTTGTATTCTGATTCCAAATATGGGCACATGATTTTTCAAAATTTTTCTATAATGGAAAGTGTGCAGGTTTAAATACATGAACAACAGCTGCTGACATTCCATCTGCTGTGTTAAATACCAAGTCATATAGTCTGCCAATTTTCCATAAGAATTATTTTTAAGGCTATAGTGTTTTTAAGACATAAAAATCTGTGTTAGGTTTTGCCAATTAACAAATTCCCTTCCTGAAAATAAAGAGTCCAAAAATAAACTATCTCCCTTTTAATCAACTCCATAAATGTTGTAATGGAAACAAACAAATCTTCCTAAACCTAAAAAGCTAACAGCCGGGACCAGCAGTTGGCATAATGGCTATGTCGCTAGACTCCCATGTAGTCGACTGCAGTTCACGTCCCAGACCCGGCAGCTTAAACTCATGCCAGGCACATGTGTGTGCGTGCCTAAGATCCTGAGAGGAGAATGAATTGTGGCATGGCCATCCACCTTGTGGGGGATGATTTCTCACTTTCTCTCGGTCTCTCTCTGTCTTTCTGGTGAGTGCACACACCCTGTAGCAAAAACCTCTCCAAAAGAAAAAACTAATAGCCTAACTATCATATTATTACTAAAAGTAAAATATATATGTAGTCAGTAGTGATAAAATCTGAAGAAATGAGCACCTTAATTCATTAATGGTATTGAGGAGCAACATCGAAAGTCTTAAATAAATTAGCATCCTTTCTATTCTAGTAATTTCATATTTGGGAATTCATCCTAATAAAATATTAAAGAAAAGTCATACACTTCTCTTTAAGGATTTTTGCTGATGCTAATTATATGTAAAATCTGGAAACAACCTAAATGTCAAAAGATTGTTAAATAAATTACAGCTTAGTATAATGAAAGTCTTTTAAATATTATACAGGGCTGGTCCTATAGCATAGCATTTAGGCACTGTGTATTGGGAACTGGAAACCATATAACCAACTGCGGTTCAAAACCCAGCCCCAGTGGCTTGAATAACACACTAGGTGTGTGTGCGAATGTGCATAAAATTCTGATGTTAAGGGGAAATGGAGGAAAACGGATCACAACATGACCACATCCCATTGAGTGTGCTTTCTCTCCCTTTTTCTCTCTCAACCTCTCTCTCTCCCTCTCACACACTGGGGAGCACACACACCCTCTGGCAAAAAATTTTTTAAAAAGTATAAAAAATGTTTAATGGGGACCAGCAGATGGCATAATGGTTATGTCTCTGAACTCCCACGTAGTCAACTGTGGTTCAAGTCCTTGACCCAGCGACTTGAACTCACGCCAGGCATGTGTGCATGTGTGCCCAAAATCCTGAGAGGAGAATGGAGGAGAACATACTGCAGTATGGTCAGCCCCAGAGGGGTGATTTCTCACTTTCTGTCTCTCTCTTTCTCTGTCTCTCCAGTGAGTCCATGAGCCCTTAGCAAAAATCTCTCTATTTAAAAAAAAAAAAAAAAGATGTAATGAAACAAATAATGATATAATGTTACTGCTAAAGAAATAGATTATAGTATTTATATATATGAAGGGACTTTAAAAAGTTTATGGAAACTTAAAGTATGAGTTTATTTTGGTGCAAAATATTTTTTTAATTCCTGTGCATTTTTTCACAGTATGCACTTTCCATGAAATTTTTGAACCGCCTTTATATATGCAATAACAACTCAAAACCCACGTTAGTGCTCTACACGATACATAAGATCTCATTATGGATTTACCCTGCTTCATTCATTTCTTTAGTAAAAAACTACTCAAAGCCCCATGAAAGAGCTTATCATTTGCTATCATTACCTGTGTATAGTCTCAAGACTCAAATTGAATTAACTAAAAACAAAAATGCTAAATTCAGTATAGTACAAATCCTAAAATCCTGTTACGTTTTTTCTTTACCCTTCTTATTTCTGCTGTGGAAAATCCAGATGTCTTGAGCTGCTCACATTCTTTATGCAAAGTTTTAAAGGCTTCCATCAACTCTTCATACTAAAAGAATAAGTTAATAAATTACAAACTACTGATTAGATCCAGTAGGGTTTTCTTAATCAGTATTTATTAACCTATAATGATTACTTAAATCATTGTAAGAATAGCATTAAAAACACATCCTTGAAGATTTATATGTAGCAGTACTAGCAGGTGGCATGGTGGTTAAGGCGCTGGATATTCCCACATGGCTGACCACAGTTCAAGTCCCAGACCTGGTGGCTTTCTTTCTCCCTTTCCCTCTCTCTCTTTCCGTGACTCTCTCTGGTCAAATTAAAATAAATGAATAAATAAAGTTAAATAAATAACTCTTTTAAAAAAGATTTACATGTAAGTCACAAAAGAGCAGATCTGTTCAACCTGGCTACTGAATACTCATCCAGCTTCACTCTGTTACGTTTGCATTTCACCCTCTGTGAGGACTAATGCTAATCAGCAAAGTGTTCTGCAGTTTCAAGCCCAGGATTCTGTTATCCACAACTGCAAAGTAATAAATTACTCTAAAAATTTTTAAAGAATTATTTTATTTACCTTTACCTGTCTATCTGAATTTGACCAAAAAGGGACAAAGAGAGAGAGAAAGCTGCCAGGTCTGGGACTTGAACAGCAGTCAGTCATGTGGGAGTCTAGTGCCTTTAACTACCATGCCACCTGTCAGCCCAATTACTCTAAAATCTTAATTTCAGTTTTTTTCCTACCCATATATTCCTATCATTAAAACGGGATTTGTATGCAAAAGTCATTATTTTAACATGTGACCACAGCTAAACATTATAGTTTTACCTTCTAGTGCCACCTGTAACCACAGAGATATTTAGATAGAATGATGGCCAGTGATTGGTACAGTGGTTAAGGGGCTGGATGCCCACGTGGCCAACTATAGTTCGAGTCCCAGACCTGGCAGCTCAAAATTCATGGCAGGCACGCATATGACTAAAATCCCAGGGAGAGAACGGAAGACAAGGGTTTGCAGCATGGCCATCCCCACCACGGAGTGACTTCTCACTTCCTCTGTCACTCCCATGAGTGCACATGCCCTATAGCAAAAGTCTCTCTTTAAAAAAAAAAAAAAAAAAAAAAAAGGGGGGGGGGGGGGGGGGGGGGGGTGGGGG